>NW_028225182.1:33418507-33878507 GCF_052327205.1 Somniosus microcephalus
TCCAGGTGCGAGGGGTTAGGGCGAGGTGTGTCCAGTGCTAGGGGTTAGGGCGAGGTGTGTCCAGGTGCGAGGGGTTAGGGCGAGGTGTGTCCAGGTGCGAGGGGTTAGGGCGAGGTGTGTCCAGGTGCGAGGGGTTAGGGCGAGGTGTGTCCAGGTGCGAGGGGTTAGGGCGAGGTGTGTCAGGTGCGAGGGGTTAGGGCGAGGTGTGTCCAGGTGCGAGGGGTTAGAGCGAGGTGTGTCCAGGTGCGAGGGGTTAGGGTGAGGTGTGTCCAGGTGCGAGGGGTTAGGGTGAGGTGTGTCCAGCTGCGAGGGGTTAGGGTGAGGTGTGTCCAGGTGCGAGGGGTTAGGGTGAGGTGTGTCCAGGTGCGAGGGGTTAGGGTGAGGTGTGTCCAGCTGCGAGGGGTTAGGGTGAGGTGTGTCCAGGTGCGAGGGGTTAGGGTGAGGCGTGTCCAGGTGCGAGGGGTTAGGGTGAGGTGTGTCCAGGTGTTTGAGGTGTGTCCAGGTGTGAGGGGTTAGGGTGAGGTGTGTCCAGGTGTGAGGGGTGTGTGAGGTGTGTCCAGGTGTGAGAGGTTAGGGTGAGGTGTGTCCAGGTGCGAGGGGTTAGGGTGAGGTGTGTCCAGGTGCGAGGGGTTAGGGCGAGGTGTGTCCAGGTGCGAGGGGTTAGGGTGAGGTGTGTCCAGGTGCGAGGGGTTAGGGTGAGGTGTGTCCAGGTGCGAGGGGTTAGGGTGAGGTGTGTCCAGGTGTGAGGGGTGTTGAGGTGTGTCCAGGTGTGAGAGGTTAGGGTGAGTGTGACCAGGTGTGAGAGGTGTTGAGTTGTGTCCAGGTGTGAGGGGTTAGGGTGAGGTGTGTCCAGGTGTGAGGGTTAGGGTGAGATGTGTCCAGGTGTGAGAGGTTAGGGTGACGTGTGTCCAGGTGTGAGAGGTTAGGGTGAGATGTGTCCAGGTGTGAGAGGTTAGGGTGACGTGTGTCCAGGTGTGAGAGGTTAGGGTGACGTGTGTCCAGGTGTGAGAGGTTAGGGTGACGTGTCCAGGTGTGAGAGGTTAGGGTGAGGTGTGTCCAGGTGTGAGAGGTTAGGGTGACGTGTGTCCAGGTGTGAGAGGTTAGGGTGAGGTGTGTCCAGGTGTGAGAGGTTAGGGTGAGGTGTGTCCAGGTGTGAGAGGTTAGGGTGAGGTGTGTCCAGGTGTGAGAGGTTAGGGTGAGGTGTGTCCAGGTGAGAGAGGTTAGGGTGAGGTGTGTCCAGGTGAGAGAGGTTAGGGTGAGGTGTGTCCAGGTGCGGCCAGCAGCTCCCGATGGCCCGGTACCAGCTCTCCTGGGGAAGGTGTGAGGGGCTGGGTTGGGGTGAGGGGTTGTGATGTGGGGTCAGGCGTGTGGGGTCAGGGGTTGTGGTGTCGGGTTGGGGTCAGGGGTTGGGGGCTGGGGTTAGGGGTCAGGGTTAGGGGTGAGGTGTGGCGTTAGGGTATTGATCTCTCCCCCCTGCCCCTCACCTGCCCCCAGCAGCTCCCGGATGGCCCGGTACCAGCTCTCTGGGGTTAGGGTGAGGGGTTGGGTTGTGAGGGGCTGGGTTGGGGTGAGGGGTTGAGTTGGGGTCAGGGGTTAGGGGTTGGGGTATTGAGTTCTCCCCTGACCCCCCTCACCTGCCCCCCAGCAGCTCCCGGATGGCCGGTCGGTACCAGCTCTCCTGGGGAAGGTGTGATGGGTTGGGGTTGGGGTGTGGGGTTGGGTGGGGATGTGGGGTTAGGGTGATCTCCTCACCTGCCCCCAGCAGCTCCTGGATGGCCCGGTACCAGCTCTCCTGGGGAAGGTGTGATGGGCTGGGTTGGGGTGTGTTGGGGTTGGGGTCAGGGGGTGTGGGTTTGGGGTCAGGGGTTGTGGTGTGGGGTTGGGGTTCGGGTATGAGCTGTGTCCAGTCCCCCAGCCCCCTCACCTGCCCCCAGCAGCTCCCGGATGGCCCGGGACCAGCTCTCCTGGGGAAGGTGTGATGGGCTGGGTTGTGGTGTGGGGTCGGGGCTGGGGTTAGGGGTGAGGTGTGGTGTTAGGGTGTTGCTCTCTCCCCCAGCCCCCTCACCTGCCCCCAGCAGCTCCCGGATGGCCCAGTACCAGCTCTCCTGGGGAAGGTGTGAGGGGCTGGGTTGAGGTGTGTTGGGGTTGGGATCAGGGGTCGGGGTCAGGGGTGAGGGGTGAGGTGTGGTGTTAGGGTTGAGGTGTGGTGTTAGGGTGATCTCTCCCCCCGCCCCCTCACCTGCCCCCAGCAGCTCCCGGATGGCCCGGTACCAGCTCTCCTGGGGTTAGGGGGTTGGGGTCAGGGGCTGGGGTCAGGGGTTGGGGGTCAGGGTGTTGAGCTGTGTCCAGGTCCCCCAGCCCCCTCACCTGCCCCCAGCAGCTCCCGGATGGCCCGGTACCAGCTCTCCTGGGGTTGGGGTCAGGGGTTTGTTGGGGTTGTGGTCAGGGTTGGGGTCAGGGTTGTGGTTAGGGGTCAGGGGGTGAGGTGTGGTGTTAGGTGATCTCTCCCCCAGCCCCCTCACCTGCCCCCAGCAGCTCACGGATGGCCCGGTACCAGCTCTCCTGGGGTTAGGGTGTGGGGTTGTGGTCAGGGGTTGTGGTGTGGGGTCAGGGGTTGTGGTGTGGGGTTGGGGTCAGGGACTGGGGTTAGGGGTCAGGGGTTGTGGTGCGGGGTCAGGGTGAGATGTGTTGTTAGGGTGATCGCCCCCTCACCTGCCCCCAGCAGCTCCCGGATGGCCCGGTACCAGCTCTCCTGGGGAAGGTGTGTGGGGTTGGGGTTGGGGTTGGGGTTGTGGTCAGGGTGAGGTGTGGTGTCAGGGTATTGATCTATCCCCCTCACCTGCCCCCAGCAGCTCCCGGATGGCCCGGTACCAGCTCTCCTGGGGAAGGTGTGTGGTTAGGGGTTGGGTTGGGGTTGGGGTTGTGGTCAGGGTGAGGTGTGGTGTTCAGGGTATTGATCTATCCCCCTCACCTGCCCCAGCAGCTCCGATGGCCCGGTACCAGCTCTCCTGGGGAAGGTGTGTGGTTAGGGGCTGGGTTGAGGTGTGTTGGGGTGAGGGGTCAGGGGTTGTGGTGTGGGGTCAGGGTATTGATCTCTCCCCCTCACCTTGCCCCCAGCAGCTCCCGGATGGCCCGGTACCAGCTCTCCTGCTCCTGCCGGCTGTCGGCCGCCACCGCCAGGCACTGGTCGCGGGTGTAGAGCGCCAGCAGGAACTTGCTGCGGGAGTCGGCGCGCTTGCTGACGGTGAAGCAGCTGTGAAGGGGCAGCGCGCGCTTGGGCCCTCCGCCGCCGGCCCGGAACTTCTTCTCGCTCTGGTAACACTCGAGCCGCGCCGCCCCGCGCTCGCTGGCCGCCCGCAGCACGAAGTAGCGCCGGTGCAGGCTCTTGCTCTTGCGGAGATTGCCGCACTTCCTCACGTCGGCGTCGAACGATTCCTCGGCAGGGTTCGCCATTGCAACGGACAGAAAAACATGCAGAATTTTTTTTTTTTTAAATCAAATCAAATTTCCCTTCCTCTCGGCTGCAGGCTTCTTTATCCTCCTCGCTTCAACATTTCTCTGGCTTGCCGGGTCTTCTCGCCAATTGTTTTTGCACACACACACCCCTCGCCCTGCAAATAAAACTTTGCAATAATATTTTTTTGTGTTGCAAAATCTCTGCTTGCAGGAGTTGGATCTTCCCCCTCCTCCTGTTTGCTGTTATTCTGAAGCGCCTCTAACCAATCCCTGCCCCTATTGCAGATAGATAATATACACACTGTCTATCTGTGCATGTGCATTTTTTTTTAAACTGCTGGGAACATTTGCATTTCTAAATAGGGAGTCCAGGACAGACAGACACACAGAGAATGGGTGTCGGCGCTCCCAGGGTCCTAGCGCCCGCTGCAACACATATATATATATATATACACAGCGAAAATGAGTGTCGGCGCTCCCGGGGTCCTAGCGCCCGCCGCAACACATATATACACAGCGAAAATGGGTGTCGGCGCTCCCCGGGGTCCTAGCGCCCGCCGCAACACATATATACACAGCGAAAATGGGTGTCGGCGCTCCCCGGGGTCCTAGCGCCCACCGCAACACATATATACACAGCGAAAATGGGTGTCGGCGCTCCCGGGGTCCTAGCGCCCGCCGCAACACATATATACACCGTGAAAATGGGTGTCGGCGCTCCCGGGGTCCTAGCGCCCGCCGCAACACATATATACACAGTGAAAATGGGTGTCGGCGCTCCCGGGGTCCTAGCGCCCGCCGCAACACATATATACACAGCGAAAATGGGTGTCGGCGCTCCCGGGGTCATAGCGCCCGCCGCAACACATATATACACAGCAAAAATGGGTGTCGGCGCTCCCGGGGTCCTAGCGCCCGCCGCAACACATATAGCGAAAATGGGTGTCGGCGCTCCCCGTGGTCCTAGCGCCTGGCTTAATACATATATACACAGCGAAAATGGGTGTCGGCGCTCCCAGGGTCCTAGCGCCTGCCGCAACACATATATACACAGCAAAAATGGGTGTCGGCGCTCCCAGGGTCCTAGCGCCCGCCGCAATACATATATACACAGCGAAAATGGGTGTCGGCGCTCCCGGGGTCCTAGCGCCCGCCGCAACACATATATACACAGCGAAAATGGGTGTCGGCGCTCCCGGGGTCCTAGCGCCCGCCCAACACATATATACACAGCGAAAATGGGTGTCGGCGCTCCCGGGGTCCTAGCGCCCGCCGCAACACATATATACACAGCGAAAATGGGTGTCGGCGCTCCCGGGGTCCTAGCGCCCGCCGCAACACATATATACACAGCGAAAATGGGTGTCGGCGCTCCCGGGGTCCTAGCGCCCGCCGCAACACATATATACACAGCGAAAATGGGTGTCGGCGCTCCCGGGGTCCTAGCGCCCGCCGCAACACATATATACACAGCGAAAATGGGTGTCGGCGCTCCCGGGGTCATAGCGCCCGCCGCAACACATATATACACAGCGAAAATGGGTGTCGGCGCTCCCCCGGGTCCTAGCGCCCGCCGCAACACATATATACACAACGAAAATGGGTGTCGGCGCTCCCGGGGTCCTAGCGCCCGCTGCAACACATATAGTGAAAATGGGTGTCGGCGCTCCCCGTGGTCCTAGCGCCTGGCTTAATACATATATACACAGCGAAAATGGGTGTCGGCGCTCCCAGGGTCCTAGCGCCTGCCGCAACACATATATACACAGCAAAAATGGGTGTCGGCGCTCCCAGGGTCCTAGCGCCCGCCGCAATACATATATACACAGCGAAAATGGGTGTCGGCGCTCCCGGGGTCCTAGCGCCCGCCGCAACACATATATACACAGCGAAAATGGGTGTCGGCGCTCCCGGGGTCATAGCGCCCGCCGCAACACATATATACACAGCAAAAATGGGTGTCGGCGCTCCCGGGGTCCTAGCGCCCGCCGCAACACATATAGCGAAAATGGGTGTCGGCGCTCCCCGTGGTCCTAGCGCCTGGCTTAATACATATATACACAGCGAAAATGGGTGTCGGCGCTCCCAGGGTCCTAGCGCCTGCCGCAACACATATATACACAGCAAAAATGGGTGTCGGCGCTCCCAGGGTCCTAGCGCCCGCCGCAATACATATATACACAGCGAAAATGGGTGTCGGCGCTCCCGGGGTCCTAGCGCCCGCCGCAACACATATATACACAGCGAAAATGGGTGTCGGCGCTCCCGGGGTCCTAGCGCCCGCCCAACACATATATACACAGCGAAAATGGGTGTCGGCGCTCCCGGGGTCCTAGCGCCCGCCGCAACACATATATACACAGCGAAAATGGGTGTCGGCGCTCCCGGGGTCCTAGCGCCCGCCGCAACACATATATACACAGCGAAAATGGGTGTCGGCGCTCCCGGGGTCCTAGCGCCCGCCGCAACACATATATACACAGCGAAAATGGGTGTCGGCGCTCCCGGGGTCCTAGCGCCCGCCGCAACACATATATACACAGCGAAAATGGGTGTCGGCGCTCCCGGGGTCATAGCGCCCGCCGCAACACATATATACACAGCGAAAATGGGTGTCGGCGCTCCCCCGGGTCCTAGCGCCCGCCGCAACACATATATACACAACGAAAATGGGTGTCGGCGCTCCCGGGGTCCTAGCGCCCGCTGCAACACATATAGTGAAAATGGGTGTCGGCGCTCCCCGTGGTCCTAGCGCCTGGCTTAATACATATATACACAGCGAAAATGGGTGTCGGCGCTCCCAGGGTCCTAGCGCCTGCCGCAACACATATATACACAGCAAAAATGGGTGTCGGCGCTCCCAGGGTCCTAGCGCCCGCCGCAATACATATATACACAGCGAAAATGGGTGTCGGCGCTCCCGGGGTCCTAGCGCCCGCCGCAACACATATATACACAGCGAAAATGGGTGTCGGCGCTCCCGGGGTCCTAGCGCCCGCCCAACACATATATACACAGCGAAAATGGGTGTCGGCGCTCCCCGGGGTCCTAGCGCCCGCACCAACACATATATGCACAGTGAAAATGGGTGTCGGCGCTCCCGGGGTCCTAGCGCCCGCCGCAACACATATATACACAGCGAAAATGGGTGTCGGCGCTCCCCGGGTCCTAGCGCCCGCTGTAACATATACAGATTCTCACACACACACATTCAATTCAATTCAATTTTATTTGCCATACTAGCTGGGTTTAGGCATTTTTGTGGAACGGCAGTTTACAGGGCCGCGCGGTTGACGGCCGGCCGCTGCCGCTGCCCCCGCTCTGTGTCTTGGGCCGAGCGGTTGTCAGGCCCGGCCCGGCCCGGCCCGAGTGAGGCGAACTCACCTCCTGCTCCGGTGGGCCGGGAGCGGGATACTGTGCCTGAGCCGCAATGTGGGGGTTTGTTGTGCTGGTGCTGTCGCTGTTGGTATGGAAAAAATGGCGGCGACGTTTCGGGAGTCTGCAGGATTAGGCCCGCTCACACACGGAATGAAAGGCCCCCCGTGACGCACCGATTGGTCAACCATCAGGTCACTGAACTGTAGGATTGGTCAACCATCACATCACTCAACGCTAATGAGCGGTAGGATTGGTCAACCGCTAATGAGCGGATTTTTGAACGTTTTTTGTACACTATCTGAACAATTTTTGTCTGACCAAAAAGTAAATACACCTATGACACTCCCCTGATCATAACCTTTCTTTTGATATAACATATGTGTAGGTACGCTCTATAGATAGATAGATAGATAGATGTAACCAGTACAAGTACAAGTACAATGGAATGCTTACTCCCCGTTGGGACACGTCAGCTATTTTTACAGCGCCGTGTTCAGAGTCAATACAATGGCATCCAGTGGCAGTGGGAGCACGATGTCCCTCAGCCGCTCCGTCCTCCTCGTCACCGCGGCCTCCTCCTCCTCACTGTTGCCGGCTCGGCTCCACGTGCGGTGGCCTGCTTCTCCCGCTCACCCTCTGGCCACCATTCCTGGCTCCCCTCCTCCCAGTCGGACTGCGAGTCGTCGTGGCTGCTGCTGCGTCCCGATGCGCTGCCTCTGCCTCTGCCCGACTCGCCGAACACATCCTCTGGTCGCCGCGGCCTCCACCTCACCGTCGCCTCACATACACACACATACACGCACTGTCACACACACAGACAAAATTACACAGACAGACACACGCAGTCACACCCACAGTCACAGATACACACAAACAAAATCACACACACAGACACACACACAGTCACACACGCACACACAGTCGCACACATACACACACATGGAAAAAGGGTATCTGCACGCCCAGGGTCCTAGTGCCCACGCATACTCACAGACAGACAGAAACATATCGAAAAGGTGTCTGCGCTCCCAGGGCCCGAGCGCCCGCCTCTCATTCGTGCACAGTCTGCGGATGAGATACTCCCTTTGACTGTCACCAAAGGGGGATCTTTCCTAATCCCTTTGATCCACCGTAACCTTCAGCTCTGCATCATTCGACTGTTCCGACGCTCTCATGGCCGTCCTCCCACCTTCCCCCCTCAGTAAACTCGAGCTCATCCAAAACTCGTCTGCCCCGTCTCCTAGCTCGCACCGAGTCCCGTTCACCCATCGCCCCCTGTGCTCGCTGACCTACATTAGTTCCTGGTCCAGCAACACCTCGATTTTAAATTTCTCATCCTTGTGTTCAAATCCCTCCATGACCTCGCCCCCTTCCCTATCTCTGTAACCCCCTCCAGCCCGACAACCCCCCCGAGATCGCGGCGCTCCTTCAATTCCGGCCTCTTGCGCTTCCCCCATTTCCTTCACCCCACCATTGGCGGCCGTGCCTTCAGCCGCCTAGTACCCAAGCCCTAGAATTCCCTCCCTAAACCTCTCCGCCTCTCCACCTTTGAGATACTCCTTGAAACCTACCTCTTTGACCAAGCTTTTGGTCACCTGTCATAATATCTCCTCGGTGTCAATTTTTGTCGGATAATCGCTCCTATGAAGCGCCTTGGGATGATTTGTTGTTATTGTTGATCCCTCTAGGCGATTGACATTGGGAGACCACATCGACCATGACTTGTATTATTTGGTACCTGCCTCTTGTAAGATGTGATCTTCACTCCAGCCAGGAGCGTTCCAGTGACTACAACAGGCTAAGGTAGTGATGGCTAAAGACTCATTGGGGTTGCTAAAGACTGGCGCCATTGGTGAGGCTGACAGGAGAGTCCTAGCCCTCCACCCGCCGCGCCCCCCCCCCACAATACCCCTGACATCCCCGTCAGAGCCTTAGGAACATAGGAACAGGAGGAGGCCATTCAGCCCCTCGAGCCTCTTCCACCATTCAATGAAATCAAGGCTGATCTGCATCTTAACTCCAACCCTTAACATCCTTGCCCAACAAAAATCTATCAATCTCAGTTTTGAAATTTTCAATTCACCCCCCCAGCCTCAACAGCTTTTTGGGGGAGAGCGTTCCCGATTTCCACTACCCTTCGTGTGAAGAAGTGCTTCCTGACATCACCCCTGAACGGCTTGGCTCTAACTTTAAGGTGACGCCCCCTTGTTCTGGACTCCCCCCACCAGAGGGTATTGTTTCTCTCTATCTACCTTCTCAAGTCCTATAATCGTCTTAAACACCTCGATAAGATTGCCCCTTAACATTCTACATGTAAGGGAATACAAGCCTAGTCTATGCAACCTGTCCTCATAGAGTCATTGGATGGAAGGTCGCATGGGGAGGGGGGGGGTACGGTTCGGGGTGTATTGGGAGATCAGGGGGGTTGGGGGGGTGGGGAATTGGGGGGTTGAGGGGGAGATATGAGGGCAGAGATACTGTGGCAACAAGAGCAGGCGAGTGTCTCACCTCCTGACTCCCCAAAACCTTTCCACCATCTACAAGGCACAAGTAAGGAGTGTGATGAAATACTCTCCACTTGCCTGGATGAGTGCAGCTCCAACAACACTCGAGAAGCTCGACACCATCCAGGACAAAGCAGTCCGCTTGATTGGCACCCCATCCACCACCTTAAACATTCACTCCCTCCACCACCGGCGTACCGTGGCTGCAGTGTGCACCATCTACAAGATGCACTGCAGCAACTCACCAAGGCTTCTTCGGCAGCACCTCCCAAACCCGCGACCTCTTCCACCTAGAAGGACAAGGGCAGCAGGCGCATGGGAACACCACCACCTCCAAGTTCCCCTCCAAGTCACACACCCCATCCTGACTTATCGGCCGATCCTTCATCGTCGCTGGGTCAAAATCCTGGAACTCCCTCCCTAACAGCACTGTGGGAGCACCTTCACCACACGGACTGCAGCGGTTCAAGAAGGCGGCACACCACCACCTTCTCGAGGGGCAACTAGGGATGGGCAATAAATGCTGGCCTTGCCAGCGACGCCCACATCTCATAATCGAATTTTTAAAAAAGATTGAAAGATTGAAAAGAGTGGACAAGATGAACCAAGAGGTTACTTGGGTTTTTAAAGCCGGAAGAGCGTGGGAGGAAGCAAAGACTGAGGGGGGGGGGGGGGGGGCCTGGGGGGGCCGGGGAAGAAAATGAGTCGGAGATGGTGCGACGAGTTCCTACGGTAAAGGTGCTATGTAAATGCAGGTTGTTGCTGCTGATTGTCCCCCTGTGGCGTGGGAGGGGGAAACTCTTTACAATGGCTAAAGGGTCGCTAACCAGCGGGCACAGATTGAAGGCGAGTGGCCAAAGAACCAGAGGCGACCTGGGGGGAAACCTTTTTGCGCAGCGAGTGGTTAGGATTTGGAACGCGCTGTCTGATAGGGCGGTGGATACAGGTTCAATAGTAACCTTCACAAGGGAATTGGATAAATACTCGAAGGAGAAAAAATTGCAAGGCTACGGGGAAAGAGCGGGGAGGAGGGGGACTAACTGGATAGCTGTTCGAAAAGAGCCGGCGCAGACTCGATGGGCCGAGTGGCCTCCTCCTGTGCTGTCCTATTCTATGATTCTATGATCCTATAGGTTGGCATCCATTCACCTGCCTCCTCACAACTGCACCGCTATGGGTATTACAGGCATAGAGCAGGGTGCGCCGTGCTGTGCTCAAACCCAGCGCCTCCTAAGATCCAAACTTGGCGGCGAAAATGTCAAGATTTAATTTTTTCCTTTCTTTTCCCTGGTTCTTGATGGGATACAGATCAGGCAGCTCAAAGCACTGGAGAGGTACCACCAACGCTGCCTCTGCAAGATCCTGAAAATCCATTGGCAGGATAGGCGCACCAACGTCGATGTTCTCGCTCAGGCCAACATCCCCAGCATCGAAGCTCTGACCGCGCTCGATCAGCTCCGGTGGACGGGTCACATCGTCCGCACGCCTGATACAAGACTCCCAAAACAAGCGCTCTACTCGGAGCTCCGACACAGCAAGAGAGCCCCAGGTGGGCAGAGGAAACGCTTCAAGGACACCCTCAAAGTCTCCTTGAGAAAGTGTTAATATCCCCACCGACACCTGGGAATCCCTGGCCCAAGACCGCACAAAGTGGAGGAGAAGCATCCGGGAAGGCGCCGGCCGAACACCTCAAGTCTGTTCGCCGGGAGCAAGTGGAAGCCAAGCGCAGGCAGTGCAAGGAGCGCACGTCAACCCACCCACCCGCCCCTTCAACCACCATCTGCCCCACCTGTGACAGAGACTGTAGGTCCCGCATCGGACTCATCAGTCACCTGAGAACTCATTTTTAATGTGGAAGCAAGTCATCCTCGGTTCCGAGGGACTGCCTAAAAAGAAGAACAGATCCACCGGCACCCAGCCCGCCCTCCCTAACTGCAGTGCTCGTCCCACAGTGGCCATACCTCACTCAGCTGAGCTGTCAGGGGGCATTAGGACCCCGCGAACTCCCACAGTCTGCCAATACAAATAGCAGGGCAGTGTCTGCCAGTCCAACCAATCAGGCTCGCTGTTGTATTCCGGCTTGGCCACCCCCACTGAGCGTTGCCAATGGCAGCTTCCCGTGCGGATCCAGCCAGACACATTTACAGATGTCAAACTGGGCAGGTTACATTAACCAACCAGCAGTGTTGTTTTTTTCTGTTTACACACGCACACACAGCTCAGCGGCAATGCTGTGCCGTCATGTTTAATGCAAGAGGGGGTAATCAAGGGACAGGGTCGCACAGTCGCGACTGGGGGGTATAACACTGGGGTACAGTACTGGTGGGTACAGGTCTGTCACTGTATAACACTGGGGTACAGTACTGGTGGGTACAGGTCTGTCACTGTATAACACTGGGGTACAGTACTGGTGGGTACAGGTCTGTCACTGTATAACACTGGGGTACAGTACTGGTGGGTACAGCTCTGTCACTGTATAACACTGGGGTACAGTACTGGTGGGTACAGGTCTGTCACTGTATAACACTGGGGTACAGTACTGGTGGGTACAGGTCTGTCACTGTATAACACTGGGGTACAGTACTGGTGGGTACAGGTCTGTCACTGTATAACACTGGGGTACAGTACTGGTGGGTACAGGTCTTTCACTGTATAACACTGGGGTACAGTACTGGTGGGTACAGCTCTGTCGCTGTATAACACTGGGGTACAGTACTGGTGGGTACAGGTCTGTCGCTGTATAACACTGGGGTACAGTACTGGTGGGTACAGCTCTGTCACTGTATAACACTGGGGTACAGTACTGGTGGGTACAGGTCTGTCGCTGTATAACACTGGGGTAGAGTACTGGTGGGTACAGGTCTGTCACTGTATAACACTGGGGTACAGTACTGGTGGGTACAGCTCTGTCACTGTATAACACTGGGGTACAGTACTGGTGGGTACACGTCTGTCACTGTATAACACTGGGGTACAGTACTGGTGGGTACAGCTCTGTCACTATAACACTGGGGTACAGTACTGGTGGGTACAGGTCTGTCCCTGTATAACACTGGGGTACAGTACTGGTGGGTACAGGTCTGTCACTGTATAACACTGGGGTACAGTACTGGTGGGTACAGGTCTGTCACTGTATAACACTGGGGTACAGTATGGTGGGTACAGGTCTGTCGCTGTATAACACTGGGGTACAGTACTGGTGGGTACAGGTCTGTCACTGTGTAACACTGGGGTACAGTACTGGTGGGTACAGGTCTGTCACTGTGTAACACTGGGGTACAGTACTGGTGGGTACAGGTCTGTCCCTGCATAACACTGGGGTACAGTACTGGTGGGTACAGGTCTGTCACTGTATAACACTGGGGTACAGTACTGGAGGGTACAGGTCTGTCACTGTATAACACTAGGGTACAGTACTGGTGGGTACAGGTCTGTCACTGTATAACACTAGGGTACTGTACTGGTGGGTACAGGTCTGTCACTGTATAACACTGGGGTACAGTACTGGTGGGTACAGGTCTGTCACTGTATAACACTGGGGTACAGTACTGGCGGGTACAAGTCTGTAACTGTATAACACTACGGTACAGTACTGGTGGGTACAGGTCTGTCACTGTATAACACTGGGGTACAGTACTGGTGGGTACAGGTCTGTCACTGTATAACACGGGTACAGTACTGGTGGGTACAGGTCTGTCACTGTATAACACTGGGGTACAGTACTGGTGTGTACAGGTCTGTCACTGTATAACACTGGGGTACAGTACTGGTGGTTACAGGTCTGTCACTGTATAACACTGGGGTACAGTACTGGTGGGTAAAGGTCTGTCACTGTATAACACTGGGGTACAGTACTGGTGGGTACAGGTCTGTCACTGTATAACACTGGGGTACAGTACTGGTGGGTACAGGTCTGTCACTGTATAACACTGGGGTACAGTACTGGTGGGTACAGGTCTGTCACTGTATAACACTGGGGTACAGTACTGGTGGGTACAGGTTTGTCACTGTATAACACTGGGGTACAGTACTGGGGGTACGGGTCCTTGTATAACACTGGGGTACAGTCCTGGTGGGTACAGGTCTGTCACTGTATAACACTGGGATACAGTACTGGTGGGTACAGGACTGTCACTGTATAACACTGGGGTACAGTACTGGTGGGTACAGGTCTGTCACTGTATAACACTGGGGTACAGTACTGGGGGTACGGGTCTGTCCTTGTATAACTCTGGGGTACAGTACTGGTGGGTACAGGTCTGTCACTGTATAACACTGGGGTACAGTACTGGTGGGTACAGCTCTGTCACTGTATAACACTGGGGCACAGTACTGGTGGGTACAGGTCTGTCACTGTATAACACTGGGGTACAGTACTGGTGGGTACAGGTCTGTCACTGTATAACACTGGGGTACAGTACTGGTGGGTACAGGTCTGTCACTGTATAACACTGGGGTACAGTACTGGTGGGTACAGGTCTGTCGCTGTATAACACTGGGGTACAGTACTGGTGGGTACAGCTCTGTCACTGTATAACACTGGGGTACAGTACTGGTGGGTACACGTCTGTCACTGTATAACACTGGGGTACAGTACTGGTGGGTACAGCTCTGTCACTGTATAACACTGGGGTACAGTACTGGTGGGTACAGGTCTGTCCCTGTATAACACTGGGGTACAGTACTGGTGGGTACAGGTCTGTCACTGTATAACACTGGGGTACAGTACTGGTGGGTACAGGTCTGTCACTGTGTAACACTGGGGTACAGTACTGGTGGGTACAGGTCTGTCACTGTGTAACACTGGGGTACAGTACTGGTGGGTACAGGTCTGTCCCTGCATAACACTGGGGTACAGTACTGGTGGGTACAGGTCTGTCACTGTATAACACTGGGGTACAGTACTGGAGGGTACAGGTCTGTCACTGTATAACACTAGGGTACAGTACTGGTGGGTACAGGTCTGTCACTGTATAACACTAGGGTACAGTACTGGTGGGTACAGGTCTGTCACTGTATAACACTGGGGTACAGTACTGGTGGGTACAGGTCTGTCACTGTATAACACTGGGGTACAGTACTGGCGGGTACAGGTCTGTCACTGTATAACACTAGGGTACAGTACTGGTGGGTACAGGTCTGTCACTGTATAACACTGGGGTACAGTACTGGTGGGTACAGGTCTGTCACTGTATAACACTGGGGTACAGTACTGGTGGGTACAGGTCTGTCACTGTATAACACTGGGGTACAGTACTGGTGGGTAAAGGTCTGTCACTGTATAACACTGGGGTACAGTACTGGTGGGTACAGGTCTGTCACTGTATAACACTGGGGTACAGTACTGGTGGGTACAGGTCTGTCACTGTATAACACTGGGGTACAGTACTGGTGGGTACAGGTCTGTCACTGTATAACACTGGGGTACAGTACTGGTGGGTACAGGTCTGTCACTGTATAACACTGGGGTACAGTACTGGTAGGTACAGGTCTGTCACTGTATAACACTGGGGTACAGTACTGGTGGGTACAGGTCTGTCACTGTGTAACACTGGGGTACAGTACGGGTGGGTACAGGTCTGTCACTGTGTAACACTGGGGTACAGTACTGGTGGGTACAGGTCTGTCACTGTATAACACCGGGGTACAGTACTGGTGGGTACAGGTCTGTCACTGTATAACACTGGGGTACAGTACTGGTGGTTACAGGTCTGTCACTGTATAACACTGGGGTACAGTACTGGAGGGTACAGGTCTGTCACTGTATAACACGGGTACAGTACTGGTGGGTACTGGTCTGTCGCTGTATAACACTGGGGTACAGTACTGGTGGGTACAGGTCTGTCGCTGTATAACACTGGGGTACAGTACTGGTGGGTACAGGTCTGTCACTGTGTAACACTGGGGTACAGTACTGGTGGGTACAGGTCTGTCACAGTACTGGTGGGTACAGCTCTGTCGCTGTATAACACTGGGGTACAGTACTGGTGGGTACAGGTCTGTCACTGTATAACACTGGGGCACAGTACTGGTGGGTACAGGTCTGTCATTGTATAACACTGGGGTACAGTATTGGTGGGTACAGGTCTGTCACTGTATAACACTGGGGTACAGTACTGGTGGGTACAGGTCTGTCACTGTATAACACTGGGGTACAGCACTGGTGGGTACAGGTCTGTCACTGTATAACACTGGGGTACAGTACTGCTGGGTACAGGTCTGTCACTGTATAACACTGGGGTACAGTACTGGTGGGTACAGGTCTGTCACTGTATAACACTGGGGTACAGTACTGGTGGGTACAGGTCTGTCACTGTATAACACTGGGGTACAGTACTGGTGGGTACAGGCCTGTCACTGTATAACACTGGGGTACAGTACTGGTGGGTACATGTCTGATACTGTATAACACTGGGGCACAGTACTGGTGGGTACATGTCTGTCCCTGTATAACACTGGGGTACAGTACTGGTGGGGACTGGTCTGTCACTGTATAACACTGGGGTACAGTACTGGTGGGTACAGGTCTGTCACTGTATAACACTGGGGTACAGTACTGGTGGGTACAGGTCTGTCACTGTGTAACACTGGGGTACAGTACTGGTGGGTACAGGTTTGTCACTGTATAACACTAGGGTACAGTACTGGTGGGCACAGGTCTGTCACTATAACACTGGGGTACAGTACTGGGGGGTATAGGTCTGTCACTGTATAACACTGGGGTACAGCACTGGTGGGTACAGGTCTGTCACTGTATAACACTGGGGTACAGTACTGGTGGGTACAGGTCTGTCACTATAACACTGGGGTACAGTACTGGTGGGAACAGGTCTGTCACTGTATAACACTGGGGTACAGTACTGGTGGGTACAGGTCTGTCACTATAACACTGGGGTACAGTACTGGTGGGTACAGGTCTGTCACTGTGTAACACTGGGGTACAGTACTGATGGGTACAGGTCTGTCACTGTATAACACTGGGGTACAGTACTGGTGGGTACAGGTCTGTCACTATAACACTGGAGTACAGTACTGGTGGGTACAGGTCTGTCACTGTATAACACTGGGGTACAGTACTGGTGGGTACAGGTCTGTCACTGTATAACATTGGGGTACAGTACTGGTGGGTACAGGTTTGTCACTGTATAACACTAGGGTACAGTACTGGTGGGTACAGGTCTGTCACTGTTTTACACTGGGGTACAGTACTGGGGGGTATATGTCTGTCACTGTATAACACTGGGGTACAGCACTGGTGGGTACAGGTCTGTCACTGTATAACACTGGGGTACAGTACTAGTGGGTACAGGTCTGTCACTATAACACTGGGGTACAGTACTGGTGGGAACAGGTCTGTCACTGTATAACACTGGGGTAGAGTACTGGTGGGTACAGGTCTGTCACTGTATAACACTGGGGTACAGTACTGGTGGGTACAGGTCTGTCACTGTATAACACTGGGGTACAGTACTGGTGGGTACAGGTCTGTCACTGTGTAACACTGGGGTACAGTACTGATGGGTACAGGTCTGTCACTGTATAACACTGGGGTACAGTACTGGCGGCTACAGGTCTGTCACTGTATAACACTGGGGTACAGTACTGGTGGGTACAGGTCTGTCACTGTATAACACTGGGGTACAGTACTGGCGGCTACAGGTCTGTCACTGTATAACACTGGGGTACAGTACTGGTGGGTACAGGTCTGTCACTATAACACTGGAGTACAGTACTGGTGGGTACAGGTCTGTCACTGTATAACACTGGGGTACAGTACTGGTGGGTACAGGTCTGTCACGTTATAACACTGGGGTACAGTGCTGGTGGGTACAGGCCTGTCACTATAACACCGGGGTACAGTACTGGTGGGTACAGGTCTGTCACTGTATAACACTGGGGTGCAGCACTGATGGGTACAGGTCTGTCACTGTATAACACTGGGGTACAGTACTGGTGCGTACAGGTCTGTCACGGTATAACACTGGGGTGCAGCACTGATGGGTACAGGTCTGTCACTGTATAACACTGGGGTACAGTACTGGAGGGTACAGGTCTGTCACTGTATAACATTGGGGTACAGTACTGGTGGGTACAGGTCTGTCACTGTATAACACTGGGGTACAGTACTGGTGGGTACAGGTCTGTCACTGTATAACACTGGGGTACAGTACTGGTGGGTACAGGTCTGTCACTGTATAACACTGGGGTACAGTACTGGTGGGTACAGGTCTGTCACTATAACACTGGGGTGCAGCACTGATGGGTACAGGTCTGTCACTGTATAACACTGGGGTACAGTACTGGAGGGTACAGGTCTGTCACTGTATAACATTGGGGTACAGTACTGGTGGGTACAGGTCTGTCACTGTATAACACTGGGGTACAGTACTGCTGGGTACAGGTCTGTCGCTGTTTTACACTGGGGTACAGTGCTGGTGGGTACAGGTCTGTCACTGTATAACACTGGGGTACAGTACTGGTGGGTACAGGTCTGTCACTGTATAACACTGGGGTACAGTACTGGTGGGTACAGGTCTGTCACTATAACACTGGGGTACAGTACTGGTGGGTACAGGTCTGTCACTGTATAACACTGGGGTACAGTACTGGTGGGTACAGGTCTGTCACTGTATAACACTGGGGTACAGTACTGGTGGGTACAGGTCTGTCACTGTATAACACTGGGGTACAGTACTGGTGGGTACAGGTCTGTCACTGTATAACACTGGGGTACAGTACAGGTGGGTACAGGTCTGTCACTGTATAACACTGGGGTACAGTACAGGTGGGTACAGGTCTGTCACTATAACACTGGGGTACAATCCTGGGAGGGGTTACAGAACCAAGGCGGGTAGATGGAGTGAAGCTACAGATGAGCTCGAGGGGCTGAATGACCTCCTCCTGTTGCTATGATACCTGTGGTTTCAGGCTGGGGAGCATTGAGGGCCCAACAATCGGCCTCAGCGTCCCTGGGCCGAAGGCGGAGGAAGCAAATCAATCGTAGACCACACGGACCGATCCCTTACCGCTCGCCCACAGACACGAGCACTCCACTGCCCGGGGGTGGCGGGGCGGGCGGGGGTTGGGGGCGTGTGAGGCGGGAGGCGGTTATTGGCCACTGGATGGCGAGCAGGAGCTCGGGGATGCCTGTCTGACTTAATGGTGGGAACGATGAAAATCGGGGATGGACAAGAGGCCATGATTGGAGGGGCGCAGAGACCTCGGAGGGTTGTAGGGCTGGAGGAGGTTACAGAGATCGGGAGGGGTCGAGGCCATGGAGGGATTTGAAATTGAGGCCTTGCCGGATCGGGTGCCAAAGTAGGTCAGCGAGAACAGGGTGTACGGGCTTTGGTGCTACCTTGCTGCATCCTGCTCTGCAGTCAAACACCCTCTGAATTAAAGGGCTTGTTGTTTTTGTGTGGTGTTATGTACCTGGACCACATGTCCTCCCTTTAAATACCAGCAGCTCTTTGCCCAGCAGTCGTGGCTGACCCGCTCCTGCCCTCTGGTGGGCAGCACGCAGTCTGACGGCTGGTTCACTCTCTCGCACGGAGGCACATTTCTGTTGCGCAGATTCGCCCCCCCCAATTCTAAACCGGGTAACGCTCAGGAGTAGAAACCCCGGCGTGTTCTGCCGCCCTCCCCGCAAACCCAATCTCCAAAATACCCCTCCAAGGAGAGACTGCAGAGGAGATTTACCAGAATGGTACCAGGGATGAGAGACATAAGGACATAAGAAATAGGAGCAGGAGCAGGCCATACAGCCCTTTGAGCCTGCTCCGCCATTCAATAGGATTGTGGCCGATCTTCTGTCTCGACTCCACGTTCCCGCACTATCCCCATATCCCTTGATTCCCTTAGCACCCAAAAATCTATCGATCTCTGTCCAGAATATACACGGTGCGGAGATGCCGGAGTTGGACTGTGGTGGACAAATGTAAGAAGTCACACAACACCAGGTTATAGTCCAACAGCTTTATTTGAAATCACAAGCTTTCGGAGCGCTGCTCCTTCGTCAGGTGAAGTGGAGAAATGCATAAAGACACAGCTTTATGTCTTTATGCATTTCTCCACTTCACCTGACGAAGGAGCAGCGCTCCGAAAGCTTGTAATTTCAAATAAAGCTGTTGGACTATAACCTGGTGTTGTGTGACTTCTTACAGAATATACACAACGATCGAGCCTCCACCGCTCTCCGGGATAGAGAATCCCAAAGATTCAACACCCTTTTGAGTGAAGAAATCTCTCCTCAGCATACTTAACCACTTAACATAGTCCGAGTGACAGCAGCCAACCAGGTCAAAACTGGAGGGGAGTTCATTGCACACAGGTACAAAAACTTTCCTGAAACTCGCACTCTAAACTGGAGGGTGGGTGTTATACCTGGGGTGCATAACCAGAGGGCATAGATTGAAAGTAATTGGTAGAAGGATTAGAGGGGAGTTGAGGGGAACTTTCTTCACCCAGAGGGTGGTGGGGGTCTGGAACTCACTGCCTGAAAGGGCGGGAGAGGCAGAAACCCTCATCGCATTTAAAAAGTACTTGGATATGCACTTGAAGTGCCGTAACCTGCAGGGCTACGGACCAAGAGCTGGAAAGTGGGATTAGGCTGGATAGCTCTTTTTCGGCCGGCACAGACACGATGGGCCGAACGGCCTCCTTCTGTGCCGTAAATTTCTATGATTCATTATAATCAAGGGCTTCTGGGTCTTGATAAATGGAGACTTCAGTGACGTGGAGAGACTGGAGAAGCTGCGACTGTTCTCCTCCGAGCAGGGAAGGTTAAGGGGAGGTTTAATGGAGGCGTTCAAAATTGCAAGGGGTTTTGACAGAGTAGCTAGGGAGAAACTGTTTCCAGTGGCAGGAGGGTCGGTAACCAGAGGGCACAGATTTAAGGTAATTGGCAAAAGAACCAGAGTGGGCGATGGGCAACGTGGAATCATAGAATGGTTACAGCACAGAAGGAGGCCATTCGGCCTGTCGAGCCCGTGCCGGCTCTCTGCAAGAGCACTTCAACTAGTCCCACTCCCCCGCCCTTTCCCCGTAGCCCTGCAATTTTCTTCCTTCAGATACTTATCCAATTCCCTTTTGAACACCATGGCTGAATCTGCCTCCACCGCCCTCTCGGGCAGCGCATTCCAGATCTTCACCACTCGCTGCGTAAAAAAGTTTTTCCTCATGTCGCCTTTCGTTCTTCCGCCAATCACCTTAAATCTGTGTCCTCTGGTTCTCGACCCTTCCGCCAATGGGAACAGTTTCTATCTACTCTGTCCCGACCCCTCATGATTTTGAACTCCTCTATCAAATCTCCTCTCAACCTTCTCTGCTCCAAGGAGAACAACCCCAGCTTCTCCAGTCTATCCACATAACTGAAGTCCCTCATCCCCTGGAACCATTCTCGTAAATCTTTTCTGCACCCTCTCTGAGGCCTTCACATCCTCCCTAAAGTGCGGTGCCCAGAATTGGACACAATACTCCAGTTGAGGCCGAACCAGTGTTTTGTACAGGTTCATCATAACTTTCTTACTTTTGTACTCTATACCTCGATTCATGAAGCCCAGGATCCCGTAAGTTTTTTTAACCGCTTTCTCAACCTGCCCTGCCACCTTCAATGATTTGTGCACATATACCCCCAGGTCTCTCTGTTCCTGCACCCCCTTTAGAATTGTACCCTTTAGTTTATATTTCCTCTCCTCGTTCTTCCTACCAGAATGTATCACTTCACACATTTCTGCGTTAAATTTCATCTGCCACGTGTCCACCCATTCCACCAGACAGTCTGTCCTCTTGAAGTCTATCACTATCCTCCTCACTGTTCAC
This sequence comes from Somniosus microcephalus, assembly GCF_052327205.1. NCBI lineage: Eukaryota > Metazoa > Chordata > Chondrichthyes > Squaliformes > Somniosidae > Somniosus > Somniosus microcephalus. Next base: position 33,439,666 of record NW_028225182.1, read on the forward strand.
TGTACTTCCAAGTTTTGTGTCATCTGCAAATTTTGAAATTGTGCCCTGTACACCCACATCCAAGTCATTAATATACATCAAGAAAAGCAGTGGTCCTAGTACCGACCCCTGGGGAACCCCACTGTGTACCTTCCTCCCGTCCGAAAAACAACCGTTCACCACTACTCTCTGTTTCCTGGGACTGCCGGGAAAATGGCAGAATCTGGGGGGCGGGTGCCCATCCCGCCCCCAACCTGCCTCCGTGCCATCTTCCCAGGAGGCGGGTACCCGACCCGCGCCGGGAGCTGCCTCCTCGAGGCGGGAAGGGGGTTAGTGCCAATTTTTGGAGAATCCCTATTTTGCCACCTAAAGTGTGGGCTTCCCGACGGCGCCGAACCTCGCCAGGGTCAGCGAGGCGAGCCGTGGGTCTGCGGGGGTCGGAGGGGCCGAGATGTCCGGTGTACAGGTGAGTGATGGGTGCATGTGTGGAGAGGTAAGTGTGTGAGGTGAGTCTAAAGTGTTTTGAAAGCTTTACTTACCTTTGCTTCTTCCTCCAGGCTTCAACCCTTCAGGTCTCGGGAGTCCCTCATCTCACCGGCAGAGAGAGCAGAATGGCCGCGGCATTCTCAAATGCATCAGCCTTCTGTTTTCTGCTCAGGATAGATCTCTAAGTAAGCCTGTGTCCCAGGACTCAACTTAGAAGACAGATTGTCAGTGTTTGACAGCTTCACGGAGCTCTCAAACGATGACAATTCATCTGTCAAAAGCTCTTGACAGATGAAACGTCACTCGCTGACGTCACCAGTAACCGACTTTTTCTTAATTGGCCTGCTAAGCCCGCTGGGCAGGCTTAACAAGGTCAATCAAGGGAAAATAGCGTGGGTTGGTCGGATGTCGATGGAGGCGGGACTGAAACCCGACAATGGTGGCATACCTGGGATGGCAGGAATGATGTATGGGTCGATTGGGCTTGTATTCACTAGAGTTTAGAAGAATGAGAGGGGATCTCATTGAAACTTATAAAATTCTAACAGGACTAGACAGACTAGATGCAGGAAGGATGTTCCCAATGGCGGGGGAGTCCAGAACCAGGGGTCACAGTCTAAGGATAAGGGGTAAGCCATTTAGGACTGAGATGAGGAGGAATTTCTTCACCCAGAGAGTGGTGAACCTGTGGAATTCTCTGCCACACAAAGCAGTTGAGGCCAATTCATTTGGCTTAGGAATTCGGGTCCCCACGGGTGAGTACGCGCTGGGTACTCACGCGTAGGCCCAACGAAAGTGCCGGTTTCCTGCATGCACTGCGCATGCGCGGGAAACCGGAACTTCCGTTCCCTTGAAAGAAGGGGTTGACAGGTGGAACGCGTGCGCCGGAGAGGCGGCGCGTGTGCGTAGAACTTACGTTTTTTTCCCAGGTTTTTCCGGGAGGGTAAGTCTCCAGCAGTTACACTTTTAAAAAGCAGGCGCAAGGCCTGCTTTTAACAAGGTAAGTGGTGAATGAATTAAAATTAAAACATTTTTCCACAGGTTTATTATTTTTAAATACTTTAAAGAAAGGTAAGTTTATTTTTAGCCCCGTTAGAAAATGTACTTAATTTTTTCAAAATTTTAAATTATTTTTTAAAATAGTTATTTCATGTAATTTTTAGTTATTTTAAAAATGTGATGTTTTTTCAAAAATTTATTTGAAGTTTTAGTTACGTTTTGGGGCTTATAGTATTTATAGGTTTGACAGCTCTTCCTGTCAAACTTATGAAGCATTCCCTGCTACCATTGGCACTCTATGGCCCACGTGATCCCAGGGAACGCATCGAACTAACTGCGCCCCTGAGATACGCAAGCACTGCGCGCCGGCAGTTGGAGGAGGCCCAGGATCAGAATCCCACGCGGGCCCACAGCTCAATGGCCGGCGCGCTAGGTAAGTGCAGGTCGGAGGCTTACACCCGCGGGAAGCCTCCGACCGGAATTTCATTAAATATATTCAAGAAGGAGTTGGATATATTTCTTAAGGCTAAAGGGATCAAGGGATATGGGGAGAAAGCAGGGATTTGGATGATCGGCCATGATCTCATTAAATGGCGGAGCAGGCTCGAGGGGCCGAATGGCCTACTCCTGCTCCTACCTTCTATGTTTTCTAAAGCGTCTGTGCGTGAGAAAACCCACAATTCGGCCGCATGTTGACACTGAATTGTACCCGCCACCTGTGCAGTGGGCTCCAACGCCCTCAAGGAACCAGGCTGAGACTACACCAAACTCAGTCAGAGGCCAACACAGAGAGGAGACACGAGCAACAACTCGCATTTATATTGCGCCAGCAACGTAGTAACAGTCCTCGGGGCGCTTCACCGCAGCAGTGGAAACAAAGATTTGACACCGAGCCACATAAGGAGATATTAGGGGCAGGTGACCAAACGCTGAGCCAGAGAGGTAGGTTTCAAGGAGCGTCCTAAAGGAGGAGAAAGGAGAGAGAGGCGGAGAGGTTTAGGGAGGGAATTCCAGAGCTTAGGGGTCTGGCGCGGCCGCCAATGGTGGAGCGGCGGAAAATCGGGGGGATGCGCAAGAGGCCAGAATTTGAGAGAGGTAAAAAAAAAAATGCTGATTTACTTCATGAAACATCACAAGTGAGCTAACAAACAGGTGACATCATCCTCCATTGTGCCACATCATTACGGGGGAGGTAGGCCCAGGCTTGGGGCACCTTCAAATCCCATGAGCAGACACAAGCGAGCTATAGATGTCGAGGAGAAATTCAGTTGTTCCCAAAGAAGTCATAATTCCCAGAAGCAAAGCAAGGTAATAATCCAAAAATTCCAATCACTCAGGCGAACCCGGAACTATTTCTCCGCTGGCCGACCTCCCGTGGCAACGCTCTCGATGAGTTGAGGATGTGCGGTCCTATTACGACATGAGCATTATGTAGTGTAACGCACTGTGTGATAACGAGGGTGCGTTTACCTATTGATAACTCTTACCGAATTAGCATAAAAGGGGCCGGGGGGGGGGGGGGGGAATCCGATTGCCTGCTGCTGCGAACTGTGTTTAAGGTGGCCTGTTCCTTTAAGGCTGCAGAACTCTAACTGCTGCCACAATAGCTCATCCGAAGGCCCATTTGGAGGCCGATTGTCGTTGGAGGACGTTTGTCGCTAGATTGGCGGTTGCTTGTAAACCCCCGGCTCCTCTGCCCGAAGGAGAAGCCAGGTTAACTAGGTCAGCAAAACCAGCAAGAAATGACTGGCTTCCCCTTTTTTTGTTTTTATATATAAACATGCTCCTTGTTCAGTGGTAGAGTCCCCATCTGTTGAGTTAAAAGAAATATTTGCATTTCCACAGCGCCTTTCACAACCACCGGACGTCCCAAAGCGTTTCACAACCAAGGAAGTACTTTTTTTTTGAAGTGGAGTCACTGTTGTAATGTGGGGGAAACGCAGCAGCCAATTTGCGCACAGCAAGCTCCCACAAAGAGCAATGCGATAATGACCGGATCATCAGGTTTTTTTTTTTGAGGCACAAACCCCCTGGCTCTTCTTTGAAATGGGATCTTTAACGTCCGCCCGAGAGAGCAGACGGGGGGGAGGCCTTGGCTTTAACGTCTCATCCGAAAGGCGGCACCTCCGACAGCGCAGCGCTCCGTCTCAGCACCGCACTGGGAGCGTCAGCCTAGATTTCTGGTGCTCACGTCGCTAGAGTGGGGCTTGAACCCACTCACCTCCGGACTGGGCGACCCAGTGAGCCACGGCTGACACAACGAAGATTGGAGCCGATCGGGAATGAGTGCGACGCAGGCTTCGCACGGGTGACACTTTAGGTGCGCGACAGATACGGTAGACTTTTATAAGAGAGGGATGGGCTTATATGCTTATATAATAATGGTACCAGCAAAGCATTATGATGCCAATGACACAATGGTCAGCAGAGATCATTAGTAAAGACAACCAGCCCTGCCCCTGCTGGCTGAGGGAGGAATTGCAGCAGGTAAGTTGGCAAGCAGCCATTAACAAGCAGCAAAGTACACCGGCCGGTCTGTGCGGAGATAGCTGATTTAGACAAGTTGAGTGAGTGGGCGAATACATGGCAGATGCAGTATAACGTGGATAAATGTGAAGTTATCCACTTTGGTAGGAAAAATAGAAAGGCAGAGTATTATTTAAATGGTGATAGATTGGGAAATGTTGATGTACAGAGGGATCTGGGTGTCCTTGTACACCAGTCACTGAAAGCAAACACGCAGGTGCAGCAAGCAGTTAAGAAGGCAAATGGTATGTTGGCCTTCATTGCAAGAGGATTTGAGTACAGGAGCAAGGATGTCTTACTACAGTTATACAGGGCCTTGGTGAGACCACACCTGGAGTACTGTGTGCAGTTTTGGTCCACTTACCTAAGAAAGGATATACTTGCCATAGAGGGAGTGCAGCGAAGGTTCACCAGACTGATTCCTGGGATGGCAGGACTGTTGTATGAGGAGAGATTGGGTCGACTAGGCCTGTATTCACTAGAGTTTAGAAGAATGAGAGGGGATCTCATTGAAACGTATAAAATTCTGACAGGGCTAGACAGACTGGATGCAGGGAGGATGTTTCCCCTGGCTGGGGGAGTCTAGAACGAGGGGTCACAGTCTCAGGATACGGGGTAGGACATTTAGGACTAAGATGAGAAATTTCTTCACTCAGAGGGTGGTGAACCTGTGGAATTCTCTACCACAGAAGGCTGCGGAGGCCAAGTCACTGACTATATTTAAGAAGATAGATAGATTTCTAGACACAAAAGGCATCAAGGGGTATGGGGAGAGAGCGGGAATATGGTATTGAGACAGAGGATCAGCCATGATCATATTGAATGGCGGAGCCGGCTCGAAGGGCCGAATGGCCTACTCCTGCTCCAGTGTTTCTATGTTTCTATCACAGCAAGGGCAGCAATGGTAGAAGATCTACAGTTAGTTAGCTAGGCTCCTACTTATTAGCTCGGAGTCAGCCCTGGTTCAGTGGGTAGCCCTCTGTGGCCTCCGCACCAGATAGGTCGTGGGTTCAAGCGCCCACTCCAGGGACTTGGGAGTATAAAATCCAGGCTGACGCTCCCAGTGAAAGTAAGTTGACTATCCTGCACCCTCTTCTGCCCAGCTGGGAAGTGCGCGTGTGTCTCTGGGGCCATGGTATCTCTCTTTGTTATGGAACCATTGCTAACAGGGTGTGAGCTCCTTCTGCGTGTATCGGTGGTCTTACCACTAAGCCAACAACAACTTGCATTGATATCACGCCTTTAACTTAGTAAAATCGGCTGTGTGGTTGATACTGAAGAAGGAAGCTGCAGACTGCAGGATGATATCAATGGAAGGAGTGCAGCGAAGATTCACCAGGCTGATACCTGGGATGGCAGGAATGACGTATGAGGAGAGATTGTGTCAATTGGGCTTATACTCACTGGAGTTTAGAAGATTGAGAGGGGATCTCATTGAAACCTATAAAATTCTGTCAGGCCTGGACAGACTAGATGCAGGAAGGATGTTTCCGATGGTTGGGGAGTCCAGAACCAGGGGTCATAGTCTAAGGATAAGGGGTAAGCCATTTAGGACAGAGATGAGGAGGAATTTCTTCACCCAGAGAGTGGTGAACCTGTGGAATTCTCTGCCACAGAGGGCGGTGGAGGCCAGTTCATTAAATATATTCAAGAAGGAGTTGGATATATTTCTTAAGGCTAAAGGGATCAAGGGATATGGGGAGAAGGCAGGGACAGGGTACTGAATTTGGATGATCAGCCATGATCTCATTGAATGGCGGAGCAGGCTCGAGGGGCCGAATGGCCTACTCCTGCTCCTATCTTCTATGTTTCTATGTTTCTATATCAATGGACTGGTCAGGTGGGCAGAACAGTGGCAAATGGAATTCAATCCGGAGAAGTGTGAGGTAATGCTTTTGGGGAGGGCTAACAAGGAAAGGGAATACACATTAAATGGTAGGACACAGAGAACTGTAGAGGAACAAAGGGACCTTGGAGTGCATGTCCACAGATCCCTGAAGGTAGCAGGCCAGGTAGATAAGGTGGTTAAGAAGGCATATGGAATGCTTGCCTTTATTAACTGCGGCATAGAATACAAGAGCAGGGGTCGGGGGGTTATGCTTCAACTGTATAAAACACTAGTTAGGCCTCAGCTAGAGTACTGCGTGTAGTTCTGGTCACCACATTACAGGAAAGATGTGATTGCACTAGAGAGGGTACAGAGGAGATTTAGAAGGATGTTGCCGGGAGTGGAGAATCTTAGCTACGAGGAAAGACTGGATAGGCTGGGTCTGTTTTCCTTGGAACAGAGGAGGCTGAGGGGAGACCTTATTAAGGTGTATAAAATTATGAGGGGCCTAGATAAAGTGGATAGAAAGGACCTATTTCCCTTAGCAGAGGGGTCAAAAACCAGGGGGCACAGATTTAAAGTAATTGGGGGAAGGTTTAGAGGGGATTTGAGGGGAAATGTCTTCACCCAGAGGGTTGTGGGGGTCTGGAACTCACTGCCTGAAAGGGTGGTAGAGGCAGGAACCCTAACCACATTTAAATAGTACTTGGATGTGCACTTGGGATGCTGTAACCTGCAGGGCTACGGACCAAGAGCTGGGAAGTGGGATTAGGCTGGATCGCTCTTTGTTGGCCGGCGCGGACACGATGGGCCGAATGGCCTCCTTCCGTGCTGTCACTTTCTATGATTCTATGATTCTATGAAAACTTCCCAAGGATTATAATCAGACAAAATTTAACACCGAGCCACATAAGGAGAAATTAGGGCAGGTGACCAAAAGCTTGCTCAAAGAGGGAGGTTTTAAGGAGCGTCTTAAAGGCGGAGAGGTTTAGGGAGGGAATTCCAGAGCTTGGGGCCCAGGCAGCTGAAGGCACGGCCGCCAATGGTGGAGCGATGGAAATCGGGGATGCGCAAGAGGCCAAAATTGGAGGAGCGCGGAGATCTCGGAGGGTTGGAGAAATAGGGAGGAGCGAGGCCGTGGAGGGATTTGAACTCAAGGATGAGAATTTTAAAATTGAGGCCAGGAGCCAATGTAGGCCAGCGAGCACAGGGGATGATGGGTGAACAGGACTCGGTGCGATTTTTTATTTTTTTATTTTTTATTAATTGATGGGATGTGGGCGTCGCTGGCTAGGCCTGCATTTAGTGCCCATCCCTAATTGCCCTTGAGAAGATGGTGGTGAGCCGCCTTCTTGAACCACTGCAGTCCGTATGGTGTAGGTACACCCACAATGCTGTTAGGAAGGGAGTTCCAGGATTTTGGCCCAGCGACAGTGAAGGAACGGCGATACAGGTCCAAGTCAGGATGGTGTGTGGCTTGGAGGGGAACTTGTAGGTGGTGATGTTCCCATGCGTCTGCTGCCCTTGTCCTTCTAAGTGGTAGAGGTCGCGGGTTTGGAAGGTGCTGTTGAAGGAGCTTTGGCGAGTTGCTGCAGTGCATCTTGTAGATGGTACACACTGCAGCCACGGTGCGCCGGTGGTGGAGGGAGTGAATGTTGAAGGTGGTGGATGGGGTGCCAATCAAGTGGGCTGCTTTATCCTGAATGGTGTCGAGCTTCTTGAGTGTTGTTGGAGCTGCACTCATCCAGGCAAGTGGAGAGTATTCCATCACACTCCTGACTTGTGCCTTGTAGATGGTGGAAAGGCTTTGGGGAGTCAGGAGGTGAGACACTCGCCGCAGAATTCCCAGCCTCTGGCCTGCTCTTGTAGCCACAGTATTTATATGGCTGGTCCAGTTCAGTTTCTGATCAATGGTAACCCCCAGGATGTTGATAGTGAGGGATTCAGTGATGGTAATGCTATTGAATGTCAAGGGGAGATGGTTAGAGTCTCGATTCTTGGAGATGGTCATTGCCTGGCACTTGTAGGATACGGGCAGCAGAGTTTTGGATGAGATTGAGTTTATGGAGTGTAGAAAGTGGAAGGCCTGCCAGGAGAACATTGGAATGGTCTAGTCTATAGGTAACAACTATATGGATAATGGTTTCAGCAGCAGGTGAGCTGAGGCAGGGGTGGAGACGAGCGACGTTACAGAGGTGGAAGTAAGCGGTCTTGGTGGTGGAGAGGATATGGGGTCGGAAGCTCAGCTCAGGGTCAAGTAGGATGCCAAGGTTGCGAGCAGGCTGGTTCAGCCTCAGACAGTTGCCAGGGAGTGGGAATGGAGTCAGTGACACTACTAACAATAACCAGCCCCAGGACAGTGACAGCGTAACACAAAGAATTCGACCCAACACAATCGTCGCTAAGCAAAAGGAAAAATATCTGTCATATTGGGCAGAAACAACAAAAACCCAAAGCAAACTCAATTGCTACTTGGCCCTAAACAGACAATACAACATGGCTGATTACCTGACCATGGTAAAGGATAGCAAACTGAGAAAAACCTTGACAATGTACAGACTTAGTGAACATAGCCTGGCGATCGAAAAAGGTAGACACAGGCAGACCCAGCTACCAAGAGAGGACAGGATATGCTCTCACTGCAGTCAGGGAGTGGTGGAGACAGAGATGCACTTCCTCACAGCTTGTAGAAAATATCAGGGCATAAGGGAGAATTTCTACCCAAAATTCACAAAAATATGCCCGGAATTCAGAAATTTGAATGACGACCAAAAACTCCCATACCTACTAGGGGAAGAGAGAAATTGTGTAACACTAGCGGCACACTATGTTACAGCTTGCCATAAACAGAGGGACAACCACTAAATATAAGAAAAGAGTATATATAAATTATATGAAAGTATATTTATACACTCAGGGATATATCTATTTATACACTGTATGGATAGATCTGTATTTTTGTGAACAAACATGAATGTTTTTCGATGCTTTGGCAACATAAGATGTAACTTGTCATGCCAATAAAGCGATTTGAATTGAATTGAATTGAATTGACTAGAGGGGTTGTTGGTTCTGGCCCCACTCCAGGACCTGAACAGATAGGAATGAATTTCTGCTGGTCCGCCATTTTTCCAGGGTTTCCACAGTCTCCCGCCGGACGTCAAGGATGCCCGGGGAAATTCACCCCCATAATCTAGGCCGACACTCCCAGTGCAGTACGGAGTACATAATATGATTGAGCTCAACGTTGTGTTTGATAGGGAGAAACACAAACAGCTGCTAAGATTCTAGATTTAGTAAGGCCAACTTCAACGGGATGAGACAGAATAAGACGGAGATGAGGAGGAATTTCTTCTCTCAGAGGGTCGTGAATCTTTGGAATTCTCTACCCCAGAGAGCTGTGGAGACGGAGTCAGTGAATATATTCAAGGCGGAGATTGACAGACATGTGAACTACAGGGGAGTCGAGGGGTACGGGGAGAGAGCGGGAAAGTGGAGTTGAGGCCAAGATTGGATCAGCCATGATCTTATTGAATGGCGGAGCAGGCTTAGGGGCCGATTGGCCGACTCCTGCTCCTGTTTCTCATGTATGTTCTTATGAGACAGAGACTGTCCGCAGTAAACTGGGCAAATCTGTTAATGGGTAAAACGACAGAAGATCAGTGGGAGGCGTTCAAAAAAAGAATTTAACGTGAGACAAAACCAGTTCATACCCCTAAGGGGCAAGAGCTCCACTTGCCAATAAAAACAGCCATGGACGACTAAAGAGATAAGGGACAACATTAAAACTAAAAGAAAAAGTATACAAAAATAGCACAGATCCTGGCGAATGGGAGCGATACAGGAAACTTTCATTTAACCGGAGGTTAAAAGTCCGGAAAGCTCTATCTACCGGCAAAATTCAGGAGCCGTCTCCTATAAGTTTTTTTTTACTTCTCGTTGCTTTTTTTTTCCCAGTCCGGCTCTGCAAGGTCAAGCTGAAGCTGTTGCTTAGCTACAGAGATGCTTTTAAGCTGCGGCCGACTGTTTTGAAGCTGTTGCTAAGCAACAGGGTTTGTTGATTCACACGGAGCTGAAAAGCTCCGTATGTTTCAACATTAGCGCTGGTTTCTACGGCAGTTTTGATGGGACGGCACCAACTCGGTCCCGTCAGTGCCGGATACCAGAAAGTTTCCTGTACAAAGAACAGCAAATGGTAACAAAACAGATGGTAAAACCTACAAAAAGAGAGAATGAAAAGACACTTGCAAGGGATATCAAAATCAACACAAACTTTTACAATTATATTAGGAAAAAGAGGGTGGTTAAAGGTGAGCCCCTTAAAAACTGACAGTGGTGATATTATAAATTAAAATAAGGAAATGGCGGACATGTTGAATATTTACTTTGCGTCAGTATTTACAGTAGAGGACGAGGATAACATGCCAGACACCCCAAGGAAACTAATAGTGTATCAGGGACAGGGGTCTCACCATAATTAACCTAAGCAAGTTAACAGTAATGAAGAAAATAATGGCACTAAAGAGTGACAAATCCCAAGGACCAGATGGTTTCCATCCCAGGGTTGTAAAGGAAGTAAGTGAGAAACATAGACATAGAAGATAGGAGCAGGAGTAAGCCATTCGGCCCCTCGAGCCTGCTCCGCCATTCAATGTGATCATGGCTGATCATCCAAATTCAGTACCCGGTCCCTGCTTTCTCCCCATACCCCTTGATCCCTTTAGCCTTAAGAAATATATCCAACTCCTTCTTGAATATATTTAATATATTGTCCTCTACAGCCTTCTGTGGTAGAGAATTCCACAGGTTCACCACTCTCTGGGTGAAGAAATTCCTCCTCATCTCTGTCCTAAATGGCCTACCCCTTATCCTTAGACTGTGACCCCTGGTTCGGGACTCCCCGACAATCGGGAACATCCTTCCTGCATCTAGTCTGTCCAGTCCTGTCAGAATTTTATAAGTTTCAATGAGATCCCCTCTCATTCTTCTAAACTCCAGCGAGTACAAGCCCAATCGACCCAATCTCTCCTCATACGTCATTCCTGCCATCCCAGGTATCAGCCTGGTGAATCTTTGCTGAACTCCTTCCATGGCAAGAACATCCTTCTTCAGATAAGGCGACCAAAACTGCACACAATACTCAAGATGTGGTCTCACCAAGGCCCTGTATAACTGCAGCAAGACATCCTTGTTCCTGTACTCAAACCCTCTCGTTACGAAGGCCAACATACCATTTGCCTTCTTAACCGCCTGCTGCACCTGCATGCTTACCTTCAGCGACTGGTGCACAAGGACACCCAGGTCTCGTTGCACTTCCCCTTCTCCCAATCTATTGCCATTCAGATAATAATCTGCCTTCCTGTTTTTGCCACCAAAGTGAATAATCTCACATTTATCCACGTTATATTGCATCTGCCATGCTTCTGCCCAATCACCCAAACCTGTCCAAATCATCCTGGAGTTTCTCGGCATCCTCCTCACAGCACACACGCCCACCCAGCTTTGTGTCGTCTGCAAACTTGGAGATATTACATCTAGTTCCCTCGTCTAGATCATTAATATATATTGTGAATAGCTGGGGTCCAAGGACCGATCCCTGCGGTACCCCACTAGTCACTGCCTGCCACTCGGAAAAAGACCCGTTTATTCCAACTCTTTGCTTTCTGTCTGCCAACCAGTTCTCTATCCAAGTCAATACCTTGCCCCCAATCCCATGTGCCTTAACTTTACACGCTAATCTCTTAGGCGGGACCTTATCGAAAGCCTTCTGAAAGTCCAAATACACCACATCCACTGGTTCTCCCGTATCTATTTTACCAGTTACACCCTCAAAAAATTCCAGTAGATTAGTCAAGCACGATTTACCTTTTGTAAATCCATGTGAGCACATTGCAGATGCCCTAACTGTAATCTTCCAAAGCTCTCTCGATTTGGGAACCGTTCCCTTAGACTGGAAAATTGAGAGCGGAATTGAGTAGAGTGGATTGGGAAAATAGATTAAAGGGGAAGACGATACATGATCAGTGGTGTACATTTAAGGAGTTATTTTACAACTTCCAAAAAATATATATTCCACTGAGAAGAAAAGGGTGTAAAAGAAAAGACAGCCATCCATGGCTAAGTAAAGAAATTAAGGATACTATTCGACTAAAAACAAGGGCATATAAGGTAGCCAAATCTAGTGGGAGGAGAGAGGATTGGGAAAACGTTAAAAGACAGCAAAAAATAACAAAAAGATTGATTAAGAAAGGGAAGATAGATTATGAAAGTAAATTAGCAAAAAATATAAAAACAGATAGTAAGAGTTTTTATAGTTATATAAAAAGAAAAAGGGTGGCTAAAGTAAATGTTGGTCCCTTAGAGGATGAGACCGGGAAATTAATGGTGGGAAATATGGAGATGGCAAAAACACTGAATGAATATTTTGTATCAGTCTTTACAGTAGAGGACACTAAGAATATCCCAACACTGGACAAACAGGGGGCTATAGGGGGGGAGGAGCTAAACACGATCAAAATCACTAAGGAAGTGGTACTCGGTAAAATAATGGGACTCAAGGCGGATAAATCACCTGGACCTGATGGCTTACATCCTAGGGTCTTGAGGGAAGTGGCGGTAGGGATTGTGGATGCATTGGTAATAATTTTCCAAAACTCCCTGGACTCAGCAAAGGTCCAGGCAGACTGGAAAACTGCTAATGTAACACCCTTATTTAAAAAGGGCAGTAGACAGAAGGCTGGAAACTATAGACCGGTTAGCCTAACATCTGTGGTAGGTAAAATTTTGGAGTCCATTATTAAGGAGACAGTAACAGGACATTTGGATAATCATAATTTAGTAGGACAAAGTCAGCATGGTTTTATGAAGAGGAAGTCATGTTTGACAAATTTGCTGGAGTTCTTTGAGGAAGTAACATATAAGGTGGATAAAGGGGAACCAGTGGACGTAGTGTATTTAGACTTCCAAAAGGCATTTGACAAGGTGCCACACAAAAGATTATTGCTTAAGATAAAAAATCACGGGATTGGGGGTAATATTCTGGCATGGATAGAGGATTGGCTATCTAACAGAAGGCAGAGAGTTGGGATAAATGGTTCATTCTCAGACTGGCAATCAGTAACTAGTGGTGTTCCGCAGGGGTCAGTGCTGGGTCCCCAACTCTTTACAATCTATATTAACGATTTGGAGGAGGGGACCGAGTGTAACATATCAAAGTTTGCAGATGATACTAAGATGGGAGGGAAAGTAGTGAGTGAGGAGGACATAAAAAACCTGCAAGGGGACATAGACAGGCTAAGTAAGTGGGCAGAGATTTGGCAGATGGAATACAACACTGGAAAGTGTGAGGTTATGCACTTTGGCAGGAAAAATCGTAGAGCAAGTTATTATCTTAATGGCAAGAAACTGGAAAGTACTGAAGTACAAAGGGATCTGGGGTCCTGGTGCACGAAACTCAAAAGGTTAGTATGCAGGTGCAGCAAGTGATTAAGAAGGCCAATGGAATGTTGGCTTTCATTGCTAGGGGGATAGAATATAAAAATAGGGAGGTATTGCTTCAGTTGTACAAGGTATTGGTGAGACCGCACCTGGAATACTGCATACAGTTTTGGTGTCCATACTTAAGAAAAGACATACTTGCTCTCGAGTCAGTACAAAGAAGGTTCACTCGGTTAATCCCGGGGATGAGGGGATGGACATATGAGGAGAGGTTGAGTAGATTGGGACTCTACTCATTGGAGTTCAGAAGAATGAGAGGCGATCTTATTGAAACATATAAGATTGTGAAGGGGTTGGATCGGGTGGATGCGGGGAGGATGTTCCCGAAGATGGGTGAAATTGGAACTAGGGGGCATAGTCTTAGAATAAGGGGCTGCTCTTTCAAAACTGAGATGAGGAGGAACTACTTCACTCAGAGGGTGGTAGGTCCATGGAATATGCTGCCCCAAAAAGCTGCAGAAGCTACATCATTACATAAATTTAAAACAGAAATAGACAGTTTCCTAGAAGTAAAGGGAATTAAGGGTTATGGGGAGCGGGCAGGAATTTGGACATGAGTCTAGGTTCGGATCGGACATGGCCCTGTGGGTAGCGGAGCAGGCCCAGGGGCCGTGTAGCCTGATCCTGCTCCTATTTCGTGTGTCTAATTCTGTTAGATTCAGGAGATGGTTCTGTGATAGAAGATTGGCAGTTAGGATCAGATCAGCCATGATCTTATTGAATGGCGGAGCAGGCTCGAGGGGCCGATTGGCCTACTCCTGCTCCTATTTCTTTTGTTCTTATGTTCTTATGTTAACTATTTAAGAAAGGTGAGAGAGGGACACTGTTGTCGGGAAATTACTAGAGTCTATAATTAAGGATAGGGTGACTGAACACCTTGAAAATTTTCCGCTGATCAGAGAGAGCCAGCATGGATTTGTGAAAGGGTAGGTCAAGCCTGACAAACCTAACTGAATATGTTGAAGAGGTGGGTAACGTAGTGGGTGGGGGAATGTCTATGGATGTTATTTATATGGACTTCCAGAAGGCATTCGATAAAGTCCCTCATAAGCGACTGTTAGCTAAAGTTGATGCTCACGGAATTGAGGGCAAATTATTGACCTGGTTCGAAGATTGGCTGAGCGGCAGGAGACAGAGACAGGCAGTTGGGATAATGGGCAGGTAATCTAATTGTCAGGAGGTGACTAGTGGTGTCCCGCAGGGATCTGTGTTGGGGCCTCAATTATTCACCGTATTTATTAACGACTTTGATGATGGGATAGAAAGCCACATATCCAAGTTTGCCGATGACACAAAGATAGGCGGCATTGTCGGCAGTGTAGATGGAAGCATAAAATTACAAAGATACTAATAGATTAAGAGAATGGGCAAAACTGTGGCAAATGGATTTCAGTATAGGCAAAAGTGTGAGGCCATCCACTTTGGGCCTAAAAAGGATAGAACAGGATACTTTCCAAATGGTGAAAGGCTAACAACAGTGGAGGTCCAAAGAGACTAGGGGGTCCTCGTACATTGATCATTAAAATGTCATGAACAGGTACAAAAATAATCAAAAAGGCTAATGGAATGCTGGCCTTTATATCTAGAGGACTAGAATACAAGGGGGTCGAAGTTATGCTGCAGCTACACAAAACCCTGGTTAGACCACACCTGGAGCACTGTGAGCAGTTCTGGGCACCACACCTTAGGAAGGATGTATTGGCCTTGGAGTGAGTGCAGCGTAGGTTTACCAGAATGATACCCAGACTTCAAGGGTTAAATTACGAGGAGAGATTACACAAACTAAGGTTGTGTTCCCTGGAATTTAGAAGGTTAAGGGGTGATTTGATCGAAGTTTTCAAGATATTAAGGGGAACAGATAGGGTAGACAGAGAGAAACTATTTCCGCTGGTTGGGGATTCTAGAACAAGGGGACATGGCCTAAAATTAGAGCCAGACCTTTCAGGAGTGAAATTAGGAAACACTTCTACACACAAAGGGTGGGAGAAGTTTGGAACTCTCTTCCGCAAACGGCGGAATTGTTAATTTGAAATCGGAGATTGATAGATTTCTGTTAACCAAAGGTATTAAGGGATGCGGGGCAAAGGCGGGTAGATGGAGTTATGTCGCAGATCAGCCATGATCTGATTGAATGGCGGAGCAGGCTCGAGGGGCTGAATGGCCTTCTCCTGTTCCTGAGGGAGTGCTGCACTGTCGGAGGTGCCGTCTATCGGATGCGGTGTTAAACCAAGGCCCCCATCCACCTCGGCGCTATGTGAAGGAGAACAGGGGCGTTCCCTCCCAGTGGCCCTGGGCCAACCTTCCTCCCCTCGTATATATTGAGTACAGGAACAAGGATGTCTTGCTGCAGTTGTACAGGGCCTTGGTGAGACCACACCTTGAATATTGTGTGCAGTTTTGGTCGCCTTATCTGAGGAAGGATGTTCTTGCCATGGAGGGAGTGCAGCGACGATTCACCAGACTGATACCTGGGATGGCAGGAATGACGTATGAGGAGAGATTGGGTCGATTTGGCTTATACTTGCTGGAGTTTAGAAGAATGAGAGGGGATCTCATTGAAACTTATAAAATTCTGACAGGACTGGACAGACTAGATGCAGGAAGGATGTTCCCGCTGGTTGGGGAGTCCAGAACCAGGGGTCACAGTCTAAGGATAAGGGGTAAGCCATTTAGGACAGAAATGAGGAGGAATTTCTTCACCCAGAGAGTGGTGAACCTGTGGAATTCTCTACCACAGAAGGCAGTAGAGGCCAATTCATTAAATATATTCAAGAAGGAGCTGGATAGATTTCTTAAGGCTAAATGGATCACGGGATATGGGGAGAAGGCAGGGACAGGGTACTGAATTTGGATGATCAGCCATGATCGCATTAATGGCGGAGCAGGCTCGAGGGGCCGAATGGTCTACTCCTGCTCCTATCTTCTATGTTTCTATTACCGTTGCTGCGTGTGGGATCTTGCTGCGCACAACTTGGCCGCTGTGCTTTCCTATGTGACGCCGCTGGCGGCACTTCAGACGTAGCTCTCCGGCTGTGAAACACGCTGGGCCGTCCTGAGGTGGTGAAAAGCGCTTGTCTAAAAAAACAATGTCCTTTCTTTCAGGGGAGAAGGTGGTTTTGGCGTTCACTGTCTTCCTCAGTTTAAATCAGATGTTGTTTGTTCTTGCACAGACAGTGTATCATTGCAAAGGGCACTGAGAGAATATTACCTGGCACCTCCAGCACAGAGAACCACCAGAAAATGACCAATGGAGGAATTACTGGGCAGCTACATAATCTTTTTGATCCTGCTCTTTATTGAAACCAAGGGAATCCCCCCCATCACCCTGGCCATTATCATTCTCAACATGTTCATATTCCTGGCGCCCGAGCTCAACATGGCGGAGGTCTGCCTCAGCGTCTCCACCACCTTCTACGCCTGTGAGTGGCAGCGGCTGGTCCTTGCACCCCTGCATCACACCGACGTCGAACATCTGGGCTTCAACATGGCCTCGCTGGTGTGGAAGGGCAGCAAGCTGGAGCGGAGGATTGGCAGCGCCCGCTTCATGTTCTCCACCTGCATCTTCGGCATCCTGACCGGCCTCACCTACCTGTCAATCAAGGCGGCCCTCGCTTACCTTCTCACTGAAAGGCTCAACTTGGACTGCGGTGTAGGCTTTTCAGGTACCATCGCTGGGCCCCAACCTGGGGGAGAGGTTCACGGGGTATATTGGGTATCTGGGATGGATATGTGGGATATAATGGGTATCTGGGAAGGGTACACGGGGTATAATGGGGATCTGGGTCGGGTACGCGGGGTATAATGGGGATCTGGGTTGGGTACGCGGGTTATAATGGGGATCTAGAATGGGTACGTGGGGTATAATGGGTATCTGGGATGGGTATGTGGGGTACAATGGATATCTAAATGGGTACACAGGGTATAATGGGTATCTAGGACGGGTACGCAAGGTATAATGGGTATCTGGGTCGGGTACATGAGGTATAATGGGTATCTGGGACGGGTACGTGGGGTATAATGGATATCTGGGATGGGTACGCGGCCTATAATGGGTATCTGGGATGGGTACGTGGCGTATAATGGGTATCTGGGATGGGTACAGGAGGTATAATGGGTATCTGGGACAGGTACATGGGGTATAATGGGTATCTGGGATGGGTACGCGGCGTATAATGGGTATCTGGGATGGGTACGTGGGGTATAATTGGTATCTGGGATGGGTACACAAGGCATAATGGGTATCTGGGATGGGTACGCGGTGTATAATGGGTATCTGGGACGGGTACATGAGGTATAATGGGTATCTAAATGGGAACACGAGGTATAATGGGTATCTGCGATGTGTACACGGAGTATAATGGGTATCGGAGACGGGTACACCGGGTATAATAGGTATCTGGGATGGGTACACAGGGTATAATGGATATCTGGGAAGGGGACACAGTTTATAATGGGTATCTGGAACGGGTACGTGGGGTATAATGTGTATCTGGGACAGGTACGCGAGGTATAATGGGTATCGGGGTCGGGTAAGCGGGGTATAATGTGTATCTGGGACGGGTACGCGAGGTATAATGGGTATCGGGGTCGGTTAAGCGGGGTATAATGGGTATCTGGGATGGGTACGCAGGGTATAATGGGTATCTGGGATGGGTACACAGGGTATAATGGGTATCTGTGATGGGTACACAGGGTATAATGGGTATCTGGGACGAGAACACAGTTTATAATGGGTATCTGGGTCGGGTAAGCGGGGTATAATGGGTATCTGGGTCGGGTAAGCGGGGTATAATGGGTATCTGGGACAGGTACATGGGGTATAATGGTTATGTGGGATGGGTACATGGGTATAATGGGTATCTAGGACGAGAACACAGTTTATAATGGGTATCTGGGACGAGAACACAGTTTATAATGGGTATCTGGAACGGGTACGCGGGGTATAATGGGTATTTGGGATGGGTACATGGGGTATAATGGGTACCTGGTGTAGTGTCCGAGTATAAATAATACACGGACTGCAGGAGAACAATAATACCTTATATGCCCTTGTTTTTAGTCGAATACTGTGGTGTATGTAACCTGTTCCACCTTAAGAGAACTTAAGCCTGTTCCACCTTAAGAGATGTACTACTTTCTCTGGCTGCTGTATACGTAATACCGGTGGTGACCACCGGTATATAAGTACTGTGTAGTAATATTGTATTTAGTATAGTCCTGACCTCCAACTAGTAAAGACCTGTTGAAACTTTATTCTTGTAGTCTGTGTCAGTAATTAATCTTAATACAACTGGAACACACAGACTTAACAGTGGCGACGAGTCCGATTCTTACCCTGCGGCAGTTTATATCCACGGCGGCTTCGTCCACAGAACGGACGTCGAAGAGAGGCATCCACCCTCATCACCCTGCTGGAAGACACGTCGCGCGGCAGGCATCGAGAACCCGGAGTGCAGAAGACATCCTGAACTCGAAGTCTCCATCAGCGGCAGTCAGCTATCTTCTTTCTACCTCGGTGGTGGGTAAGCCGGTCAGCGACGCGAGCAGAAAGTCGGCCGCGTTGGCTGTACAGACGGGGGGAGGAAGACGGAGGAATAAGGGCGGTGAGATCGATCGCGACCGGAGATAAGGGCCGGGCCGCATTCGGGCCGAAAGGCGCAGCGCGGGGACATCGATCGCGGCTGGTGATAAGGGCCGGGCCGCTTTCGGGCCAAAAAAGGCGCAGCGTCTGGGGCGACTGAAGGCGCAAGAGCCGCAGTGAAGGCGAACGCAGCCGGTGCTAATAACCGGGCTGCAAGAAGGGCTGCGAGGCGCGACATCGGGGAAGCGCGAATGCCCGAGGGAGCCGCGGTGAAGCGGAGACAGCGTCGGGGGAGTTACTAACCGCTGGGAAAGGGGAGCAGCAGCGGCACGCCAAACGCCATTGCAGCCAGTGGGTGAAGACCGCCAAGCGCGGGAAAACCGCCATTTTGTAGGCGGAGGACGAAGACAAGAGCGGGAAGCCGCCATCTTGGGATAAAATTTAAAAAATTTAAAAAAAATTAAAAATTAAAAATTGCAACGATGCCTAAACATGGGACCATTA
Source organism: Somniosus microcephalus (assembly GCF_052327205.1). Taxonomy (NCBI): domain Eukaryota; kingdom Metazoa; phylum Chordata; class Chondrichthyes; order Squaliformes; family Somniosidae; genus Somniosus; species Somniosus microcephalus. The sequence goes on from NW_028225182.1 coordinate 33,459,066, forward strand.
ATACCTTTGATAGCGACATCGAAGATTGGGCCATGTATGTAGAACGCATACAAAATTATTGTAAAGCAAATAAAATCCCAGATGCAGAGAAAGCACTAACTTTATTGAACTTAATGGGTGCGAAGACACACGGGCAATTGAAACACCTTTTATCACCAGATGAACCGGCGGATAATCAGAATGTTGTTTATAGACTACAGCTCAGCATTCAACACTATCGTCCCCAACAAGCTGGCCACCAAACTCCAAACTCTTGGCCTGAACACTTCCCTCTGCAACTGGACCCTGGACTTCCTAACAAACAGACCCCAGTCTGTCAAATTAGGTAACCACACCTCCCCCCCACCCCCGACCCTGAACACGGGGGCCCCACAAGGATGTGTGCTGAGCCCCCTCCTCTACTCCCTCTTCACCCACGACTGTGTGGCTGTTAATGGTTCCAACACCATCATCAAGTTTGCAGATGACACCACGGTAGTAGGCCAGGTCACCAACAACGATGAGTCAGCCTACAGGGAGGAGGTCCAGCATCTCGTGAAGTGGTGCGCCGACAACAACCTGGCCCTTAACACTAAGAAAACAAAGGAAATAATCGTGGACTTCAGGAAGTCCAAAGGCGGAAGTCACACCCCCATCCACATCAATGGGGCGGAGGTGGAAAGGGTGGCCAGCTTTAAGTTCCTCGGAGTCCACATCACGGAAGACCTCTCCTGGTCCCCCAACACCTCCTCTCTGGTGAAGAAGGCCCAGCAGTGCCTATATTTCTTGAGGAGGCTGAAGGGATGTAATCTGTCACCCCTGATCCTCTCTAACTTCTACCACTGCACTATAGAGAGCATCCTGACAAACTGTATCACGGTATGGTACGGCAGCTGTAGCTCCCATGACCGGAAAGCCCTGCAGCGGGTAGTCAAAACTGCCCAACGCATTACCGGCACCCGGCTACCGACCATAGAACATATATATCAGAAACGCTGCCTACGGAGGGCACAGTCCATCATCAAAGACCCTACCCACCCCAGCCGCAGTCTGTTTGCCCTCCTACCATCTGGAAGACGCTACAGATGCATTCGCACCCGTACGACCAGATTTAGGAACAGCTTCTTTCCCAGGGCTGTCATCTTACTGAACTCCACAAATAAACACTAAAGCCTGCACATCTGCCGATGCACTTTATTATGGTCATATTTATGCTAATATATATGTACAAATGTATGTTGAAATGTTTAAGTGTCCTAATCCAAATTGTACACTCTCGGGAGCCGCAAGCCTACATTTCGTTGTACTGCACTTGTGCACTAACAATGACAATAAAAGTTGATTTGATTTGATTTGATTTGATTTGAAGACGTTCGAGGAGATTGTTACTGTCCTGAAAAATCATCTAAACCCCACGCCGCTGATGCTAGCGGAACGATTTAAATTTTACAGCAGAAGGCAGCTGAAGGATGAAAGCAATGCTGAATATTTAATGGAATTGCGTAAGCTAGCAAAGTACTGTCAGTTTGGAACGGGACTAACAGACGCGCTAAGAGATAAATTTGTGTGTGGATTATTAAAAGAAGATACACAAAAGCGACTGCTCGAGGAGAATGAGCTGACGCTTGAGAAAGCGGTCACTATGGCAGCAGCACACGAAGCCGCAGCGAGAGGCACGGCAGTAATGCAGCTACGGTCACCGGAACTCAGTACAAATAAATTGGGCTTGAGTACTGTAAAATGTTATCGTTGTGGAAAGACAACGCACGATCAGAACCAGTGTTGGTTTAAAAACCAAGAATGCAGAACGTGTGGCAGGCTTGGCCACATAGCTAAAGTATGCCGGTCAGGAAAGAAGACCAGCAACAAAAAGTCACCGCAAGGAAAATACATAAAGGTACACAAGGTGACAAAGAACAGTTCGACCGAACAGAAGTCAGATTCAGACGCTAGCAGTAATGAACTGGGTAGCTTAAGAGTACACAACGTTGGTAAGGATGCAGATCTCCAGACAATTTGGGTCACTCTTCAGATAGCAGGAGTCCAAGTAAAGATGGAATTGGACACTGGATCGGCATTGACGGTCATGAATAAGAAAGATTACAAAAGTTTATTCCAACATATTCCCCTACGGGATACGGAGATTATATTGAAAACATACACGGGGCAAAGAGTGTACCCCATCGGAAAGATAGAGGTAAAAGTGGTCCACAAGGGCGAAGAAAGCCAAGTAATGGACTTATATGTGCTACCTGAAGGAGGTCCACCACTACTGGGACGGGAGTGGATTAGGAAAATGAATATGGACTGGCACTCCTTAAAAGCACTAACGGTAGATTCCGGGGAAACAGATGTCAAACCTAAACGATTGTCCAAAATATTGGATGATGCTAAAAAGGTGTTCCAGCAAGGACTGGGAACACTAAAAGGAATTACGGCAAACATCAAGATTGATGAACATGCACAACCAAAATTTTTCAAAGCCAGACCGGTACCCTATGCAATACGACCTACTGTAGAAGCGGAACTGGAAGCGCTAGAACGTTCAGGTGTACTGTCTAAGGTAGATTGGAGTGAGTGGGCTACGCCCATTGTTCCCGTTACGAAACGTCCTTCGAGCAACAAGCCAGGAGAACCAGGGAAGGTTCGCATCTGTGGAGATTTCAAGATCACCGTTAATCCGGTGCTTCACACGGTGCAGTATCCGCTTCCGCGGATTGAGGATATTTTTGCTTCGTTGTCTGGCGGGAAACACTTCACCAAGATAGACCTGGCGCAGGCGTACTTGCAGATGGAGGTTGAAGAAGAGTCACGCCAGTACCTCACGATCAACACGCATAGAGGTTTGTACCGGTATAATAGGCTGGTTTTTGGAGTGGCATCGGCTCCGGCAATTTGACAGAGGGCCACGGAGCAGGTATTACAGGGAATTCCAGGCACACAATGTTACCTGGACAATATTCTGATTACAGGTGATGGTGATGAAGAACACCTCGCAAACTTGGAACTGGTGCTCAACAGACTGAAAGAGTATGGACTTAGAGTTAATCGGCAGAAATGTGAGTTCTTTCAGAAGCGGATCTCGTACTGTGGTCATGTCATTGACCGGGAGGGGCTTCATAAGTCTCCTGACAAGATAGAGGCAGTTGTAAAGGCTCCCGCTCCGGATAATGTCTCTCAGTTGAGGTCGTTTCTGGGATTGATTAACTATTACCATAAGTTTCTACCGAATCTATCCATGGTACTGCACCCGCTGAACGCTCTTTTACAGAAGGGGGTACCATGGGAATGGAGCGAAAACTGTAAGAAGGCATTTCGCAAAAGCAAAGAATTGATCACCTCAGAGGAAGTGTTGGCTCACTTCAACCCGACACTGCCTATTCGGTTGGCTTGTGATGCTTCTCCATATGGTATTGGGGCAGTACTCTCACACAAGTTGCCAAATGGCACGGAAAGGCCAGTCGCGTTTGCATCCAGATCATTGACCTCCGCTGAGCGCAACTATGCGCAGATCGATAGGGAGGCTCTCAGCCTTGTATGGGGAGTGAAGAAGTTTAATCATTACCTGCAGGGCCAAAAATTCACACTTCTGACAGACCATCAGCCGTTGGTATCCATTTTTAACCCTAAGAAGGGTGTTTCGGTGATGACAGCACAGCGACTCCAGAGATGGTCCCTTTTCCTAGGGGCACATCAATATCAAATAGAATTCAAAGGTACAAAGCAGCATGGCAATGCTGATGGGCTGTCGCGCCTGCCACTACCTGAAGCGGAAGAGACGATGAAAGTTGACCCTGTTGAGTTATTTCATTCGACCATCATCGAGTGTTTACCAGTCACCAATGCAAGTATTGAAAGAGAAACCAGGAACGACCCGACACTGTCCCGAGTTTACGAGGTGACAGTGAAGGGATGGCCAACACATGGTGATCCTCTGTTACCGGCATTCTCGGCAAGGCGAGACCAGCTGTCCGTCTGCCATGGTACTTTGATGTACGGGACAAGAGTGATTATTCCTCCCAAGTTACGGGAAAGAGTTCTAAAGGAACTGCATGAAGGTCATCTGGGGGGAGTTAAGATGAAAAGTCTTGCTAGGGCTTATGTATGGTGGCCGGGCATTGACCAACAGATAGAGGAGTTGACAAAAAGCTGCGCTGGGTGCCAAAAAGTGCAAAATGCACCTCCGATCGCACCGCTACACCCATGGGAATGGCCTTCAGCCCCATGGCAACACGTACATATTGACTTTGCTGGTCCATTCATGGACTCCATGTTCCTAATTGCGGTGGACGCACATTCCAAATGGCCAGAAGTGATCAAGATGAATACCACTACTTCAGAAAAGACAATTGCGGTGTTAAGAACAATATTCGCAAGGAACGGATTGCCAGAACAGATATGTTCGGACAACGGACCACAGTTCGTGTCGGAAGAATTCCAAAAATTCTTAAAGAAGAATGGGGTGAAACATTATACCTCTGCCCCATATCATCCGGCAACAAACGGGTTGGCCGAGAGATTTGTCCAAACATTCAAAAAGGCAATAAAGGCCATGAACGATGATCAGATTCCGTTACAACACAAGGTGGACAATTTCCTAATGGCATATCGAAACGCCGCTCATGCAGTGACTAACCAAAGTCCTGCCATGATGTTTTATAACAGGAGGTTGCGGTCAAGGTTGGACTTGTTAAAACCAAATGTGCGGAGGGAAGTGGAAAACAAACAGTTCCGGCATATTAATAACAAGTCCACTCGAAGTTTCGACGTAGGACAACCAGTGTTGGCAAGGGGCTATGGAAACGAAAAATGGCAGTCCGGAACAATTCGGGCCAGACAAGGACCTCTGATGTACACAGTAGATATTGGTAACAATGTGATAAGGCGTCATGCGGATCAACTGGTAGAATCAAGAGCAAGGGTCGAACCCATGGTTGCGACAGAGACAACTGTGGAAGACGTTAATGAACCTGAAGCATCTACCTCGGCAGGGACTGTACCTGATGATGACGGCCAATACATAGGAAACCAACAAGAAGAGTCACCTCAGCAACAAGAATCAGAGACCACTGAAAGGCGTTATCCAAACCGAATCAGAAGGCCTCCTGAGAGACTGAACCTTTGAACTGTTTATACCTGAAGTTATATATGTATATATGTTATTATGTTATGTTAAATGGGGATATGACTGTTAAGCTAAAAAGGGAGGATTGTGGTGTATGTAACCTGTTCCACCTTAAGAGAACTTAAGCCTGTTCCACCTTAAGAGATGTACTACTTTCTCTGGCTGCTGTATACGTAATACCGGTGGTGACCACCGGTATATAAGTACTGTGTAGTGATATTGTATTTAGTATAGTCCTGACCTCCAACTAGTAAAGACCTGTTGAAACTTTATTCTTGTAGTCTGTGTCAGTAATTAATCTTAATACAACTGGAACACACAGACTTAACAAATACTATCCTTAATTTCTTTACTTAGCCACGGATGGCTGTCTTTTCTTTTACACCCTTTTCTTCTCAGTGGAATATATATTTTTTGGAAGTTGTAAAATAACTCCTTAAATGTACACCACTGATCATATATCGTCTTACCCTTTAATCTATTTTCCCAATCCACTCTACTCAATTCCGCTCTCATACCTTCATAGTCTCCTTTATTCAAGCTTAGCACGCTTGTTTGAGATCCAACCTTCTCACCCGCTAATTGAATATGGAATTCAACCATGTTATGGTCACTCATTCCAAGGGGATCCTTTACTAGGACATTTTTAATTAATCCTGTCTCGTTACACAGGACCAGATCTAAGGTTGCTTGCCCCCTGGTCGGTTCAGTTACATACTGCTCAAGAAACCCATCCCTAATACACTCAATGAACTCATCCTCAAGGCAGCCCTGCCCAATTTGATTTGTCCAATTAATATGATAGTTAAAATCCCCCATAATTATAGATGTTCCCTTATTACAAGCCTCAACTATTTCCTGATTGATACTCCGTCCAACAGAGTTGCCACTGTTCGGAGGCCTATAGACTACGCCCACTAGTGTTTTTTTCCCCTTATTATTCCTTACCTCCACCCAAACTGTTTCATTATCCTGATCTTTTGACCCAATATCATTTCTCTGTATTACAGTGATTCCTTCCTTTATTAACATAGCCACCCCACCTCCCCTTCCTTCCTGCCTGTCCTTCCTGATCGTTAAATAACCTGGTATGTTTAATTCCCAGGCATTGTCACCCTGCAGCCATGTTTCTGTAATGGCCACAAGATCATACCCATATGTAGTTATTTGTGCCATTAACTCATCTATTTTGTTACGAATGCTACGTGCATTCAGATAGAGAACTTTCAAATATGTTTTGTGACACTTAGTTCCTGCTTTTTCCCTTTTTATTACTTTACCTTTTACTCCATACCTTCTGCCCTTCCTGACAAGCTCTGGTTTTTAATTTCCCCACTGCTACCTAAGTCTATGACCTCCTCTGTTGTCATTTTTATTATTTGCTCTCTAGGAACCTCCCCCCCACTAGTTAGTTTAAAGCCCTCTCTACAGCCCTAGTTATATGATCCGCCAGGACTCTAGTCCCAGCACTGGCCAAGTGAAGCCCGTCCCAACGGAACAGCTCCCTCCTGCCCCAGTACTGGTGCCAGTGTCCCAGGAAGCAAAACCCATTTCTCCCACACCAGTCTTTGAGCCACGCATTTAACTCTCTAATTTTATTTGTCCTAGCCAAATTCGCTCGTGGCTCAGGTAATAATCCAGAGATTATTACCCTTGTGGTTCTGCTTTTTAATTTGGCCCCTAGCTGCTCAAATTCCCTCAGCAGAACCTCCTTCCTTGTCCTATCTATGTCGTTGGTACCAACATGGACCACGACAATTGGATCCTCCCCCTCCCACTCCAAGTTTCTCTCCAGTCCAGAGGAGATGTCCTTAACCCTGGCACCGGGCAGGCAACACAGCCTTTGGGACTCTCGCTCTCGGCTGCAAAGAACTCTATCTATCCCCCTAACGATACTATCCCCTACCACTACAACATTTCTTTTAACTCGCCCCACTTGAATGGCCCCCTGCTCCATGGTGCTGTGGTCAGGTTGCTCATCCTCCCCGCAGTCCCTGTTCCCATCCTCACATGGAGTAAGAGCCTCGAACCTGTTGGACAAGTGCAAGGGCTGCGGCTCCTCCAACACTACCTCTTGGATCCCCGTACCTGCCTCACTTCTAGTCACACCATCCTGACCCTGGCCACGGACTACATCTGAATTAATTAATCTAATTGGTGTGAATACCTTGTGATACACAGAGTCCAGGTAACTCTCCCCCTTCCTGATGTGTCTCAGTGTTTGAAGCTCGGACTCCAGCTCTTCAACACGGAGCCGGAATTCCTCGAGCAGCCAACACTTACTGCAAATGTGATCACCGTGAGCATCAATGGTGTCCACCAGCTCCCACATATTGCAGCAGCAACACATCACCTGATCTCCCATTCTATGTAATTAATTAAATTTATTAATATTATTCTTACATACCCTCTGCCCCGATTCTAGATGGTGAATATCACACCTTAGAAACTATAAACCAAAGAGATTTAAGCTTAAAAAGGGAGAAATACTTACCAACCAATCACTTACCCGCTTTCTGGTGACGTCACACTTGGATTACTTTTTACCTCTCTCCTTCCCTCCGAGTTCCCAGACTGGAGACTGGTAAACCTTACCTGGTCTCTGGGACTTTTATAGCCCCGCTCTGCCGCTCGAGATTCCCGCCGACGCTGTGAGGCCTTACCTGGTCTCTGGGACTTTTATAGCCCCGCTCTGCTGCTCGATATTCCCGCCGACGCACTGAGGCCTTACCTGGTCTCTGGGGCCTTTATAGCCCCGCTCTGCCGCTCGAGATTCCCGCCGACGCACTGAGGCCTTACCTGGGTCTCTGGGACTTTTATAGCCCCGCTCTGCCGCTCGAGATTCCCGCCGATGCACTGAGGCCTTACCTGGGTCTCTGGGACTTTTATAGCCCCGCTCTGCCGCTCGTGATTCCCGCCGACGCACTGAGGCCTCACCTGGGTCTCTGGGACTTTTATAGCCCCGCTCTGCCGCTCGAGATTCCCGCCGACGCTGTGAGGCCTCACCTGGGTCTCTGGGACTTTTATAGCCCCGCTCTGCCGCTCGAGATTCCCGCCGACGCTGTGAGGCCTCACCTGGGTCTCTGGGACTTTTATAGCCCCGCTCTGCCGCTCGAGATTCCTGCCGACGCACTGAGGCCTTACCTGGTCTCTGGGGCCTTTATAGCCCCGCTCTGCCGCTCGAGATTCCCGCCGACGCACTGAGGCCTTACCTGGGTCTCTGGGACTTTTATAGCCCCGCTGCTGCCGCTCGTGATTCCCGCCGATGCACTGAGGCCTCACCTGGGTCTCTGGGACTTTTATAGCCCCGCTCTGCCGCTCGAGATTCCCGCCGACGCTGTGAGGCCTCACCTGGGTCTCTGGGACTTTTATAGCCCCGCTCTGCCGCTCGAGATTCCCGCCGACGCTGTGAGGCCTCACCTGGGTCTCTGGGACTTTTATAGCCCCGCTCTGCCGCTCGAGATTCCCGCCGACGCTGTGAGGCCTCACCTGGGTCTCTGGGACTTTTATAGCCTCGCTGCTGCCGCTTGAGATTCCGCCACCTCTGAGGGAACCTATACTGCAACAACTTCATACAGGCCACAGTGGGATGGTTCGGATGAAGGAAATGGCAAGAAGCTACTTCTGGTGGCCAGGTCTCGATGGGAATATTGAGGAGAAAGCCAAAGCATGTTCCCCATGTCAAAGGGTCCGGAATGTTCCACAGCTGGCAACCCTACACCCCTGGGATTGGCCTGCAGAAGTGTGGCAGCGAGTACATGTGGACTTCGCCGGTCCTTTCGAAGAGAAGATGTTTATGGTGGTTGTGGACGCTCGTAGCAAGTGGCCGGAGGTCGCTGTGATGAGGTCTACCACGGCAGAGAAAACAATTGAGAAACTTGGTGAGATGTTCAGCCGTTATGGCTCACCGGAACAACTTGTAAGTGACAATGGTCCACAATTTGTATCACAGGAGTTTGCAACCTTCCTGCATGTGAATGGTGTCCAACACATCAGGTCTGCGCCCTATCATCCCTCTACTAACAGCCAGGCAGAAAGGTTTGTGCAAACTTTGAAGCATGCCTTGAAGGCATCGCAAGATCAGGGCTCAATCCACCAATGTCTGAACAGCTTCCTGTTGTCCTACAGGAACGAGCCGCATGCCACAACCAAAACTTTCCCCGCTTCGCTCATGATAAAGAGGCAGTTGCGGACAAGTTTTGACTTACTCAAACCTCCAAGGGCAGAGCAGGTTGTCCATTGTCAACAACAAGCTCAAGTTGAAAAGAGAGAGAAAAGAGCCAAGGAGAGACGGTTTCATCCGGGAGAGCACGTCCTAGCTCGAAACTACAACACTGGACCGAAATGGGTTCCTGCTACGGTGATCGCGCAGACGGGCCCTGTGTCTTACACGGTTGAGACTGCTGAGGACGTCGTCTGGAGAAGACACACAGATCAACTGTTGCTAGGAGCAGAGACAGCCACAGAGGCTCCAACGGCTGGTTGGCCTGAACTGTTTCCGGATGATACCGCAAACCAGCATCCTTTGCCACAGTGCTCTTCTCCAACACAGGAAGTCAAAGAGACTGTTCCACCTGTGCAAACTCCTAACTTTCGACTGACACAGGCACCTTCTCCATCCAGGCCTGTGTCAATGCCTACTGCTGTGGAAGCCAGCGATGACCGCCGGTATCCTGTCAGAGAGCGGCGGCCTCCAAGACGCTTGGATCTGTAGGCTTAGCGACTTACCCACAAGACTGGGGCAGAATAAACCCCAGGGTAAAGTCAGGGGTTGAGGCAGTCTACCTCTACCCTAGGTTAGTTGAGTGCATTGAAAGTAACTTACCTGTTGAGGAATAATGTGGACCTTCCATTTAAGAGGGGAGGAATATGTTATGTATTGTGTGTTCTCCTCCCACCTGTGGTGGCGCTGTCACAGGAGATAAATGGTTGGGTGTTCTCTTGGTTAAGTTTAGCTCTCTTTGTTCGGAACACTCCAGAACTTCCCTTTCCCTTCGAATAAAGCACTTCATGTTGGAATCTCTGAGTTCTGAGCTCTAATTGTGTCTAGGTAAAAAAGGTACCGACACAACAAGCAACAGCTTCAGAACAATGGGCACAAGTTGCAAGCGTCTCTGTAGCTTAGCAACAGCTGCAGCCACACCCTTGCACAGCAACAAATGGAGTAAAAAAAGTAATAAAAGTTACCTGAACCTACTCCTGAATTTTGCCGGTTAACCGACATTTCCGGTTATTTAGGTGCCGGTTAATCGAAAGTTTCCTGTAATATCATGACTGATCTTCTGCCTCAACTCCCCATAACCCTTGATTCACCTACAGTCCAAAAGTCTATCGATCGCAGCCTTGAATATACTCACCGATTCAGCATCCACAGCCCTCTGGGGTAGAGAATTCCAAAGATTCACAACCCTCTAAGTGAAGAAATTCCTCCTCATCTCAGTCTTAAATGGCCGACCCCTTATCCTGAGACTGTGCCCCCTAGTTCTAGACTCTCCAGCCAGGGGGAAACAACCTCTCAGCATCTACCCTGTCAAACCCCCTCAGAATCTTATATGTTTCAATGAGATCACCCCTCATTCTTCTGAACTCCAGAGAGTATCGGCCCAATCCACTCAACACTCTCATCCCAGGGATCAATCTAGGGAGAGAACCTCAAGCCATGTTAAAAAGAACAGTAAATTATTCTGCAAATATATCTGTGAAATTAGATTTGTTAAGGTGAAGTGGGACAACAACAACAACTTGTATTTATACAGCGCCTTTAACGTAGTAAAACACCCCAAGGCGCTTCACAGAAGCGTTATCAAACAAAAATTGACACCAGGCCACATAAAGAGATATTAGGACAGGTGACCTGGGTCACAAGGTAGGGTTTAAGGAGCGTCTTAATGGAAGAATGAGAGGGAGAGAAGGGGAGAGGTGTAGAGTCATGGGGGAGAAATTGGGTGGAGCCGCAAACAGGGCGCCAAGCTCGCCTGGGCGCCAGATTTAGCGCTGCGATCGGAGCAGCAGCGATCGCCGGAAATTCAGCTTGAGCGCCTCAAGAGGGACACGGGGCGAGGGTCGAGGCGCTCCGCGTCCCTCTTAGGGCGCTGAAACTGAATATCGCAGCGCAACGTGCCGCAGCGCCACATGCTGCGGCACGGCACGCTGCGGCACGGCGTGCAGCGGCACTGCAGGCCTTCCTCCCATCCTTAAGGGGGAGGGGCCTGCACCAGCGCGATGAGCGATCGCGAGTGCCGGCAAAAGAGCCCGGAGAGCCCGGCACCGAGAAGTGCCGGGCTCTCAGAAAACAGCCGGCAATGCCGCGGGGGGAGAACAGGAGGCCGGGGACGGAGGCGCTGGCAGGCGGCTGCCGGAAAAAACGGCCGCCCCGCACCTCCGCCTTAATTTGTGCCACTGCTGCCACAGGTAGGCCCCGTGAACTGGGCGCGATTAGCGAGCGGCGCTACAGAGGCGGTCGCTGCCAAATATCGTGATCGGGGCGGTAGCGGGGCGCTGCGCACACCGATGACGTCATCGGTGGCAGCGCAGCGCAACAGGCTAACGCTGCCATTAGCGCCCCAGCTAAATATCACGGGAGGCGTGGCCAGTGGCGCTAAAGCCACTGAGTGCCCTCTTTAGGCGCTAACTGGTGGCGCAGCCCACCGAATTTCTAGGCCATAGAGTCATAACGGCACAGAAGGAGACCATTCGGCCCATCGAGTCCGTGCCGGCTCTCTGTAGAGCAATCCAGTCAGTCCCATTCCCCCGCTCTATCCCCGTAGCCCTGCAAGTTTATTTCCCTCAAGTGCCTATCCGGTCTCCCCTTGAAAACATCAGCAGCGAGTTCCAGGTCCTCACCACTCGCTGCGTCAAAAAGTTTTTCCTCACATCCCCCCTCTATCTCTTGCCCAAAATCTTAAACCTGCGTCCCCTAGTCCTTGTAGCATCAACTAGTGGGAACAGCCTTTCCTCGTCTAACCTATCCAAACCCGTCATAATTGTAAAGTCCGCGCCTCAATAATACACGGACTTCGGGAGAACAATTAAACAGGTATTTTACTGAACAGAGGGTAACGTCAGACTGAAGTACAGAAGCCTGCTCGGGCCTTTTATACAGGGGTGGTCACTGCCGGTACTGCAGTATAAAATCAGTTCTTCTCTTAAAGGTACATACACAACAATTCCTCCCCTTTTAGATAAACAGTACATAACATTCATTTAACAACTAAATAATAATTAATTACAATTACAATTTTCTCGGTACTATATACATCAACTAAAATAATCATTTATAAGTTCAGTCTTTGAGGAGGCTTCCTAATCCTGACTGGATAGCGCCTTTCTCGAGTATCCTATTCTTGCGGTGGAGTCGATTCTGGCTCATTGTGATTGGTTGGTTCGTCAGCTTCCAATACCACTGCTTCTGAGGTAGACGCAATCTGTACTTCGGGCTCATTACCAGGTGCACATGCTCGTGGTATAGGTTTGGCTTGTTCCCGTGACTCTAGAATCTGGTCAGCATGGCATCTCACGATGCTCTCTCCAACGTCCACTGTGTACATTAGTGGTCCCTGCTGTGTGCATATCGTTCCTGGCTGCCATTTTTCTGTTCGGTAGTCACGGGCCAAGACTGATTGTCCTATCTTGAAGCTCCTGGTTGGCTTCTCGTTGATGTGCTGGAATTGCTTATCCTCAACATCTCGTCTTATGTTTGGTTTGAGCAAATCCAGGCGACATCTTAGCCTTCGGTTGGAGAACATTATGGCTGGAGCTTGGTTGGTGACTGCATGTGTCGCATTCCGGTAAGCAAACAAGAAATTATCTACCTTGTGTTGTAGTGGTATGTCGTCGTTATACATCGCCTTTATTGCCTTTTTAAAGGTCTGAACAAACCTTTCAGCCAATCCATTTGTGGCTGGATGATATGGGGCAGATGTGTAATGTTTCACCCCATTATTCCTCAGAAACCTCCGGAAATCCTCTGACACAAACTGTGGCCCATTGTCGGAGCAATTCTGTTCTGGCAAGCCATTCCTGGCGAAGATGGTTCGTAGGACTGCAATAGTTTTCTCCGTGGTGGTGGAGGACATTTTGATGACCTCTGGCCATTTCGAATGGGCGTCCACGGCGATTAGAAACATTGAGTCCATTAATGGACCAGCAAAATCAAGGTGTACCCGTTGCCGGGGAGATGAGTGCCACTCCCATGGGTGTAGAGGGGCCTGTGGTGGTGCATTTTGGACTTTCTGGCATCCTGAGCAGTTCTTGGTCAGGTCCTCGATTTGCTTATCGATTCCCGGCCACCACACATAAGCCCTGGCTAAGCTTTTCATTTTTACCCCTCCCAGATGACCTTCATGAAGCTCATTGAGCACTCTGTCTCTCAACTTGGGTGGAATTACCACTCGGGATCCACACATCAAGGTCCCCCGGCACACTGACAGCTGTTCTCTCCTTGGCGAGAATGCTGGCAACAGTGAGTCGCCATGTGCTGGCCATCCCTTCACCGTCAAATCATAGACCCGAGAGAGTGTCGGGTCATTTCGGGTTTCCTTCTCTATACTTGAGTTTGTAACAGGCAGACATTCGACTATGGTCGCATGGAATATCTCAACAGGGTCCACTGCAGGTGCTTCCTCTACCGTAGGCAACGATAGGCGCGACAGCCCATCAGCGTTTCCATGCTGCTTCGTACCCTTGTATTCTATGTCGTACTGATGTGCCCCTAGAAAAAGTGACCATCTTTGCAGCCGTTGCGCCGTCATCACCGGAACGCCCTTCTTTGGATTAAAAATGGAGACCAGGGGCTGATGATCAGTCAGTAGGGTGAATTTCTGCCCGTGCAGATAGTGATTGAACTTCTTCACCCCCCACACCAGGCTGAGGGCCTCCCTGTCAATCTGGGCGTAGTTACGCTCGGCTGAGGTTAACGAGTGCAACGCAAAGGCTATTGGCCTCTCTGAACCGTCAAGGAATTTGTGTGACAGCACCGCTCCAATGCCGTAGGGAGACGCATCACATGCCAACCGAATCGGTAGTGTTGGGTTGTAGTGGGCCAATACTTCTTTTGAAGTGATTAGGCATTTACATTTCTGAAAGGCACGCTTACACTCATCACTCCATTTCCATGTTACTCCAGTTTGCAGTAGGGCGTTCAGTGGGTGCAGAATTGTAGATAAATTCGGCAAGAACTTATGGTAGTAGTTCACCAGCCCGAGAAACGACCCCAGTTGCGACACATTTTCCGGTTCTGGAGCCTTGACTACAGCCTCAATCTTGTCCGGCAACTTATGCAACCCTTCCTCATCAATCATGTGGCCACAATACGAGATTTGTCTCCTGAAGAACTCGCATTTGGGGCGGTTGGCTCGTAGCCCATATTCCTGCAATCTAGTGAGCACCTGCTCCAGGTTGGCAAGGTGTTCACTGTCATTTTCGCCCGTCACCAGGATGTCATCCAAATAACACTGGGTCCCTGGGATCCCTTGCAGGACTTGTTCCATTGCCCTCTGCCAAATAGCCGGGGCTGATGCTACCCCGAATACCAGTCAATTGTACTGGTAAAGGCCTTTGTGAGTGTTTATCGTGAGGTATTTCCTAGATGCGTCTTCCACATCCATTTGTAGATACACTTGGGCCAGATCAATCTTCGTAAAACGTTTCCCTCCAGATAGTGAGGCAAAAATATCTTCTATCCATGGAAGTGAATATTGTACTGTGTGCAGGACTGGGTTCACAGTTACCTTGAAGTCCCCACAGATGCGAACCTTCTTCGGCTCCCCAGGCGTGCTGCTCAATGATTTCTTCATTACAGGAACGATGGGTGTGGCCCACTCGCTCCAGTCCACCTTGGACAGCACACCCGAACGCTCCAGGCTCTCCAGTTCTGCTTCAACGGCTGGGCGGATCGCGTACGGCACCGGTCTGGCCTTAAAAAAATTTGAGTTTGCGTTATCTTCGATTTTTATCGTTGCCTTTACTCCTTTTAGAGTCCCAAGTCCTTGTTGGAACACCTCTTTCGCGTCAGTTAGAATTTGTGACAGACGTCCAGGTGCGACGTCATCATCCTTTTTGTCAGTCACAGTTAGCGCCTGAATGGAATGCCAATCCAATTGTATTTTTCGGATCCATTCACGTCCCAATAATGGTGGTCCTCCATCTTGTAGTATATATAGATACAGTTTCTGTGTTTCCTTGCCGTTATATTTAACTGGCACCCTTATTTTTCCTCTGGGGTAGATTTTTTGCCCCGTGTATGTCTTCAATACAATGGACGTGTCCTTTAAGGGTATGTGTGAGAATAGCCGATCATAGTCTCGTCGATTCATGACAGTTAGGGCTGATCCTGTATCCAATTCCATCTTTACTTGGGACACTGCTATCATGAGGGTGACCCAAATGGTTCAGTGATCCTCCTTTGCGATCACATTGTGTAACTTTAGACAACTTAGTCTCCTGCTCCCGGAGTCGCTATCACTCTCCTGATCTTCCGAACTACTGTCTGTCATTTTTTTTCTTTCTTGTACTTTTCCTTAGTAGTTCTTGTAGTGTTGGTTTTTTTTCCCGACCTGCAGACTCTTGCTATATGTCCCATTTTCCCGCATTGCCTGCATACTTTGTCCTTAAACCAGCAGTCCTTCTGATCATGGGTTGTTCTGCCGCAGCGATAGCACTTTTCTGCTCCATACGCCATTTCGTTAGCGCTGTATTCTTGTGGTTTCTGTTGTATTTCCGCAGCTCCCCGTGCTGCTGCTTCGTAGGATACTGCCACGCTGAAAGCCTGTTCTAGCGTCAGGTCCTTTTTCGAAAGTAGTCGTTTCTGGATTCTTTCACTCTGGAGCCCGCAGACAAACTTATCACGTAAGGTGTCTGCCAGTCCTGCTCCGAAGTGGCAGTGCTTCGATAACTTGCGTAGTTCCGTAAGATAGTCAGCATTGCTCTCATCTTTGTGCTGGTTTCGTTTATGGAACTTGAATCTTTCTGCTATCAGCAGCGGTGTAGGGTTTAGGTGTTCCTGTAAGATATTAACAATCTCCTCAAAACTTTTCTCCATTGGTTTAGCTGGGGTAATTAAATTCTGCAATAGGCCGTACGTTCTCGCGCCCATCAAATTTAATAATACCGACGCCTTCTTTCCATTGGCCACCTCATTTGCCTTGCAGTACACTTCAATTCTTTCCACATACGTGGTCCAGTCTTCTACCTCGTTGTCGAAAGCAGTGATACTGCCACTTTTCGGCATCTTGGGTGATTTAAGATGGCGCCTCCCGCGCTTTTTCTTCTTCCCCAATGGAATAAAATGGCGCCTCCCGCACTTTTCCTTCTTCCCCAATGGAATAAAATGGCGCCTCCCGCGCTTTTCCTTCTTCCCCTTGCTGCCACGCTGCTCCTAGCGTTCTACAGGGTAATGGCGGCGACCCGCGGCTTCGGCGCGTCTCACTTTTCCTTCCCCTCGTTTATTTTCTCTCCGCTGCCCGGTTCTTGAGCACCGACCGCGCCCTGTGCGCTCCACCCTCTATCTCTGTCTTTTCCTCCCGACGACGCTGCATGGCCCCTTTTGCAGAGCCGCTCGATCGAGCTCGAGCCCGCCGCAGTCTGGAAGGGTCAGCGCACTACCTGCTACCAGCACGATTTGCTGGAACACCTTGACTGGGGAGCCAAGCTCAGCTCTCCACAGCCTCTCCCGCAATTCTCCGAACACCGATGGATCCTTGGGCGGTTGCCCGCGGTCGACGCCCGTTGCTCAGACTTCGACCTCCAAGAAACTTCTTCTCAGGGTGAGGTGATGTAGTGCCGCAGGTGAGTTCGAACCTGCTCGTCGCCACTGTAAAGTCCGCACCTCAATAATACACGGACTTCGGGAGAACAATTAAACAGGTATTTTACTGAACAGAGGGTAACGTCAGACTGAAGTACAGAAGCCTGCTAGGGCCTTTTATACAGGGGTGGTCACTGCCGGTACTGCAGTATAAAATCAGTTCTTCTCTTAAAGGTACATACACAACAATAATCTTGTACACCTCGATCAAATCACCCCTCAACCTCCTTTGCTCTAATGAAAACAAATCCAGCTTCTCCAACCTGTCCTTGTAGCAAAGATCCCCCATCCCCAGAACCATTCTGGTAAATCTCCTCTGCACCCTCTCAAGGGCCTTCACACCCTTCCTAAAGTGTGGTGACCAGAACTGGACGCAATACTCCAGTTGTGGCCTAACCAGCGCTTTATGAAGGTTCAGCATAACTTCTTTACCTTTGTACCTCTATTTATGAAGCCCAAGATCCCATATGCTTTGCTAACCACTCTCTCAATATGTCCCGCCACCTTCAGGGACCTATGCACATTAACTCCCAGGTCCCTCTGTTCCTGCACACTCTTTAAAACTGTGCCATTAAGTGTATATGACCTCTCCCTGTTCCTTCTGCCAAAATGCATCACTAGGAAGGGAATTCCAGAGTTTAGGGCCCTCGGCAGCTGAAGGCACGGCCGCCAATGGTGGGGCGATAGAAATCAGGGATGCACAAGAGGCCTGAATTAGAGGAGCACAGAGATTTCGGAGAGTTGTAGGGCTGGAGGAGGTTACAGAGATAGGGAGGGGCGAGGCTATGGATGGATTTGAAAACAAGAATAAGAATTTTAAAATCAAGGCATTGCTGGATTGGGAGCCAATGTAGGTCAGCAAACACAATGGTGATGGATGAACGGGACTTGGCGCGAGTTATGACTCGGGCAGCAGAGTTTTTGATGAGCTTGTTTATGTAGGGTGGAAGATGGAAGGCCGGTCAGGGGTGCATTGGAATAGTCAAGTCTAGAGGTAACAAAGGCATGGATGAGGGTTTCAGCAGCAGATGAGCTGAGGCAGGGGCGGAGTCAGGCGATGTTACGAAGGTGGAAGTAGGCGGTGTTGGTGACGGAATGGATGTGTAGTCGGACGCTCATCTTGGGGTCAAATAGGACAGCAAGTTTTTGAACAGTCTGGCTCAGCCTCAGTCAGTGGCCGGGGAGAGGGGAGTGGAGTCGGTGGCTAGGGAACAGTCTTTGTGGTGGGGACCGAAGACAATGGCTTCGGTCTTCCCAATATTTCACTGGAGGAAGTTTCTGCTCATCCAGTACGTCAGACAAGTTAGAGACAGCGGTGGGGGTCGAGAGAGGTGGCATTAGTGTATATGTGGAACCTGATGTGTTTTTGGATGGTGTCACTGAGGGGTAGCATTTAGATGAGAAATAGGAGGAGGCCAAGGATAGATCCTTGGGGGAGTCCAGAGATAACGGGGCAGGAGCAGGAAGAGAAGCCATTGCAGGTGATACTCTGACTACGACTGGATAAGAATGGAACCAGGCGAGGGCAGTCCCACCCAGCTGGACAACCGAGAGGAGGTGTTGGTGGAGGATGGTTTGGCAAATCGTTTCAAAGGCTGCAGACAGGTCGAGGATGGCTAGTTTACCATGGTCACAGTCACATGGGATATAATTTGTGACTTTGATAAAGGGTCGTGCTGTGGCAGGGGCGGAAACCTGATTAGAGGGGTTCAAACACGGAGAGGAGTTCCGGGAAAGTTGGACACGGCTTTGGGAAGCGACAACACGTTCAAGGACTTTGGAGAGGAAAGGGAGGTTGGAGATAGGGCAATAGTTTGCAAGGACAGAGGCGTCGAGGTTGTGTTTTTTGAGGGACGGGGGGTGATGATGGCAGATTTGAAAGGGAGGGGTACAGTGCGTGAGACAAGGGAACCATTAACAATATCAGCTAACATGGGGGCCAGGACGGGAAGTGTGGTGGTTAGTAGTTTGGTGGGAATAGGGTTGAGGTTAGTTAGTAGAGGGTAAGCAGAAATTGGAAATAATACAGGTAGGTTATATCAGTGTGTACAGAAGAGAAGGGAAGAGCTGTCCATCAAAGTGACAACCCTACGGTGAGAGCTTACCCTCTTAACGTGAGAGCATGAGGCTCCCATGCACCTGCTCAGCTAAGACCTCTGCTGTGTGCACGGAATGGACTCTCGAGTACCGGGGCGTGGGGGGCAGCGTCGCGAGAGAAGCCTATTCCTTATAAGAACCTTAATGATTCTAATGATCCTTCCTATGAATAACACTCCGAATCTAACAGTGCAGAAATACGTTGCTAAAAAAAATTCAACACAAGGGAAATGCGATCTGCCACAAGCATTTTATTGAGGCATTGTCTTCTTTCTCCAACAGGGATTCTTTTCGCTCTGAAAGTGATCAACAACGGTCATAGCGCTGATGGAAATATTCCGGGTCCGTTTCAAATCAAAAGACGAAATGCCTGCTGGGCCGAACTTATCCTTATTCACTTGCTCTCCCCAAGGTAAAGTATTCTCTGCCACTCCACCGACACTGATACGGGAACAGGGTGTGTGTTACGAGACTATGGAGTGGGCGGGGTTAATCATGCCCTATTTGATGCAGAGCATGTGGGAAGAACGTCATGACTCAACGCACCGGTGAGTCATTACCCGGGCTAGCCAATCTGCTGTTTGGCCCCTTGCTTGTTACAAATTAGTTAAATTACGGTCTGTTGTGTACGGTGAAACTTGTACCCACCCGGCACGGTGCAGGAATTCCCATTCTCGGGATGCGGGCGTCGCTGGCGAGGCGGGCATTTATTGCCCACCCCTCACTGCCCTTGAGAAGACTCCTTGAACCACGACAGTCCCGTCTGGCGAAGGTACATCCGCCATGCTGTTCGGGAGGGAGTCCCAAGATTTTGGCCCCGCGACGATGAAGGGACGGCGAACTTTGAAGGGGGGCATTTTCAGGGCTATGGGGAGAGGGCAGGGCAGTCGGACTAATAGAAAGAAAGAAAGACTTGCATTCATACAGCAACTTTCATAACCTCCGGACATCCCAAAGCGCTTCACAGCCAGTTTACTTTTGAAGTGTAGTCACTGGTGTTAAGTAGGAAACAACAGCAACCAATTTGCGCACAGCAAGCTCCCACAAACAGCAATGAGATGATGACTAGAGAATCTGCTTTTCAGTGATGTTGGTTGAGGGATAAATATTGGCCCCAGGACGCCCCTTGCTCTTCTTTGAAATAGCGGCCGTGGGATCTTTTAGGTGCACCTGAGAGAGCAGACGGGGCCCTCGGTTTAACGTCTCATCCGAAAGATGGCACCTCCGACAGTGCGGCACTCCCTCAGCACTGGCACTGGGAGTGTCGGCCTGGGTTCTGGGCTCAAGTCTCTGGAGTGGGGACTTGAACCCACGAACCTTCTGATTCCGAGGCGAGAGTGCGACGCACTGAGCCAGGGTTGCCCTTTGCCCTTCTAGGTGGCGGAGGTCGCGGGCTTGGGTCGGGCGCTTGCGGTCCCGACGCAGTGGCTGCACCAGATGCCGGGGTGTGAAAGGACGCTAGGCAAACTTACTATGCCACAAAAAAACCTGATACGTTTATATATGTACCGCACTCCCCACCACTTGCACCGTCTCTCCTGGTCCCGGAGGGCCGTCTATATCGGGCAAATGGTACTAACCGTCTTCCATTACCATAGACGTCAATGACAAAGGGGCCGCTTAAACTGGATTAACTGAGCCGCAAGTCGTGGGCAGTTTCATGGGGGGGGTCATTCTTTGCTGTTAACCATCCTCTTATTAAGTGTTAATTTCTGAATGGGAGTCATTAATGAGTGCAGCGGTTCAGGAAATTTGAAACTCACCAAGGGCAGTCTCAACTTTATGATTTAAAGTGGTCCCGCTGAGTGGGATTAAGTCTGTGTAGTCTGGACTGGTATAAATACGGCGCAGCTCGGAGATACATTAGCAAATGAATTGCAATCAGATCTGTTTAGGTCTTTTAGAGGGCATCACTATTGGACATTGTGATTTTTAATTTTATTAGCGTTGCCCCGTTATTCCGGCCATTGTGTTGAGCAGGCAAATCGCTATTTATATATAGAAATCAAAATACATTTTTGTGCTTATCAAGGTGAGGGATGTTCAAACTAGAATTAGGAGCAAGTCCCCATTTCACGCACCCAGTGTCAGCATCAAACACTCCCAGGGCAGGCAAAGCATGCGTTAGATACGGAATAAAGCTCCCTCTACACTGTCCCATCAAACACTCCCAGGTCAGGTACAGCACGGGTTAGATACAGGGGAAAGCTCCCTCTACACTGTCCCATCAAACACTCCCAGGGCAGGTACAGCACGGGTTAGATACAGAGTAAAGCTCCCTCTACACTGACCCATCAAACACTCCCAGGGCAGGTACAGCACAGGTTAGATACAGAGTAAAGCTCCCTCTACACTGACCCATCAAACACTCCCAGGGCAGGTACAGCACGGGTTAGATACAGAGTAAAGCTCCCTCTACACTGTCCCATCAAACACTCCCAGGGCAGGTACAGCACGGGTTAGATACAGAGTAAAGCTCCCTCTACACTGTCCCGTCAAACACTCCCAGGGCAGGTACAGCACGGGTTAGATACAGAGTAAAGCTCCCTCTACACTGTCACATCAAACACTCCCAGGACAGGTACAGCACGGGTTAGATACAGAGTAAAGCTCCCTCTACACTGACCCATCAAACACTCCCATGGCAGGTACAGCACAGGTTAGATACAGAGTAAAGCTCCCTCTACACTGTCCAAGCAAACATGCCCAGGACAGGTACAGCACGGGTTAGATACAGAATAAAGTTCCGTTTACACTGTCCCATCAAACACTTCCAGGGCAGTTACACTACGGGTTGGATAGAGAGTAAAGCTCCCTCTACACTGACCTGTGAAACACCCCCAGGGCAGGTACAGCACAGGTTAGGTACAGAGTAAAGCTCCCTCTACATTGTCCCATCAAACACTCCCAGGGCAGAAACAGCATGGGTTAGATAGAGAGTAAAGCTCCCTCTACAGTGTCCTATCAAACACTCCCAGGGCAGGTACAGCACGGGTTAGATACAGAGTAAAGTTCCTCTGTACCATCCCATCAAACACTCCCAGGGCAGGTACAGCACGGGTTAGATACAGAGTAATGCTCCCTCTACACGGTCCCATCAAACACTCCCAGGGCAGGTACAGCACGGGTTAGATACAGAGTAAAGCTCCCTCTACACTGTCCCGTCAAACACTCCCAGGGCAGGTACAGCACGGGTTAGATACAGAGCAAAGCTACCTCTACACTGTCCCGTCAAACACTCCGAGGGCAGGTACATCACGGGTTAGATAGAGAGTAAAGCTCCCTCTACACTGTCCCATCAAACACTCCCAGGGCAGGTACAGCACGGGTTAGATACAGAGCAAAGCTCCCTCTACACTGTCCCATCAAACACTCCCGATGCAGGTACAGCATGGGTTAGGTACAGAGTAAAGCTCCCTCTACACTGTCCCATCAAACAATCCCAGGGCAGATACAGCACAGATTAGATACAGAGTAACGTTCCCTCTACACTGCCACATCAAACAATCCCAGGGCAGGTACAGCATGGGTTACATATAGAGTAAAGCTCCCTTTACACTGTCCCATCAAACACTCCCAGGGCAGGTACAGCACGGGTTAGATACAGTGCAAATCTCCCTCTACACTGTCCCATCAAACACTCCCAGGGCAGGTACAGCATGGGTTAGATACAGAGCAAAGCTCCCTCCACACTGTCCCATCAAACACTCCCAGGGCAGGTACAGCACAGGTTAGATACAGAGCAAATCTCCCTCTACACAGTCCCATCAAACACTCCCAGGGCAGGTAGAGCACGGGTTAAATACAGAGGAAAGCTCCCTCGACACTGCCCAATCAAACATTTCAAGGGCAGGTACAGGACGGGTTCGATACAGAGTAAAGCTCCCTCTACACTGTCCTATGAAACACTCCCAGAGCAGGTACAGCCCGGGTTAGGTACAGAGTAAAGCTCCCTCTATACCATCTCATCAAAACCTCCCAGTACAGGTACAGCACGGGTTAGGTATTCAGTTATGCTCCCTCTACACTTTCTCATCAAACACTCCCCGGGCAGGTACAGCATGGGTTCGATACAGAGTAAGGCTCCCTCAACACTGTCCCATCAAACACTCCCAGGGCATGTACAGCATGGGTTAGATACAGAGTAAAGCTCCCTCTACACAGTCCCATCAAACACTCCCAGGGCAAGTACAGCACGGGTTAGATACAGAGTAATGCTCCCTCTACACAGTCCCATCAAACACTGCCAGGGCAGGTACAGCACGGGTTAGATGCAGAGTAAAGCACCCTCTACACTGTCCCATCAAACACTCCCAGGGCAGGTACAGCACGGGTTAGATACAGAGTAAAGCTCCCTCTACACTGTCCTATCAAACACTCCCAGGGCAGGTACAGCACGGGTTAGATACAGAGTAAAGTTCCCTCTGCACTGTCCTATCAAACACTCCCAGAGCAGGTACAGCACGGGTTAGATACAGAGTAAAACTCGCTCTACACTGCCCCATCAAACACTCCCAGGGCAGGTACAGCACGGGTTAGATACAGAGTAAAGCTCCCTCTACACTGTCCCATCAAACACTCCCAGGGCATGTACAGCATGGGTTAGATACAGAGTAAAGCTCCCTCTACACTGTCCCATCAAACAGTCCCAGGGCAGGTACACCACGGGTTAGATACAGAGTAAAGCTCCCTATACAGTGTCCTATCAAACACTCCCAGGGCAGGTACAGCACGGGTTAGATACAGAGTAAAGTTCCTCTATACCATCCCATCAAACACTCCCAGGGCAGGTACAGCACGGGTTAGATACAGAGTTATGCTCCATCTACACTGTCCCAACAAACGCACCCAGGGCAGGTACAGC
The DNA here is from genome assembly GCF_052327205.1 of Somniosus microcephalus. Classification (NCBI taxonomy): domain Eukaryota; kingdom Metazoa; phylum Chordata; class Chondrichthyes; order Squaliformes; family Somniosidae; genus Somniosus; species Somniosus microcephalus. The sequence goes on from NW_028225182.1 coordinate 33,482,934, forward strand.
ACGTGTTAGATACAGAGTAAAACTCCTTCTATACTATCCCATCAAACACTCCCAGGTCAGGTACAGCACTGGTTAGATACAGAGTAAAGCTCCCTCTACACTGTCCCGTCAAACACTCCCAGGGCAGGTACAGCACGGGTTAGATACAGAGTAAAGCTACCCCTACACTGTCCCATCAAACACTCCCAGGGCAGGTACAGCAAGGGTTAGATACAGAGTAAAGCTCCCTCTACACTGTCCCATCAAACACTCCCAGGGCAGGTACAGCACAGGTTAGATACAGAGTAAAGCTCCCTCTACACTGTCCCGTCAAACACTCCGAGGGCAGGTACATCACGGGTTAGATAGAGAGTAAAGCTCCCTCTAAAATGTCCCATCAAACAATCCCAGGGCAGGTACAGCACAGATTAGATACAGAGTAACGTTCCCTCTACACTGTCACATCAAACAATCCCAGGGCAGGTACAGCATGGGTTACATATAGAGTAAAGCTCCCTTTACACTGTCCCATCAAACACTCCCAGGGCAGTTACAGCACGGGTTAGATACAGAGCAAAGCTCCCTCTACACAGTCCCATCAAACACTCCCAGGGCAGGTAGAGCACGGGTTAGATACAGAGTAAAGTTCTGTCTACACTGTCCCATCAAACACTCCCAGGGCAGGTACAGCACGGGTTAGATACAGAGTAAAGCTCCCTCTACACTGTCCCATCAAACACTCCCAGGGCAGGTAGAGCACGGGTTAGATACAGAGTAAAGTTCTGTCTACACTGTCCCATCAGACACTCCCAGGACAGGTACACCACCGGTTAAATACAGAGTAAAGCTCCCTCGACACTGCCCAATCAAACATTTCAAGGGCAGGTACAGCACGGGTTAGGTATTCAGTTATGCTCCCTCTACACTTTCTCATCAAACACTCCCCGGGCAGGTACAGCATGGTTTCGATACAGAGTAATGCTCCCTCTACACAGTCCCATCAAACACTGCCAGGGCAGGTACAGCACGGGTTAGATACAGAGTAAAGCTCCCTCTACACTGTCGCAACAAACACTCCCAGGGCAGATACAGCACGGTTTAGATACAGAGTAAAGCTCCCTCCAAACTGTCCCATCAAACACTCCCAGGGCAGGTGCAGCACAGGTTAGATACAGAGTAAAGCTCCCTCTACACTGTCCCATCAAACATTCCCAGGGCAGGTACAGCACGGGTTAGATACAGAGTAAAGCTCCTTCTACACTGTCCCATCAAACACTCCCGATGCAGGTACAGCATGGGTTAGCTACAGAGTAAAGCTCCCTCTACACTGTCCCATCAAACACTCCCAGGGCGAGTACAGCACAGGTTAGATGCAGAGTAAAGCTCCCTCTACACCGTCCTATCAAACACTCCCACGGCAGGTACAGCACAGGTTAGATGCAGAGTAAAGCTCCCTCTACGCTGTCCCATCAAACACTCCCAGGGCAGGAACAGTACGGGCTCATTACAGAGTAAAGCTCACGCTAAACTGTCCCATCAAACACACCCAGGGCAGCTACAGCACTGGTTAGATACAGAGTATAGCTGCCTCTACACTGCCCCATCAAACACTCCCCGGGGAGGTACAGCACAGGTTAGATACAGAGTATAGCTCCCTCTGCACTGCCCATCAACCACTCCCAGGGCAGGTACAGCACGGGTTAGATACAGAGTAAAGCTCCCTCTACACTGTCCCATCAAACACTCCCAGGGCAGGTACACCACGGGTTAGATAAAGAATAAAGCTCCCTCTACACTGTCCCATCAAACACTCCCAGGGCAGGTACAGCCCAGGTTAGAGACAGAGTAAAGCTCCCTCTACACTGATCCATCAAACACTCCCAGCAGAGGAACAGCACGGGTTAGATACATAGTAAACCTCCTTCTACACTGTCCCATCAAACACTCCCAGGACAGGTGCAGCACGGGTTAGATACAGAGTAAAGCTCGCTCTACACTGCCCCATCAAACACTCCCAGGGCAGGTACAGCACGGGTTAGATACAGAGTAAAGCTCCCTCTACACTGTCCCATCAAACACTCCCAGGGCAGGTACAGCATGGGTTAGATACAGAGTAAAGCTGCCACCATACTGTCCTGTCAATCACTCCGAGGGCAGGTACAGCACGGGTTAGATACAGAGTAAATCTCACTCTACACTGTCCCATCAATCACTCCCAGGCAGGGTACAGCGCGGGGTTAGAAACAGAGTAAAGCTCCCTCTACACTGTCCCACCACACACTCCCAGGGTACATTACTGGAGGGTACAGGTCTGTCACTGTGTAACACTGGGGTACAGTACTGGTGGGTACAGGTCTGTCACTATATAACTCTGGGGTACAGTACTGGTGGGTAATGGTCTGTCACTGTGTAACACTGGGATACAGTACTGGTGGGTACAGGCCAGTCACTGTATAACACAGGGGTACAGTACTGGTGGGTACAGGTCTGTCACTGTATAACACTGGGGTACAGTACTGGTGGGTACAGGTCTGTCACTGTATAACACTGGGATACAGTACTGGTGGGTACAGGCCAGTCACTGTATAACACAGGGGTACAGTACTGCTTGGTACAGGTCTGTCACTGTATAACACTGGGGTATAGTACTGGTGGGGACTGACCTGTCACTGTATAATACTGGGGTACAGTACTGGTCGGTACAGGTCTGTCACTGTATAACACTAGGGTACAGTACTGGTGGGTACAGGTCTGTGACTGTATAACACTGGGTTACTGTACTGGTGGGTACAGGTCAGTCACTGTATAACACTGGGGTACAGTACTGGTGGGTACAGGTCTGTCACTGTATAACACTGGGGTACAGTACTGGTGGGTACAGGTCTGTCACTGTATAACACTAGGGTACAGTACTGGTGGGTACAGGTCTGTCACTGTATAACACTGGGGTACAGTACTGGTGGGTACAGGTCTGTCACTGTATAACACTGGGGTACAGTAATGCTGGGTACAGGTCTGTCACTGTATAACACTGGGGTACAGCACTGGAGGGTAGAGGCATGTCACTGTATAACACTGGGGTACAGTACTGGTGGGTACAGGTCTGTCACGGTATAACACTAGGGTACAGTACTGGTGGGTACAGGTCTGTCACTATAACACTGGGGTACAGTACTGGTGGGTACAGGTCTGTCACTGTATAACACTGGGGTACAGTACTGGTGGGTACAGGTCTGTCACTGTATAACACTAGGGTACAGTACTGGTGGGTACAGGTCTGTTACTGTATAACACTGGGGTACAGTACTGGTGGGTACAGGTTTGTCACTGTATAACACTGGAGTACAGTACTGGTGGGTACAGGTCTGTCACTGTATAACACTGGGGTACAGTACTGGTGGGTACAGGTCTGCCACTGTATAACACTAGGGTACAGTACTGGTGGGTACAGGCCTGTCACTGTATAACACTGGGGTACAGTACTGGTGGGTACAGGTTTGTCACTGTATAACACTGGGGTACAGTACTGGTGGGTACAGGTCTGTCACTGTATAACACTGGGGTACAGTACTGGTGGGTACAGGTCTGTCACTGTATAACACTGGGGTACAGTACTGGTGGGTACAGGTCTGCCACTGTATAACACTAGGGTACAGTACTGGTGGGTACAGGTCTGTCACTGTTTAACACTGGGGTACAGTAATGGTAGAGCTCAACAAAGTGAAAATTAAATTTACTAAATTAAATTCATATTTAAATAAGCTGCATGATCCACTACAGACTGATTGTCGTTTTCTCTTGGATTTAGATCTTCTTTCGTTGGCCACTTAGCAGGCATTCTGGTTGGTTTGGCCTACGTGAAAGGACCCCTAAAGATGATAATAAATTGGTTTACTGGCAAAGAATATGGTAATGTGCGATTTACAGAGTGCCGCCACCACACGCGGAATGTATATCTGGACTGCGAGCCCGATCAAGCAACAATGATGGCAGAAATCTTCAGTGCTGACATTGGTAGAGCTTTTTGACAATGTTTTGCAAATTACCAAAATTACGTGCATGGGCGGCATTAAGGTTACATCTTCTCCACAGCCATGTATGAATCCCGGGGGTTGGGTTCCCAGTGTGTCTTGTATATTTGTGTTGGGTGTGTTGTATATTTGTGTTTTGTGTGTTGTATATTTGTGTTGTGTTGTATATTTGTGTTGTGTGTGTGTTGTATATTTGTGTTGTGTGCGTTGTATACTTGTGTTGTATATTTGTGTTGTGTGTGTGTTGTATATTTGTGTTGTGTGTGTGTTGTATATTTGTGTTGTGTGTGTTGTATATTTGGGTTGTGTGTGTTGTATATTTGGGTTGTGTGTTGTATATTTGTGTTGTGTGTGTTGTATATTTGTGTTGTGTGTGTGTTGTATATTTGTGTTGTGTGTGTTGTATATTTGTGTTGTGTGTGTGTTGTATATTTGTGTTGTATATTTGTGTTGTGTGTTGTATATTTGTGTGTTGTATATTTGTGTTGTGTGTTGTATATTTGTGTGTGTGTTGTATATTTGTGCTGTGTGTGTTGTATATTTGTGTTGTGTGTGTGTTGTATATTTGTGTTGTGTGTGTTGTTTATTTGTGTTGTGTTTGTGTTGTATATTTGTGTTTTGTGTGTGTGTTGTATATTTGTGTTGTGTGTTGTATATTTGTGCTGTGTGTGTTGTATATTTGTGTTGTGTGTGTGTTGTATATTTGTGTTGTGTGTGTTGTTTATTTGTGTTGTGTTTGTGTTGTATATTTGTGTTTTGTGTGTGTGTTGTATATTTGTGTTGTGTGTTGTATATTTGTGCTGTGTGTGTTGTATATTTGTGTTGTGTGTGTTGTATATTTGGGTTGTGTGTGTTGTATATTTGGGTTGTGTGTGTTGTATATTTGGGTTGTGTGTGTTGTATATTTGGGTTGTGTGTTATGTATTTGTATTATGTGTGTGTTGTATATTTGTGTTGTATATTTGTGTTGTCTGTTGTATATTTGTGTGTGTTGTATATTTGTGCTGTGTGTGTTGTATATTTGTGTTTTGTGTGTGTGTTGTATATTTGTGTTGTGTGTTGTATATTTGTGCTGTGTGTGTTGTATATTTGTGTTGTGTGTGTTGTATATTTGGGTTGTGTGTTGTATATTTGTGTTATGTGTGTGTTGTATATTTGTGTTGTATATTTGGGTTCTGTGTTGTATATTTGTGTTATGTGTGTGTTGTATATTTGTGTTGTGTGTTGTATATTTGTGTGTGTTGTATATTTGTGCTGTGTGTGTTGTTTATTTGTGTTGTGTGTGTGTTGTTTATTTGTGTTGTGTTTGTGTTGTATATTTGTGTTGTGTGTGTGTTGTATATTTGTGTTTTGTGTGTGTTGTATATTTGTGCTGTGTGTGTTGTATATTTGTGTTGTGTGTGTTGTATATTTGGGTTGTGTGTTGTATATTTGTGTTGTGTGTGTGTTGTATATTTGTGTTGTGTGTGTTGTATACTTGTGTTGTATATTTGTGTTGTGTGTGTGTTGTATATTTGTGTTGTGTGTGTTGTATACTTGTGTTGTATATTTGTGTTGTGTGTGTGTTGTATATTTGTGTTGTGTGTGTTGTATACTTGTGTTGTATATTTGTGTTGTGTGTGTGTTGTATATTTGTGTTGTGCGTGTTGTATATTTGGGTTGTGTGTGTTGTATATTTGGGTTGTGTGTTGTATATTTGTGTTGTGTGTTGTATATTTGTGCTGTGTGTGTTGTATATTTGTGTTGTATATTTGGGTTGTATGTTGTATATTTGTGTTGTGTGTGTGTTGTACATTTGTGTTGTGCGTGTGTTGTATATTTGTGTTGTGTTTGTGTTATATATTTGTGTTGTGTGTGTGTTGTATATTTGTGTTGTGTTTGTGTTATATATTTGTGTTGTGTGTGTGTTGTATATTTGTGTTGTGTTTGTGTTATATATTTGTGTTGTGTGTGTGTTGTATATTTGTGTTTTGTGTGTGTTGTCTATTTGTGTTGTGTTTATGTGCGGGGTGTTGCGGACGTCAGGTGAGAGCAGGACTCTGCAGCTGTGGCGCCCTCCACAGTAGTTGAGCTGGCCTCCCTTCACTGTCGCAGTTTGCACTGGAAGGGTGGCAGAGCTTTCACTGGAAAGACTGAGCAGAGGGAATGTGCACAATCGGCAGAGAGTGGGCTCAGGGGTCTTTCACAGGTAGCGCGGGGGCCCAGCTCTAAAACAGAGTGCGAAACTACAGCGCTCTGACAAATATTTAATCTCTGTCTTATTCCGGGGGCCTCAGTGTCAGCCGTGTGGCTCGATGGGTCGTGCTTTCTTGCCTCTGAGTCAGAAGGTCGTGGTAACGAGCCCCGCTCCAGAGACTCGAGCACAAAAATCCAGGCCGACGCTCCCAGTGCCAGCACTGAGGGAGCGCCGCACTGTCGGAGGTGCCGACTTTCGGCTGAGACGTTAAACCGAGGCCCCGTCTGCCCTCTCGGGCGAATGTAAAACGATCCCACGACCACCATTGGAAGAAGAGCCGGGACGTGTTTTGTGTGCAAATTGGCTGCTGCCTATATCTATGTAACAATGGCTGCAAAGTGCTGTGGGACGTCCAGAAAGGCAAGATCTCCCTTTACGGCCAGCTCTGATGCCAATCTGCGGGTGACTGGTAAGAGGAGTATTGGAGTGCCCCCCCCCCCAAGAGCAGCGTAACTCGCTCTCCAGTTTTCCGTCCCTTAAGTACCTCCATTACCCCCCCCCACCCCCCCAAACGCCTCGCCAGCGTGAGCCAGTTATACATCCTCGTTTGTGACGTGATTACAGCTCAAGCAGGATCTGTAACTCTTTTATTCTCTGGGGGGGGGGGGGGGGGGGGGTGGGCGTCGCTGGCTCTTGACGGCCCATCCCCGAGTCACCCTGAGCAGGAGGAGGTGGTGGTGGTGGTGGTGGTGGTGGGCCTTCAGCTTTGAGCCACTTGGTTCACACAAACTGAGTGGGCTTCCGAGGGGCAATTAAGAGTGTGGGGCTGGAGTCACGTGTAGGCCCAGACCGGGTAAAGGGAGGTTCCATTTCCCTGAAGAACGTCAGTAAATCAGTTGGGGTTTTTATTTCACCTCCACCATCATTTTGTTCCCCAGATTTTGCTGAGTTGATGGTGTGGTTTGGACTCACCTCTGGGCTGCCAGTCCAGTACCGTAACCACGACACTACACTGCCACACCCGGCTCCATTGCTTCCCCAGCTGATGTCACATGAATTGCGCCACCCATTGCCAAGTTGCCTTAAGTTGGTATACTTTTTACCAATGTAGTCTGAGGATGTGGGCGTCGCAGGCAACAAGGCCGGCATGTATCGCCCATCCCTAGTTGCCCATGAGAAGGTGGTGGTGAGCCACCGCCTTCTTGAACTGCTGCAGTCCGTGTGGTGAAGGTGCTCCCACAGTGCTGTTGGGTCGGGGGGGGGGAGGTGAGGGGGGTGGGGGGGTGGTTCCAGGATTTGGACCCAGCGACCACGAAGGAACGGGCCAGCCTTGCATATTGGGCTAGCGGTGTAGAGCACTGCACAAGACACCAAACGATGGGCCAAAGAGCACAGGACACCAGCAAGGTTGATTCTCTGGCAGAACGTGGCCCCGGGTCTCAGCCTGACATCATGGGGCAGGTCAGCCAGCACAACCTTTCCCCATGCCGATAAGGGCCTAGAAATTCAGTGGGCTGCGCCACCCGTTAGCGCCTTAAGAGGGCGCTAAGTGGGTCGGCAGCCACTGGCCACGCCTCCCGCTAAATTTAGCGGACGCTAATGGCGGCGCTAGCCGTTAGCGCTGCGCCGCTACCGATGACGTCATCGGTGTGCGCAGCGCCCCGCTACCGCCCCGATCACGATATTTAGTTGCGCCCCCTGCTTTAACGCCGGACGCTATTTGCGACCGGTTCAGGGGGGCCTACCTGCGGCGGTAGAGGCGCTAATTAAAGGAGGTACGGGGCGGCCATTTTTTTTGCTGGCCACCTGCCAGCACCTCTCTGCGCTGCCGTCCCCGGCCTCCTGAGCACCCGCCCCCCCCACTTCTCCTCAGTGCCGGGCTCTTTTGCCGGCACTCGCGATCCTCGGGGGCCCAGCTGGGCCCCAGATCGCGCTGCAGAAGGCCCCTCCCCTTTAAGAAGGGGAGGAAGGCCTGCAGTACCGCAGCGCACCGTGCCGCAGCGTGTGGTGCTGCGGCACATTGTGCCGCGATCTTCAGCTGCAGCGCCCCAAGAGGGATGCGGGGCGCCTCGAGTAGTGCTGCGCTTCCCTCTGGGGCACTACTTTTAGCGCCCTGGCGAGGCTGGCGCCCCAAACGAGGCGCTACTGAATTTCTCCCCCTTAGACTTTGCCAATGGGGGCGCGTTGGAGGCGGGACTGCTGCTTGTCGGGTCATTGTCCCGCCTCCATCGATTTGTGGCCAACCCACGCTAGTTTCCCCTGATTGACCTTGTTGAGCCCGCCCAGCGGGGCTTAGCAGGCCAATTAAGGGGAAGCCGGTGACAGAGAACGTCAGCGTATGACGTTTCATCTGTCAAAAACTTTTGACAGATGAATTGTCATCGTTTGACAGCTCTGTGAAGCTGTCAAACACTGACATTCTCTGTTGTTTGATGAGTTCTTGTATTCAAGACCCATCAAACCTCTTTTGTGAGCAGAAATTAGATGGTTGTTGCATTGGAGAATGCAGCAGCCGTCTGTCACCTCTGCCGGTGAGATGCGAGACTCTCCGCATCCCCAACGAGTGAAGCCTGCAGGAAGAAACAAAGGTAAGTGAACATTTTCGAACACTTTCCACTCACCTCACATACTCACCTCTCCACACTTGTACCCATCACTCACCTCCACAGCGCACTTTTGCACCCCTCAGACCCCCGCAGACCCACTGCTCGCCTCGGTGACCCTGGCGGGGTTCGCAGTCTTCAGGAAGCCCACACTCGTGTGGTTAAAATGGGGATAATCCTCTTAACTGCCCGTTAGCTACCTGTCAACAGACAGTTAAGTGGCTGTAATCCCCTTCCCGCCTCCAGGAGACGGGACCCGGCGCGGGTCGGCTACCCGCCTCCTGGCAAGATGGCACGGAGGCGGGTTGGGGGGGCGGGATGGGCACCCGCCCCCAGACTCTGCCATTTTCCCAGCAGTCCCACCTCCAAACCCACCTCCCCAGGGCTGACAAGATCGCACCCATAGAGTCATAGAATCATAACGGCACAGAAGGAGGCCATTCGGCCCATCGAGTCCGTGCCGGCTCTCTGTAGAGCAATCCAGTCAGTCCCATTCCCCCGCTCTATCCCCGTAGCCCTGCAAGTTTATTTCCCTCAAGTGCCTCTCCAGTCTCCCCTTGAAAACATCGACTGTCTCCGCTTCCACCACTTCCGTCGGCAGCGAGTTCCAGGTCCTCACCACTCGCTGCGTAAAAAGGTTTTCCCTCACGTCCCCCCGTATCTCTTGCTCAAAACCTTAAATCTGTGTCCCCTAGTCCTTGTACCATCAACTAGTGGGAACAGCCTTTCCCCGTCTAGCCTATCCAAACCCATCATAATCTTGTACCCCTCGATCAAATCACCCCTCAACCTCCTTTGCTCTAATGAAAACAAATCCAGCTTCTCCAACCTGTCCTTGTAGCTCAGATCCCCCATCCCGGAACCATTCTGGTAAATCTCTTTAAAAGGGGGTGAAATTGGCTGCCCTTGCGCCTCCTGTTAGCGCCCTAGTGGCGCGCAAATGGCTTTGCAACCGGGTGCGGCGCTGACATCAACTCCCGCCGTATTCGGCGGGAGGATTGCGGCGGTGCTACGGAGATTGTGACGTCATCGCCATGCGCATCGCCCCCGGTAGCGGCCCCGAACCCCGAAACTGACTTCCGCCCCCTGCAGCAGAAAACACCGACAGCCGCGGGAGGAGCGCGTCAGGCGGCCGGCCGCTTCGGGGGCGATGATCAAAGGCGAGGTGGCCGAGGTAAGTGGGGGGAAAAAAAACGTCCCTTTCCTAATTCTAGTGTTTTTCGCGGGTTCCTGCCCGCGGTCGATCGGCCTGGCACGCTGCTCGAGGGTCGGGCCGATCGCGCGGGATCACGGCTGCCTCGGTGGTCCAAGTAGGTACTTTTTCTATTGCAGAGCCTGCAGCGATGGCCCTGCCCTTTAAGGGAGGGAAGGAGCCTTTGAACGCGGCAGCGCTGCACGGCCCGGTGAAGTCTCCGCCCCGCTCTCCAATGTTAGCGCTGTAAGAAGGAAGTGGAGCGCTGGATTTAGCGCTCCACCTCCCTCTTGGGGGCGCTAAAACCCAATTTTGCGGTCGGCGGGCGCTAAAGTTAGCGCCCGGGCGATGTTAGCCTCCCAAAATTGGTCGATACCGAATCTATCGTCCTTGAAGCATAGGATGGCACGGGGAGAGAGAGCAGGGCAGCGGGATTGGGATTCCTCTCACCAAGAGTGAGCAGGCAGGACGGGCCGAGCGGCCTCCTTCAGGACTGTAAGGCTGTGGTCAGCGGGGGAAGGGGAGGTGGTGGGGGGGGGGGGTGCGAGGAGTGGGCCTGTTAATCCTTCCAGTTGGGCGTTTTGACGCGTGGTACAAGGTGCGGCACGCTGGGATTAGAAGGTAGCGAAGGGCCAATATCCGCTTGCTGAAGCTGGACGATTTTTCACTTTTTTCCCCCCCCCTCTCTATGACCCCATTTACCTGCTGCTGACCCTCTTCCCCCTCTCTCTGGCCCCATTTACCTGCTGCAGCCAAATATAGAGGAAAAAATAAGTCCGACTGGAAGGCAGAGCGAATATGTAACGGCACAAGGGAGTAGGGCAAGGCTAAATGGCATTTATTTTAATGCAAGGAGTCTTACGAATAAGGTGGATGAACTGAAGTTGTTGATGAACACATGGGAGTATGATATTGTTGCTATCACAGAGACATGGTTGAGGGAGGGTCAGGATTGGCAGCTCAATATTCCGGGGTATAGAATCTTCAGGCGAGACAGAGGGGGGGGTAAAAGAGGAGGGGGTGTCGCAATATTAATTAAGGAGTCAATTACTGCTGTAAGGAGGGATGATATATTAACAGGTTCCTCTAATGAGGCCATATGGGTTGAACTTAAAAACAAAAAGGGGGCTAGCACTTTGCTGGGAGTGTACTATAGGCCCCCAAACAGCCAGGGGGAGATAGAGGAACAGATATGTAGGCAAATCTCAGAGAAGTGTGCAAATAATAGGGTAGTTATAAGAACATAAGAAATAGGAGCAGGAGTAGGCCAATCGGCCCCTCGAGCCTGCTCCGCCATTCAATAAGATCATGGCTGATCGGATCCTAACCGCCAATCTACTATCACAGAACCATCTCCTGAATCTAACAGAATTAGACACACGAAATAGGAGCAGGATCAGGCTACACGGCCCCTGGGCCCGCTCCGCTACCCACAGGGCCATGTCCGATCCGAACCTAGACTCATGTCCAAATTCCTGCCCGCTCCCCGTAACCCTTAATTCCCTTTACTTCTAGGAAACTGTCTATTTCTGTTTTAAATTTATGTAATGATGTAGCTTCTACAGCTTTTTGGGCAGCATATTCCATGGACCTACCACCCTCTGAGTGAAGTAGTTCCTCCTCATCTCAGTTTTGAAAGAGCAGCCCCTTATTCTAAGACTATGCCCCCTAGTTCTAGTTTCACCCATCATCGGGAACATCCTCCCCTCATCCACCCGATCCAACCCCTTCACAATCTTATATGTTTCAATAAGATCGCCTCTCATTCTTCTGAACTCCAATGAGTAGAGTCCCAATCTACTCAACCTCTCCTCATATGTCCATCCCCTCATCCCCGGGATTAACCGAGTGAACCTTCTTTGTACTGACTCGAGAGCAAGTATGTCTTTTCTTAAGTATGGACACCAAAACTGTATGCAGTATTCCAGGTGCGGTCTCACCAATATCTTGTACAACTGAAGCAATACCTCCCTATTTTTATATTCTATCCCCCTAGCAATGAAAGCCAACATTCCATTGGCCTTCTTAATCACTTGCTGCACCTGCATACTAACCTTTTGAGTTTCGTGCACCAGGACCCCCAGATCCCTTTGTACTTCAGTACTTTCCAGTTTCTTGCCATTAAGATAATAACTTGCTCTACGATTTTTCCTGCCATTTCCAGTATTGTATTCCATCTGCCAAATCTCTGCCCACTTACTTAGCCTGTCTATGTCCCCTTGCAGGTTTTTTATGTCCTCCTCACTCACTACTTTCCCTCCCATCTTAGTATCATCTGCAAACTTTGATATGTTACACTCGGTCCCCTCCTCCAAATCGTTAATATAGATTGTAAAGAGTTGGGGACCCAGCACTGGCCCCTGCGGAACACCACTAGTTACTGATTGCCAGTCTGAGAATGAACCATTTATCCCAACTCTCTGCCTTCTGTTAGATAGCCAATCCTCTATCCATGCCAGAATATTACCCCCAATCCTGTGATTTTTTATCTTAAGCAATAATCTTTTGTGTGGCACCTTGTCAAATGCCTTTTGGAAGTCTAAATACACTACGTCCACTGGTTCCCCTTTATCCACCCTATATGTTACTTCCTCAAAGAACTCCAGCAAATTTGTCAAACATGACTTCCCCTTCATAAAACCATGCTGACTTTGTCCTATTAAATTATGATTATCCAAATGTCCTGTTACTGTCTCCTTAATAATGGACTCCAAAATTTTACCTGCCACAGATGTTAGGCTAACCGGTCTATAGTTTCCAGCCTTCTGTCTACTGCCTTTTTTAAATAAGGGTGTTACATTAGCAGTTTTCCAGTCTGCCGGGACCTTTGCTGAGTCCAGGGAGTTTTGGAAAATTATTACCAATGCATCCACAATCCCTACCGCCACTTCCCTCAAGACCCTAGGATGTAAGCCATCAGGTCCAGGTGATTTATCCGCCTTGAGTCCCATTATTTTACCGAGTACCACTTCCTTAGTGATTTTGATCGTGTTTAGCTCCTCCCCCCTTTTAGCCCCCTGTTTGTCCAGTGTTGGGATATTCTTAGTGTCTTCTACTGTAAAGACTGATACAAAATATTCATTCAGTGTTCTTGCCATCTCCATATTTCCCACCATTAATTTCCCAGTCTCATCCTCTAAGGGACCAACATTTACTTTAGCCACCCTTTTTCTTTTTATATAACTATAAAAACTCTTACTATCTGTTTTTATATTTTTTGCTAATTTACTTTCATAATCTATCTTCCCTTTCTTAATCAATCTTTTTGTTATTTTTTGCTGTCTTTTAAAGTTTTCCCAATCCTCTATCCTCCCACTAGATTTGGCTACCTTATATGCCCTTGTTTTTAGTCGAATACTATCCTTAATTTCTTTACTTAGCCACGGATGGCTGTCTTTTCTTTTACACCCTTTTCTTCTCAGTGGAATATATATTTTTTGGAAGTTGTAAAATAACTCCTTAAATGTACACCACTGATCATGTATCGTCTTACCCTTTAATCTATTTTCCCAATCCACTCTACTCAATTCCACTCTCATACCTTCATAGTCTCCTTTATTCAAGCTTAGCACGCTTGTTTGAGATCCAACCTTCTCACCCTCTAATTGAATATGGAATTCAACCATGTTATGGTCACTCATTCCAAGGGGATCCTTTACTAGGACATTTTTAATTAATCCTGTCTCGTTACACAGGACCAGATCGAAGGTTGCTTGCCCCCTGGTCGGTTCAGTTACATACTGCTCAAGAAACCCATCCCTAATACACTCAATGAACTCATCCTCAAGGCTGCCCTGCCCAATTTGATTTGTCCAATTAATATGATAGTTAAAATCCCCCATAATTATAGATGTTCCCTTATTACAAGCCTCAACTATTTCCTGATTGATACTCCGTCCAACAGAGTTGCAACTGTTCGGAGGCCTATAGACTACGCCCACTAGTGTTTTTTTCCCCTTATTATTCCTTACCTCCACCCAAACTGTTTCATTATCCTGATCTTTTGACCCAATATCATTTCTCTGTATTACAGTGATTCCTTCCTTTATTAACATAGCCACCCCACCTCCCCTTCCTTCCTGCCTGTCCTTCCTGATCGTTAAATAACCTGGTATGTTTAATTCCCAGGCATTGTCACCCTGCAGCCATGTTTCTGTAATGGCCACAAGATCATACCCATATGTAGTTATTTGTGCCATTAACTTGTCTATTTTGTTACGAATGCTACGTGCATTCAGATAGAGAACTTTCAAATATGTTTTGTGACACTTAGTTCCTGCTTTTGCCCTTTTTATTACTTTACCTTTTACTCCATACCTTCTGCCCCTTCCTGACACGCTCTGGCTTTTAATTTCCCCACTGCTACCTAAGTCTATGACCTTCTCTGTTGTCATTTTTATTATTTGCTCTCTAGGAACCTCCCCCCCACTAGTTAGTTTAAAGCCCTCTCTACAGCCCTAGTTATATGATCCGCCAGGACTCTAGTCCCAGCACTGGCCAAGTGAAGCCCGTCCCAACGGAACAGCTCCCTCCTGCCCCAGTACTGGTGCCAGTGTCCCAGGAAGCAAAACCCATTTCTCCCACACCAGTCTTTGAGCCATTATAGTGGGGGATTTCAACTTCACCAATATTAACTGGGATAGTCAGAGTGTGAAAGGCTTAGAGGGTGCAGAATTTTTAAAGTGCATCCAGGAGAGCTTTTTGAGCCAGCATGTAGAAAGTCCTACAAGAGAGGGGGCGGTACTGGACCTAATTCTAGGGAATGTGGCCGGGCAAGTGGTAGAAGTGTTAGTAGGTGAGCACTTTGGTGACAGTGACCATAATTCAGTGAGATTTAAGGTAGTCATGGAAAAGGACAAGGATGGACCGGAAATAAAGGTTCTAAATTGGGGGAAGGCCGATTTTAATATGATAAGGCAGGATCTGGCCAATGTGGACTGGGGTCAGCTACTTGAAGGAAAATCCACATCGGAGCAATGGGAGTCTTTCAGAAAGGAAATTGAGAGAGTACAATGGCAACATGTTCCTGTAAAGGTCAAGGGTGGGACCAACAAGCCCAGGGAACCTTGGATGTCAAGGGATATACAAGAATGGATTAGGAAAAAAAGGGGGGCTTTTGGCAGATACAAAGGACTAAAGACAGAGGAAGCCCTAGAGGAGTATAAAAAGTGCAGGGGGATACTTAAAAAAGAAATTAGGAGAGCGAGGAGGGGCCATGAAATAACACTGGCGAGCAAAATAAAGGAAAATCCTAAGGTGTTTTATAAGTATATTAAGGGCAAGAGGATAACTAGGGAAAGAGTAGGGCCCATTAGGGACCAAAGTGGCAAGCTGTGTGTAGAGCCAGAAGATGTAGGTGGGGTTTTAAATGAATTTTTTGCATCTGTGTTCACTATGGAGAAGGACGATGTGGACATAGAAATCAGGCAGGGGGACTGTGATATACTTGAACATATTAGCATCGAGAGGGAGGAGGTACTAGCGGTTTTAGCAGGCTTAAAAGTGGATAAATCCCCAGGCCCGGACGAGATGTATTCCAGGCTACTATGTGAGGCAAAGGAGGCGATTGCAGGGGCTCTGACACAAATTTTCAGAACCTCTCTGGCCACAGCTAACGTAGTACCATTCATTATTCAAGAAGGGTAGTAGGGATAAACCAGGGAATTACAGGCCAGTGAGCCTAACATCAGTGGTAGGGAAATTATTGGAAAAAATTCTGAGGGACAGAATTAGTCTCCACTTGGAGAGGCAAGGATTAATTAGGGATAGCCAGCATGGCTTTGTCAAGGGAAGATCATGTCTGACCAATTTGATTGAATTTTTCAAGGGGGTGACTAGGTGTGTGGATGAGGGTAGTGCAGTGGATGTGGTTTACATGGATTTCAGTAAGGCTTTTGATAAAGTCCCGCATAGGAGACTGGTCAGGAAGGTAAGAGCCCATGGGATCCAGGGTGCCTTGGCACATTGGATCCAAAACTGGCTTAGTGGCAGAAGGCAGAGGGTGATGGTGGAAGGTTGTTTTTGTGACTGGAAGCCTGTGTCCAGTGGGGTACCGCAGGGATCAGTGCTGGGTCCCTTGCTGTTTGTGGTCTACATTAATGATTTGGATGTGAATGTAAAAGGTATGATCAGTAAGTTTGCAGATGACACGAAAATTGGTGGGGTGGTAAATAGCGAGGAGGGAAGCCTCAGGCTACAGGACGATATAGATGGGTTGGTCAGATGGGCGGAACAGTGGCAAATGGAATTTAACCCTGAAAAGTGTGAGGTGATGCATTTTGGACGGACTAACAAGGCAAGGGAATACACAATGAATGGTAAGACCCTAGGAAAGACAGAGGATCAGAGGGACCTTGGTGTGCATGTACATAGATCCCTGAAGGCAGCAGAACAGGTGGATAAGGTGGTTAAAAAGGCATACGGGATACTTGCCTCCATTAGCCGAGGCATAGAATATAAGAGCAGGGAGGTTATGATGGAGCTGTACAAAACGCTGGTAAGGCCACAGCTGGAATACTGTGTGCAGTTCTGGTCGCCACGCCATAGGAAGGATGTGATTGCATTGGAGAGGGTGCAGAGGAGATTTACCAGGATGTTACCTGGGCTGGAGCGCTTCAGCTATGAAGAAAGACTGGACAGGCTGGGGTTGTTTTCCTTGGAGCAGAGAAGGCTGAGGGGGGACCTGATTGAGGTATACAAAATTATGAGGGGCATAGATAGGGTAGATAGAAAGGAACTATTCCCCTTAGTAGAGGGGTCAATAACCAGGGGGCATAGTTTCAAGGTAAGGGGCAGGAGGTTTAGAGGGGATTTGAGGAAAAACTTTTTCACCCAGAGGGTGGTTGGAATCTGGAACTCACTGCCTGAAAGGGTGGTAGAGGCAGGAACCCTCACAACATTCAAGAAGCATTTGGATGAGCACTTGAAATGCCATAGCATACAAGGCTACGGACCAAGTGCTGGAAAATGGGATTAGGATAGGGCTTGATGGGCCGGTGTGGACGCGATGGGCCGAAGGGCCTCTTTCTATGCTGTATAACTCTATGACTCTATGATTTTGTTTGCTGTGTTTTCCAGACAACCGACCCTCAACAGCCAGATGCCGGAGGCATCGGAGAAGGTGCTAAGACGCCAGTCCCACCTACCCCTGGAGGGGCTCCTGTCGACCATTGCTGTGCTGCTCGGTGCCAGTCCGGTTGTCGCCCTCTGGCAATCAGGTTAATAGAATCTTAGGCCCGACGTCAAGAGAAATGCACAGCAGGCCCGCCAGCATCTGGGAGGGAACGATGTGGGGGGGTGGGTGGGTGGTGGGGACGAGGTTTCAGGTAGGGTCCCGCCGTCAGAAGCGTGCTGACGACTGACAGCGGAAGAGGTGGCTTATCTGGCTCGCCAAGACAGGGGAGGGGAGGCCCTTCAGCCCCTCGGGCCTGTCCCGCCATTCAATGAGATCACGGCAGATCCGTATCTGATGCCTCACGAACATACAAAATTGACGGACAGGTAAAGACCAGCTGGTCCGTCACACAACCCCGATGGCCAGGGCGTCGTGACAAAACGCTTCTTCCCTCCCCCATCCATTTCCCCCACCCATCCCCCCCCTCCCCCCCACCCACTGAAGCCATGCAATCTCCTGGGAGGGGTAAAATAAAACAGATTAAAAAAAACCAGAGCCCATAAGGCAAAAAAATATCCTTGAAAATTCCTCTCCCATTCCCTCAGGTGATCAAAATCAGTCCAGTAGATCACACATAAGAACATAAGAAACAGGAGCAGGAATAGGCCACTTGGCCCCTCGAGCCTGCTCCGCCATTCAATGAGATCATGGCTGATCTTGGGCTCAAAGCCACTTCCCAGCCCACTGAACGGCCTGGCTCTAATTTTAAGGTTCTGCCCCCTTGTTCTGGACTCCCCCGCCCCCCACCAGAGGAAATAGTTTCTCTCTATCTATCCTGTCAACTCCTTTAATCATCTTAAACACCTCGATTAGATCATAGAAACATAGAAGATAGGAGCAGGAGTAGGCCATTCGGCCCTTCGAGCCTGCTCCGCCATTCAATGAGACCATGGCTGATCATCCAAATTCAGTACCCGGTCCCTGCCTTCTCCCCATAGCCCTTGATCCCTTTAGCCTTTAGAAATATATCCAACTCCTTCTTGAATATATTTAATGAACTGGCCTCCACCGCCCTCTGTGGCAGAGAATTCCACAGGTTCACCACTCTCTGGGTGAAGAAATTCCTCCTCATTTCAGTCCTAAATGGCTTACCCCTTATCCTTAGACTATGACCCCCGGTTCTGGACTCCCCGGCCATCAGAAACATCCTTCCTGCATCTAGTCTGTCCAGGCCTGACAGAATTTTATAGGTTTCGATGAGATCCCCTCTCAATCTTCTAAACTCTAGTGAGTATAAGCCCCTTAATCTTCTCTACCCGAGGGAATACAAGCCCAGTCTGTGCAACCTGTCCTCGTAATTTAACCCTGTTGGCTCCCGGTATCATTCTAGTGAATCTGCGTTGCACCCCCCCTCCAAGGCCAGTATATCTTTCTTGAGGCACGGTGCGTCGGAATTTTCTTTGAAGAACCTTCCTCTTGGTGCCGATGATTTGGCCAACTCCTCGTCAGGAACGAGAGGCTCCATCGAGAGGTCCTCTTGCCCGCTCCCCTCTATGGCGCCCCCCCCCCCGCCCTCATGGCTCAGTGGGGTAAACGTGTCATGTGGGGTGGGGATTGAGCCATGCGGGTCAAGGACAACCCCTCTTGGATCCCTGCCGATCTGTACGGAGCAAGACTGCAGTACAGGTTACCAACTCCGGTTTCATCGTAACATCTCTGTTCCACCTCCGTAACATCGTCCGTCTCCACCCTTGCCTCAGCTCATCCGCTGCTGAAACCCTCATCCATGCCTTTGTTACCTCTAGGCTCGACTATTCCAACGCACTCCTGGCCTCCCACATTCCACCCTAAGTAAACTTGAGGTCATCCAAAACTCTCATGCTCCGTGTCCTAACTCGCACCAAGTCCCGTTCACCCCGACCCCTGTGCTCGCTGACCTACACTGGCTCCCGGTTAAGCAGCGCCTCGATTTCAAAATTCTCATCCTTGTTTTCAAATCCCTCCATGGCCTCGCTCCCTCCCTATCTCTGTAACCTCCTCCAGCCCCACAACCACCGCCCCCCCGCCCCCTCCGAGATATCTGCGCTCCTCTAATTCTGCCCTCTTGAGGATCCCTGATTATAATCGCTCAACCACTGGTGGCCGTGCCTTCTGTTGCCTGGGCCCTAAGCTCTGGAATTCCCTGCCTAAACCTCTCCGCCTCGCTACCTCTCTTTCCTCCTTTAAGACGCTCCTTAAAATCTACTTCTTCGATCAAGCTTTTGGTCACCTGCCCTAATTTATCCTTATGTGGCTCGGTGTCAAATTTTTTGTCATAAAATACTCTTGTGAAGCACCTTGGGACGTTTTACATTAAAGGCGCTATATAAATACAAGTTGTTGTTGTTGTATGACCTCCCGCTCGGTCAAACAACCTTTCCATTCCCCGCCCCACCCCCAATATTTTTATAATTAATAAACAAAAGTGTTCAAAGGTAATGGACCATTTTTTAAAAATGCACCTATGGTTTTTCTCCTGGGAAACTTGCAGCGATGTCCAGGAGATTGGTCATTAATGCCCTGGGCAATCCTGGAGGGTTGGCGACCCTTGGCTGCAGTGGGGCTGCTGACACTTGACCTCGGGACGAGGGAGAAAGAAAAATGCCCCAATTTAATGGGGGCCCGATCTCCCCTCAGAGGCTGATGAGCAACCTGCTGTGTGTGCGCGCGCGGATTGCCGCCATTTTCCCGCACTGATTTCCCACTCGGCCTCTTTGACCTACCTGTAGAGGGAAAAGGCTGAGCGAGTATGGAAGGGAGGGCGGAAGATCTTCAGACAGGGCAGGAACTCGCACTCGAGGTCAGAAGAGAGCAGCAGAGTGAGCGGTTGGCGTTTAATGACTTGAACTTGCGGAAACAGTCCATTCAGAAGGGGGTGGGGGAGCGATGGCTATTCCACGAGGGAGCTCGCTTAGATAGGCGGCAGAGAAAGTGACAGAGGCTGGGCGGGTCCGTAGCACTGTTGGTTCACTGTGGATCAACCTGAATCAGAAAGAGTGAAAGAAAGAGAGAAGGAAGGAAGAAAAGATTGAAAGAGAGAAAGAGAAAAGAACATAAGAAATAGGAGTGGGAGTCGGCCATTCGGCCCCTCGAGCCTGCTCCGCCATTCAATGAGATCATGGCTGATCATCGACCTCAACTCCACTTTCCCGCCCGATCTCCATAGCCCTCAATTCCCTTAATGTCCAAAAAAGGAAGGAAAGATTGAAAGAAAGAAGAGAGGAAGGTTAGAAAGATAGAGAGAGAGAAAAAGAGGGAGAGAATGAAAGAGAGGAAGGAAGGCAAGAGAGCGAACGAGCAAGAGATGACAGAAAGAGAGGAAGAAAAAAATTAAGAACTTACATTTATATAGCACCTCAGGATGTCCCAGTGTTTTACAGCCAATAAACTACTTTTGTTGAAGTGTAGTGACTGTTGTAATGTAGAAAACCCCAAGATCTTCTAGTGTCAGTGACTTGAATTATTTTTTATTATTCATTCACGGCATGTGGCAAGGCCAGCATTTATTGCCCATCCCTAATTGCCCTTGAGAAGGTGGTGGTGAGCCGCCTTCTTGAACTGCTGCAGTCCGTGTGGTGAAGGTACTCCCACAGTGCTGTTAGGGAGTTCCAGGATTTTGACCCAGCGACGATGAAGGATCGACCAATATATTTCCAAGTCAGGATGGTGTGTGTGACTTGGAGGGGAACTTGGAGGTGGTGGTGTTCCCATGTGCCTGCTGCCCTTGTCCTTCTAGGTGGTAGAGGTCGCGGGTTTGGGACGTGCTGTCAAAGAAGCCTTGGCGAGTTGCTGCAGTGCATCTTGTAGATGGTACACACTGCAGCCACGGTACGTCGGTGGTGGAGGGAGTGAATGTTTAAGGTGGTGGATGGGGTGCCAATCAAGCAGAATGCTTTGTCCTGGATGGTGTTGAGCTTCTTGAGTGTTGTTAGAGCGGCACTCATCCAGGCAAATGGTATTCCATCACACTCCTTACTTGTACCTTGTAGATGGTGGAAAGATTTTGGGAAGTCAGGAGGTGAGTCACTCGCCACAGAATACCCAGCCTCTGACCTGCTCTTGCAGCCATTGTATTTATGTGGCTGACCCAGTTAAGTTTCTGGTCAATGGTGACCCCCAGGATGTTGATGGTGGGGAATTCGGCGATGGTAATGCCATTGAATGTCAAGGGCCGTTGGTTAGACTCTCTCGTTGGAGATAGTCATTGCCTGGCATGAATATTACTTGCCACTTATCAGTCCAAGCCTGAATGTTGTCCAGGTCTTGCTGCATGCGGGCACGGACTGCTGCATTATCTGAGGAGCTGCAAATGGATCTGAACACTGTGCAGTCATCAGTGAACATCCCCACTTCTGACCTTATGATGGGGGGAAGGTCATTGATGAAGCAGCTGAAGATGGTTGGGCTGAGGACACTGCCCTGAGGAACTCCTGCAGCGATGTCCTGGGGCTAAGATCAATGACCTCGAACAACCACAACCATCTTCCTTTGTGCTAGGTATGACTCCAGCCAGTGGAGAGTTTCCCCCCTGATTCCCATTGACATCAATATTACTAGGGCTCCTTGATGCCACACTTGGTGAAATGCTGCCTTGATGTCACTCTCACCTCACCTCTGGAATTCAGCTCTTTTGTCCATATTTGGACAAAGGCTGTAACCAGGTCAGGAGCCCAGTGGTCCTGGCGGAACCCAAACTGAGCATTGGTGAGCAGGTTTCATTTCCTTTCCAGTTTTGAAAAAGGGTTAGACCCGAAACGTCACTCTAATTTCTCTCCACAGATGTTGCCTGGCCTGCTGAGTTTTTCCAGCATTTTCTGTTATTTCGGATTTCCAGCATCTGCAGTATTTTGCTATTGTCATATTGGTGAGCAGGTTATTGGTAAGTGCCGCTTGATAGCACTGTCGACAACACCTAGGAATGAACCTTTATCTGGGTCCCTGAGGCTCCATGGTACAAACCTAAGCATCCCACAAAGCTTGGAGACCCGTTCTGCCACAGTGCCAGCCTGAATCCCCAGTCTCTGCCAAGCTAGCTCATCTCTGCAGTGTGAAGCGCTACAGTTTGGATTCAATGCTCCTCGACCAGGATGGGATAACTCAGCCAGGGTCCCTGCTCCTGGTCAGCAGCCAGTGACCACCCCCCTGCTGGACAGTGAGTGTGGGTGTTCAGAGTTCGGCCTCGGGCAGGACGGAACTGGGCTCAGATACGGTAGCAATGCCAACACTCGCTGTCTACACCCACGGTCCCTTGGGTGGAATACTGGAGGGTTGCTGCCACTTGTGGAACTGTGTCCCAGCAAGAGTCAGAGTTTGGAGGAAATTGGGCAGTGCTAGAATTCAGTATTTTAGAATGTACAAGGATTTTTGATAATTGAAGTTACCCCACTCGAGACTTGAGCACATAATCTAGGCTGATGTTTCAGTGCAGTGCTGAGAGAGCGCTGCACTGTCGGAGGTGTCGTCTTTCAGATGAGACGTTAAACCGAGGCCCCGTCTGCTCTCTCAGGTGCACTTAAAAGATCCCATGGCACTATTGGAAGAGCAGGGGAGTTCTCCCCATGTCCTGGCCAATATAGATCCCTCAACCAACATCACTAAAAAAAAAATGATTGCTCATTTATCTCTTTGCTGTTTGTGAAAGCTTGCTGTGCATAAATTGGCTGCCGCGTTTCCTACATTACAACAGTGTCTATACTTCAGAAGTACTTCATTGGCTGTAAAGCGTTTTGGGAGGTCCCAAGGTAATGAAAGGCGCTAAAGAAATTCAAGTTCTTCCTTTACTTAATTGTACATATTATATATATAAAACAACAGAAAATGCTGGAAACATTCAGCATCGTGGTGAGAGAAACAGAGTCAATGTTTCAGGTCGATGACCCATCGTCAGAACTGGAAAAAGTTGGAGAAGTAACAGATTTTTAAGCAAGTGTAGGGGCAGGGAAAAGGGGGGAGGGGAGGAAAGAACAAAAGGGAAGGTCTGCGATAGGCTGGAAGGCAGGAGAGTAAAAGGCAAAAGGGATGATGGTGCAAGGCAAAAGGAGATTGTAATGGGACAGGTTAAGAGACAAAGGATGACTCTAGATGAGGTGTAAATGCCAATGGCTGAATGATTGACAGCTGCCATGTGAGAGAGAAAAGAAAACATAGGGGCCGAGGTTCTGGTCTGAAATTGTTGAACTCGATGTTGGGTCCAGAAGGCTGTAAAGTGCCTAATCGAAAGATGCGGCGCTGTTCCTCGAGCTTACGTTGAGCTTCATTGGAACAGTGGAGGAGGCCGAGGACGGCGAGATCAGTGAGAGTGGAGCGGAGAATTAAAGTGACAGGCGACCGGAAGCTCATGGTCACCCTTAGAGTGAACGGAGGTGTTCCGCAAAGCGGTCACCCAATCTGCATTTGGTCTCCTCTACATTGGGGAGACCAAACGCAGATTGGGTGACCGCTTTGCAAGAAGTACAAGTAAATCGCTGTTTCAGCTGGAAGGAGTGTTTGGGGCCCTGGACAGTGGGGAGGAGGTAAAAGGGCAGATGTTGCATCTCCTGTGCTTGCACGGGACGGTGCCAGGCAAAGGGGAGTTGGGGGTGATTGAGTGGACCAGTGTGTCGAGGAGTGTACATATATATATATGATTATAAAGTGTTACTTCTGAAAAAAGATTCTTTCTAAAATTGATTTTTTTTTTTTTAGGGACTTCTGATGGTTATGAAGATGAGGAACGTCAACGCAGGGGAATAAATGGAAGACTATTTTGTTCTAGGCATTCAATGTCATTAAAAATAAAATCAATAAAAGTTTTCACTACAGAACAATGCTTCGATTAAGAGCCACGTTTGTCTTTCAGGGCGACTTCCCTGTACTTATCTCTGAGCTGCAATTAATTTCGAATTGTCACCAAGACAGCAAGGCGGGGGAAGGTTTCTTTACACAGAGGGTTCTGGGACCATGGAATGCCTTGCCACAGAAAGTGGTTGAGGCAGAGACCATTGCATCTTTTAAGGGAAATTTGGATATTTGATACAGGGCTATAGGGAGAGCGGGGCAGTGGGATTAGTTTGGGATTGACACAGGGCTATGGGGAGAGAGCGGGGCAGTGGGTTTAGTTTGGGATTGACACAGGGCTATGGGGAGAGAGCGGGGCAGTGTGATTAGTTTGGGATTGATACAGGGCAATGGGGAGAGAGCGGGGCAGTGTGATTAGTTTGGGATTGATACAGGGCTATGGGGAGAGAGCAGGGCAGTGGGATTAGTTTGGGATTGATACAGGGCTATGGGGAGAGAGCGGGGCAGTGGGATTAGTTTGGGATTGACACGGCTATGGGGAGAGAGCGGGGCAGTGTGATTAGTTTGGGATTGATACAGGGATATGCGGAGAGAGCAGGGCAGTGGGATTAGTTCGGGATTGACACGGCAATGGGGAGAGAGTGGGGCAGTTGGATTAATTTGGGATTGATACAGGGATATGTGGAGAGCGGGGCAGTGGGATTAATGTGGGATTGATACAGGGCTATGGGGAGAGAGCGGGGCAGTGGGATTAGTTTGGGATTGACTCGGCTATGGAGAGAAAGTGGGGCAGTGGGTTTAGTTTGGGATTGACACGGCTATGGAGAGCGGGGCAGTGGGATTAGTTTGGGAATGACACGGCTATGAGAGAGTGGGGCAGTGGGATTAGTTTGGGATTGATACAAGGCTATGGGGAGAGCAGGGCAGTGGGATTAGTTTGGGATTGATACAGGGCTATGGGGAGAGAACGGGGCAGTGGGATTAGTTTGGGATTGATACAGGGCTATGGGGAGAGAGCGGGGCAGTGGGATTAGTTTGGGATTGATACAGGGCTATGGGGAGAGAACGGGGCAGTGGGATTGATACAGGGCTATGGGGAGAGAACGGGGCAGTAGGATTAGTTTGGGATTGATACAAGGCTATGGGGAGAGAACGGGGCAGTAGGATTAGTTTGGGATTGATACAAGGCTATGGGGAGAGCAGGGCAGTGGGATTAGTTTGGGATTGATACAGGGCTATGGGGAGAGAACGGGGCAGTGGGATTAGTTTGGGATTGATACAGGGCTATGGGGAGAGAGCGGGGCAGTGGGATTAGTTTGGGATTGACTCGGCTATGGAGAGAAAGTGGGGCAGTGGGTTTAGTTTGGGATTGACACGGCTATGGAGAGCGGGGCAGTGGGATTAGTTTGGGAATGACACGGCTATGAGAGAGTGGGGCAGTGGGATTAGTTTGGGATTGATACAGAGTTATGGGGAGAGAGCGGGGCAGTGGGATTAGTTTGGGATTGATACAGGGCTATGGGGAGAGAACGGGGCAGTAGGATTAGTTTGGGATTGATACAAGGCTATGGGGAGAGCAGGGCAGTGGGATTAGTTTGGGATTGATACAGGGCTATGGGGAGAGAACGGGGCAGTGGGATTAGTTTGGGATTGATACAGGGCTATGGGGAGAGAGCGGGGCAGTGGGATTAGTTTGGGATTGATACAGGGCTATGGGGAGAGAACGGGGCAGTGGGATTGATACAGGGCTATGGGGAGAGAACGGGGCAGTAGGATTAGTTTGGGATTGATACAAGGCTATGGGGAGAGCAGGGCAGTGGGATTAGTTTGGGATTGATACAGGGCTATGGGGAGAGAACGGGGCAGTGGGATTAGTTTGGGATTGATACAGGGCTATGGGGAGAGAGCGGGGCAGTGGGATTAGTTTGGGATTGATACAGGGCTATGGGGAGAGAACGGGGCAGTGGGATTGATACAGGGCTATGGGGAGAGAACGGGGCAGTAGGATTAGTTTGGGATTGATACAAGGCTATGGGGAGAGAACGGGGCAGTAGGATTAGTTTGGGATTGATACAAGGCTATGGGGAGAGCAGGGCAGTGGGATTAGTTTGGGATTGATACAGGGCTATGGGGAGAGAACGGGGCAGTGGGATTAGTTTGGGATTGATACAGGGCTATGGGGAGAGAGCGGGGCAGTGGGATTAGTTTGGGATTGACTCGGCTATGGAGAGAAAGTGGGGCAGTGGGTTTAGTTTGGGATTGACACGGCTATGGAGAGCGGGGCAGTGGGATTAGTTTGGGAATGACACGGCTATGAGAGAGTGGGGCAGTGGGATTAGTTTGGGATTGATACAGAGTTATGGGGAGAGAGCGGGGCAGTGGGATTAGTTTGGGATTGATACAGGGCTATGGGGAGAGAACGGGGCAGTAGGATTAGTTTGGGATTGATACAAGGCTATGGGGAGAGCAGGGCAGTGGGATTAGTTTGGGATTGATACAGGGCTATGGGGAGAGAACGGGGCAGTGGGATTAGTTTGGGATTGATACAGGGCTATGGGGAGAGAGCGGGGCAGTGGGATTAGTTTGGGATTGATACAGGGCTATGGGGAGAGAACGGGGCAGTGGGATTGATACAGGGCTATGGGGAGAGAACGGGGCAGTAGGATTAGTTTGGGATTGATACAAGGCTATGGGGAGAGCAGGGCAGTGGGATTAGTTTGGGATTGATACAGGGCTATGGGGAGAGAACGGGGCAGTGGGATTAGTTTGGGATTGATACAGGGCTATGGGGAGAGAGCGGGGCAGTGGGATTAGTTTGGGATTGATACAGGGCTATGGGGAGAGAGCGGGGCAGTGGGATTAGTTTGGGATTGATACAGGGCTATGGGGCGTGAGCGGGGCAGTGGGATTAGTTTGGGATTGATACAGGGCTATGGGGAGAGCAGGGCAGTGGGATTAGTTTGGGATTCACACAGCTATGGGGAGAGAGCCGGGCAGTGGGATTAGGTTTGGATTACTCTACCAAAGAGCTGGCACAGACATGATGGGGTGAACGGCCTTCCCCGCTGCTGTAAACCTCTACGGTTTCAAGTCAATGATCTGGGCTAGTGGAAGGAAGGTCTATGGAACTCATATCAAATTAACCTTATTTCCAAACTATTAATCCAGCAATGTGCATATTATGGGCTTCTCCCCTCTTGCTTGCATCCCCACTCTCTTAAGCAGCTCACCCCTCTATTTCAGCAGTTCCACTGTGCTTGCTGCTCCCTTGAGCTTTCCGCTGTTGCTCCTCCTCAAGGTCCAAACGCACAGTGCTACATGCTCTTTCTCCTTCCTGTGTTAATGTCGATGGATAGGCTGTCCTCTGGTCGACAATTCGAGCGAGAAAGCCGGTGGGAATACAAACCCTTTGGTTTCTTATCTCCCGCTGCCACTGCCAGGCTTCACCTGGTCCATGCGCCGCACAGAATCAGGCCATTCAGCCCAACTGGTCCATGCCATGCTTGTGCTCCACACGCGCCTCCTCTCACCTCCCACCCCTACTTCTTTACCCAGAGAGGGGTGAGAATGAGCAACTGGCTACCACAGGGAGCGGTCCAGGCGAATAGTGTAGATGTATTTAAGGGGAAGCTGGATAAACACATGAGGGAGAAAGGAATAGAAGGAGATGTTGATAGGGTGAGGTGAAGTAGGGTGGGGGGAGGCTGGTAAACACCGGCACGGACCAGTTGGGCCGCATGGCCTGTAAATTTTGAACACAAAAAAAGCAAGAGACAATGACACAGGCTCTCCTCATCATCAAATATATTTATTATTACTGCACTGGGGAAGAAAAATAAAGGTCATTTGTTCGAAAAGAGGCAAAAGATATCAATCTCTCAACAAGAAAACCATTTTTTGTGCGATCGAATTTGCCCTTTACCCCAAAGTAATACTTCACATAAGACACATGCTTTTTGAAATAATGTTATATCGGGATTAAAACAAAGAGAAGCTCAAAAGTTTCAAAAAGGTGTCTGTCAGCGCAAGGAATGAACAATTTTCAAGAAATCTAATCCAATCGACTTCTCCTTCTCCGTTTCTGTTCAACGCCTTTTTTGGTCCGGGTGATTAATCTTTTCTGCCATCAATGTGAGGGATGTAAGGCTGGAGGGAAATACTTCCCTTTGTCAGCCTCAACACTCCCGGGGCAGGTACACGGGTTAGATACAGAGTAAAACCCCCTCCACACTGTCCCATCAAACACTCCCAGGGCAGGTACAGCACGGGTTAGATACAGAGTAAAGCTCCCTCTACACTGTCCCATCAAACACTCCCAGGGCAGGTACAGCACGGGTTAGATACAGAGTAAAGCTCCCTCTACACTGTCCCATCAAACACTCCCAGGGCAGGTACAGCACGGGTTAGATACAGAGTAAAGCTCCCTCTACACTGTCCCATCAAACACTCCCAGGGCAGGTACAGCACGGGTTAGATACAGAGTAAAACCCCCTCCACACTGTCCCATCAAACACTCCCAGGGCAGGTACAGCACGGGTTAGATACAGAGTAAAGCTCCCTCTACACTGTCCCATCAAACACTCCCGGGGCAGGTACAGCACGGGTTAGATACAGAGTAAAGCTCCCTCTACACTGTCCCATCAAACACTCCCAGGGCAGGTACAGCACAGGTTAGATACAGAGTAAAGCTCCCTCTACACTGTCCCATCAAACACTCCCGGGGCAGGTACAGCACGGGTTAGATACAGAGTAAAGTTCCCTCTACACTGTCCCATCAAACACTCCCAGGGCAGGTACAGCACGGGTTAGATACAGAGTAAAACCCCCTCCACACTGTCCCATCAACCACTCCCAGGGCAGGTACAGCACGGGTTAGATACAGAGTAAAGCTCCCTCTACACTGTCCCATCAAACACTCCCAGGGCAGGTACAGCACGGGTTAGATACAGAGTAAAGCTCCCTCTACACTGTCCCATCAAACTCTCCCAGGGCAGGTACAGCACGGGTTAGATACAGAGTAAAGCTCCCTCTACACTGTCCCATCAAACTCTCCCAGGGCAGGTACAGCATGGGTTAGATACAGAGTAAAGCTCCCTCTACACTGTCCCATCAAACTCTCCCAGGGCAGGTACAGCACGGGTTAGATACAGAGTAAAGCTCCCTCTACACTGTCCCATCAAACACTCCCCGGGCAGGTACAGCACAGGTTAGATACAGAGTAAAGCTCCCTCTACACTGTCCCATCTAACTCTCCCAGGGCAGGTACAGCACGGGTTAGATACAGAGTAAAGCTCCCTCTACACTGTCCCATCTAACTCTCCCAGGGCAGGTACAGCACAGGTTAGATACAGAGTAAAACCCCCTCTACACTGTCCCATCAAACACTCCCAGGGCAGGTACAGCACGGTTAGATACACAGTAAAGCTCCCTCTACACTGTCCCATCTAACTCTCCCAGGGCAGGTACAGCACGGGTTAGATACAGAGTAAAGCTCCCTCTACACTGTCCCATCTAACACTCCCAGGGCAGGTACAGCACGGGTTAGATACAGAGTAAAACTCCCTCTACACTGTCCCATCAAACACTCCCAGGGCAGGTACAGCATGGGTTAGATACAGAGTAAAGCTCCCTCTACACTGTCCCATCTAACTCTCCCAGGGCAGGTACAGCACAGGTTAGATACAGAGTAAAACTCCCTCTACACTGTCCCATCAAACACTCCCAGGGCAGGTACAGCACAGGTTAGATACAGAGTAAAGCTCCCTCTACACTGTCCCATCAAACACTCCCAGGACAGGTACAGCACGGGTTAGATACAGAGTAAAGCTCCCTCTACACTGTCCCATCAAACACTCCCAGGACAGGTACAGCACGGGTCAGATACAGAGTAAAGCTCCCTCTACACTGTCCCATCAAACACTCCCAGGGAAGGTACAGCACGGGTTAGATACAGAGTAAAGCTCCCTCTACACTGTCCCATCAAACACTCCCAGGGCAGGTACAGCACGGGTTAGATACAGAGTAAAGCTCCCTCTACACTGTCCCATCAAACATTCCCAGGGCAGGTACAGCACGGGTTAGATACAGAGTAAAACCCCCTCTACACTGTCCCATCAACCACTCCCAGGGCAGGTACAGCACGGGTTAGATACAGAGTAAAACCCCCTCTACACTGTCCCATCAACCACTCCCAGGGCAGGTACAGCACGGGTTAGATACAGAGTAAAACCCCCTCTACACTGTCCCATCAAACACTCCCAGGGCAGGTACAGCACGGGTTAGATACAGAGTAAAACCCCCTCTACACTGTCCCATCAAACGCTCCCAGGGCAGGTACAGCACAGGTTAGATACAGAGTAAAGCTCCCTCTACACTGTCCCATCAAACACTCCCAGGGCAGGTACAGCACGGGTTAGATACAGAGTAAAGCTCCCTCTACACTGTCCCATCAAACACTCCCAGGGCAGGTACAGCACGGGTTAGATACAGAGTAAAGCTCCCTCTACACTGTCCCATCAAACACTCCCAGGGCAGTAGAGCACGGGTTAGATATAGAGTGAAGCTCCCTCTACACTGTCCCATCAAACACTCCCAGGGCAGGTACAGCACGGGTTAGATACAGAGTAAAACCCCCTCTACACTGTCCCATCAAACGCTCCCAGGGCAGGTACAGCACAGGTTAGATACAGAGTAAAGCTCCCTCTACACTGTCCCATCAAACACTCCCAGGGCAGGTACAGCACGGGTTAGATACAGAGTAAAGCTCCCTCTACACTGTCCCATCAAACACTCCCAGGGCAGGTACAGCACGGGTTAGATACAGAGTAAAGCTCCCTCTACACTGTCCCATCAAACACTCCCAGGGCAGTAGAGCACGGGTTAGATATAGAGTGAAGCTCCCTCTACCCTGCCCCATCAAACAATCCCAGGGCAGGTACTGCACGGGTTAGATAGAGTAAAGCTCCCTCTACATTGTCCCATCAAACACTCCCAGGGCAGGTACAGCACGGGTTAGATACAGAGTAAAGCTCCCTCTACACTGCCCCATCAAACACTCCCAGGGCAGGTACAGCACGGGTCCTTTAGGGAAGGAAATCTGCCTTCCTTGCCCGGTCTGGCCTATATGTAAGTAGGAGGCTTTCTGTCACACTGGACTGCCATCAGATAAAGTAACCGCTGATCAGTGCCAGATACAAACAGACCAGGAGAGACAGATGAAAGAGCAGAGGTTTTCATAAGAACATAAGAAATAGGAGCAGGAGTAGGCCCTTCGAGCCTGCTCCGCCATTCAATAAGATCATGGCTGATCTGATCTTGGCCTCAACACCACTTTCCCGCCTGCTCCCCATAACCCTCGACTCCCCTGCAGCTCAAATATCTGTCCATCTCCGCCTTGAATATATTCAATGACTCCGCCTCCACAGCTCTCTGGGGTAGAGAATTCCAAAGATTCACGACCACTTTCGGAGCAGGTCGACTGTTATAAGAGATCAGAAGTGGCTGAACAAAATGAGTGTGCAACATACAAGCAGCGTCACCTCCCAAGTGGCGCGCCATTCTGCCTTAAGACATGCCGTCTGTTCCTTCCTCGTGACTGGGCCATTATCCTGGGAATACCACCACCACCACCACAAGGACTGCAACTGTTCAAGAAAGCCCATCACCACCACCTTCTCAGGGCACCTAGGGACGGAGCAATAACTGCCGGCCTTGCCAGCGATGCCCACATCTCCTGAGAATGAATAAACCCCTCCCCTGCCCCTCCTTTTAACACATTTCCAGAGAGTAAGAACTTAGACATTCCCTAGACTGTAAACAGGTTAAATAAAACCAGGTCGACTGCAGGTGGAAGATATACATGTAAATTAGCAGACTGATTTTAAATAGTTTGAACATTTCAATGTGCAACATTTAATGCGAATACACTGGGTCTTCCACTTGCTGTGCCGAGGGATACACAGAGCATGGAAGAATTTAATTTCAATTTACACAGGAGAGGATTTCATTGTACGTTGTCGATAGGCCCGGGAGAGAAAAGTATTTTAAAAAATCTGATTGCAATTTGATTGAGCAGAGATCCAGCCTGCTACAGGTTTCAAATTTCAGTAACAAAGCAGGCTTCTTCTGTGACGCTAGGACCAAGCTGTAACCACGGCGACTGTAGTGCAGGCTTCTTCTGTGACACTAGGACCAAGCTGTAACCACGGCAACTGTGGTGCAGGCTTCTTCTGTGACGCTAGGCCCAAGCTGTAACCACGGCGACTGTATTGCAGGCTTCTTCTGTGACACTAGGCCCAAGCTGTAACCACGGCGACTGTAGTGCAGGCTTCTTCTGCGACGCTAGGCCCAAGCTGTAACCATGGCGAGTGTAGTGCAGGCTTCTTCTGCGATGCCAGGCCCAAGCTGTAACCATGGCAAGTATAGTGCAGGGGTGGGGGGAAAGAGAGGTGGGGGTAACTGCAGATATTCGCTATCTCCCTCCCCCAACCACGTTACATTGGTCCTGCTGCACACCCGTGGATGTCCAGGGCGACGGCTATGAGGCAGAGGAAGGTTTTCTATTGCATCAAGTGACTCATCGATTCCAATCAAAGCTTGGTTTGGAGACACTTGTGAAGTAGCCAGAAAAAGGACAGGGCTCTTGGGTTGTAATTGCCTCCCCCTCACCAGTGTTTACTGTGATGGTGACAGTCACTCTGCTGCTGCAACAGAGTTCTGCCACTCCCCTTTGAGGCCAGGTGGATGAGGTCTGCAGAGGGGCTATTTCCTACTCTAACAGCCGACAGGCTATCTAACCATGGGGGGCGTCACACCCAACCCTGCTTCCTACCCTCGGATGACATCTACATCATGCACTTACCAGCAGGGGAGTGGGGGGTGGGCGGGGGTCGCGGCCGACATTTCTCTCCTTACCTTGCGGCCGACTGTAGTGCCCCCATCACTACCCCGGGCTAGCATCAACCAGCTGACCGTGGATGACGGATGCAACTAGCTGGGACCCGTCCCAGTGCGCAAGGCTCAGAACAGCACATTTACTAGCCTAAGCATCGAGTGCGATGGCCTTTCAATCAACCCCACTGGTGAATCGCAACGTCAACACACTCTCAAAATAAATGTTTTAAAGCAGAGACGAGAAACAATAAGGGTCTTTTAAAAAGGTACAAAGAGTCGATATGACTGTGATCTCACACACAATAACAACAACCTGCACTGTGCCTGGGAGTGAAAGGCTTGCTGGCTGACCACAGGACGATCACACACACACAGTAATAACAACCTGCACTGTGCCTGGGGATTGAAAGGCTTGCTGGCTGACCGCAGGATAAGGCTTGTCCTTAAGCAGGAGTCGCTTAAGTCCTTACGATCTGCCACTAGAGGGAATCGTAGCCATTGCTAAGCCTCCAGTAGTTGCAGCCACTACTGCAGCAGTGCGGGATATGACTGTGGGAGGGGGGAAAAGGAGTCTCCCCCTGAATCGTGAGCCTGTCGCTTCCCTTTCCAGATGACGGCAAACCTGCCGAGGATTGGTGCATCGGTTTTAATTTCAGTCTCTGCTGAATGCAACTGTTGGATCGGAGATAAACATGAACAAAAAAAAAAATACACGGGGACGTAGAGGGGCCAAATGTGCCGTCACTGACGGGCGTCGGACCGGCTGCCCAGCTGACGGGACACACGTTGGTTAGCGTCTCTCTCCCCCAATGTTCCCTTTAGGCTGCATGGCCCGTTAAAGGGGCCCAACAAAATCATTTTTACGGGGAACACTGATCTCCGCAACCCCCCCCTCCTCAAAGTGCTTCGCGCACAGCGAATTGCATTGAAGAGCAGAGACTTATTACGGAGGCAAAGGGAGCAAGGCATTCTGCGCACAGCAAGATGCCACAGGCAGCGAGACAGATGACGCTGCATTGTCGGTTGAGCGAGCAACTCTTCACAGAATCCTTCCCGTCCATCAGAACGGGATCTTGTTTTCACGTCTTTATCTGAAAAGGCTTGGCTCCGATCTTTGTAGCCTTATCTAATGACGCGCGTGTGCGAGATCGCCTGGTCGGCAGGCTGGAGGTTTGAATCAAGAGGATTGGTGCATCGGTGCATCGATAGATGAACAAAATATATATTTTGAATGAACAGTAGAACACAGCGGAATTGGTGTAACAGTTTTAAAAAATAAAAGACACAGAAACAAGCCCGAGATACCAACAGAGCAGCTCGTCGAACAGTGAAACGGACTGACTGACCCCGGCTCCCATCCCCGGCAGGTATGTTTGACAGCAGTCCTCGGAATGGAACGGTTTCTTTCGAGACGAAGAAGTGATTTGAGGGTGGGGTGGCTGTCGTAAAAGTGGGAGGAATGTAGTCGTCCATTCAGCTTCGGGGGGGGGGGTACAAGCTGGGGAGAGGGCCCTTGCCCACCATCGCCGCTGGGAACCAAAACAGCAGACACGGTTTTAAATAAAAAGTCCCAGTTTCCCCCCCACACAAAAAAACCAAGTGGAAACCTCTCCCCACAGCTGATGGGCTCCCCCTTCTCTCGGGGGGGGGGGGGGGGGGGGGAGGGGGTGTGAGGGGCTCATACGGAGGCGAGAGATTCAAAACTCCTTTGTGCTAAAGACCCGCCTCAGAAGATCGGGAAAAAAAAATCCAAAACAGGGCGCTGTGAGCTCCTTCGTCCCCGCGGTACACCCGAAACCCCGTCTACAAACTGGACGGCAAACACCGTCAAACAACAGGATGGGGTGGGTGTCCCAACCTGCGGCCCTCAAGCCTCGGCAATCTGGCCTCCCCCCCCCCCGCTTCAACGGCCCGCCCCGCCCCTCCCGCCAACCTGATCATATTTGCGCAAATGTATTTTTTTGTTGTTGAATAGCTGGCCAGTCCTGCTCGAGTTGTGCGAAGCTGCTGTCCTAACAGGTGGATAATTCCTTACCGCTGGCATCGATAAATTGAGATATATGCAAATTAATGGGATTATACATTCCCCCCCCCCCACCCCCTTGCCCTCCCCACCCACCCCACCCCCCAAAACCCCACCCCAAGGCCCACGGTACAAACCCACTAGGACAAAAAGGTTTTGCTCCAAGACTATTTTTGTTTTGTTTTTGTTTGTTAAATAACCCTGCTTCGGTTGAGTGCAGGGGGTTCCCTCATCACGAGACTCACAGCCACTTAACTCTTTCTGCCCCTGCCCCCCACCCCTCTCAAAAGCAGAACCTCCCCCTGCATAGACCAATGCTGCCTGAAAGAGTCGTAAGCTTGCGTCGAACTGCCTGATTTTTCCCTTCCCCACGCCGCCCCGCGCCCTTCCCCGTCAGGTGGCTAGAGCTGTGTCGAGAGACCCTGATATAGCCTGCACCGGTATTTGGTTGCTAATACATTGAACGATTGATTACAATATAGAAATATTTCAATGCCTCGTCTCCTCCCTGCCCCCCCCCCCCCCTCCCCCAAAGTATAGAAATATGTGTACTGGCATTAAGTATGTTACAGCTGTTGGTCGACTCTTGTGGTTTAAGGCGATTTTGGAAGAGCCACATGCTGGAAGTACTGCAGTTCACTATAAGAAGGGGTTGGTGGATGTGCTTCCTGCTGCAAATTGTCCGGGCTGGGCTCCAGTCTTCAGAGAGAGAGAGAAGAAAAATGTTAGAGATTACCCGCTAAATATCAGTGATCTTTCTCCCCACCACCCACCCGATTCTCGCCGGGAGCCCAGGTTTCGCCAGCACCTCTCCGCTACCTCGCCCGAGCGGCCGGCTGTTTTGGCGGGAGGCACCACGGCTGAACCTGTTCCGGTCCTCACCCAACACGTCTGCCGACAGGGGTCAGTGACCAGGGGAGGGAGACAGCCCACCACGCACCCCCCAACCTGAAGAAAGTGCTGAGGTCAAATGTAACCCCACCCGGCTCCATGACCCGGGGGGGGGGGGGGGACACTTTCCCCTCTGTTCGCCCTGCCCCAGTTTCAGCATTTCATTCCTGATAAGGCGATCTTATTGAAACATAAGATTGTGAAGGGGCTTGATCGGGTGGATGCGGTGAGGATGTTCCCAATGATGGGTGAAACTAGAACTAGGGGGCATAATCTTAGAATAAGGGGCTGCTCTTTCAAAACTGAGATGAGGAGAAACTTCTTCACTCAGAGGGTGGTAGGTTTGTGGAATTTGCTGCCCCAGAAAGCTGTGGAAGCTACATCATTAAATAAATTTAAAACAGAAATAGATAGTTTCCTAGAAGTAAAGGGAATTAAGGGTTACGGGGAGCGGGCAGGAAATTGGACATGAGTCTAGGTTCGGAATGGTCGTGGCCCTGTGGGTAGTGGAGCGGGCCCAGGGGCCGTGTAGCCTGGTTCTGCTCCTACTTCTTGTGTTCTAATTCTGTGTTAGATTTCAGGAGATGGTTTTATTCCTGTTCCTGGCTGGGGTGGAGATCGCCTTTACAGAAGGTAAGTACTGTAGAAAATATAGGGACAGAGTGATCTCCTGGAAGAGTTTCGATCGCCTAGATGGGTCGGAGAGGAATTTCCCAGATTTTTTCTCCCAAATTGGCCACTGGGTTTTTATCTGGTTTTTCGCCTCTCCCGGGAGATCACATTGGTTCGGGTGGGATGGAGAGTGATAGTAGAAAGCACATTTGTTCCTTCAATTCCTTCCTCCCCTCCTAACCGCCCCCCGCCCCCGTCTCTGCACCTGCTTAATGTTACATCTCCAGCTTTTTCCAGTTCTGATGAAGGGTCCCAGACCTGAAACGTTAACTCTGTTTCTCTCTCCACGGATGCTGCCTGACCTGCTGAGTATTTCCAGCATTTTCTGTTGTTATTTCAGATTTCCAGCATCCGCAGTATTTTGCTGTTGTATCACCCAAAAAGCAGCCTATCTTGCGTATTAACATCTCCCTGCTTTTCTACGTACAGTGGCCGTGGGATCTTTTACGTCCACCCGCGAGGGCAGACGGGGGCCTCGGTTTAACGTCTCATCCGACAGTGCAGCGCTCCGCTCCCTCACTATCGGCACTGGGTGCGTCAGTCTGGATTGCGTGCTCCGCTGCCGGGAGTGGGGCTTGAGCCCACGGCCTCCTGTCCACGGGCGCGACTCCACTAAGCGGAGCTGACAGCCCCTCAACTCTCGGAGAGATTACAAAAACCGGCGGTAGTGCCGAAGCAGGGGCAAGGTCTCTGGGTCAATGGTGACACCGACACATTTCCCTCCTGAAACCTCTTGCCGCGCTGACCCTGGCTGAGGGAACGGACTGAAAACCACTCAATGCTCTCCGCTGATCCTGGTCTGTAGTCTGCTGTCATGGTCTGATTAGCACCACCCCCACCCACCCCCCTCCCTATAAGAGCAGCTCTATAGCAACAAGATTGCAATCGAACCCATAATATGGGGAGGCACAAGCGTGAACTTGAGTACGACTAAGTTTATACCGGGTATGTGGGTGTGCCTGCATTTATTGACGATCCCTAATAGGGGCCGAGAAGGTGGTGGTGGGTCACCTACTTGCTTAATTCTTACAACCGAGTGGTCACTTCGGCGGGCGATGAGGGCAAGGCTCACTCTAATTTTATTTTTGGCTGCGCGGCCCATTCGAATTGACTAAGGAACAAGGTCAGAGAATGTGGAGTCAGCGGCCAAGTGGCAGAATGGATAGCTGGCTGGCTTCAAGACAGAAAGCAGAGAGATGGGAGTAAAGGGTAGCTATTCAGAGTGGCAGAAGGTGGGAAGTGGTGTTCCCCAAGGATCAGTGCTGGGGCCATTTGTTCACAATTTACATTAATGATTTCGACTTTGAAATCAAGAGCACAATTGCAGATGACACCAAATTGGAGGTTGGGGGGGGGGCGGTAGACAGCCAATACTGAGGAGATGAAGTAGGGTAGGAGGAGGCTCAAGTGGAGCATGGACTGGTTGGGCCGAATGGCCTGTTTCTGTACTGTAAATATTATGTAAATTTTCGCGCATGCGTGGTTTTTTCCCCGCTTGAAAGCCGGTGAGCGGCCTGCGCGGGACCTCCAGTCCGTTCCGCGGCTGAGCAGCTGAACGGGAACGTTGGTTAAGGGTTAGAAATATAGAACAATAGGAGCAGGAGTAGGCCATTCGGCCCTTCGAGCCTGCTCCGTCATTCATATGTTCATGGCTGATCCTCTGTCTCAATACCATATTCCCGCTCTCTCCCCGTACCCCTTGATGCCTTTTGTGTCTAGAAATCTATCTATCTCCTTCTTAAATATATTCAGTGACTTGGCCTCCACAGCCTTCTGTGGTAGAGAATTCCACAGGTTCACCACCCTCTGAGTGAAGGAATTTCTCCTCATCTCAGTCCTAAATGTCCTACCCCGTATCCTGAGACTGTGACCCCTCGTTCTCGACCCCCCCCAGCCAGGGGAAACATCCTCCCTGCATCCAGTCTGTCTAGCCCTGTCAGAATTTTATATGTTTCAATGAGATCCCCTCTCATTCTTCTAAACTCTAGTGAATACAGGCCTAGTCGACCCAATCTCTCCTCGTACGACAGTCCTGCCATCCCAGGAATCAGTCTGGTGAACCTTCGCTGCACTCCCTCTATGGCAAGTATATCCTTTCTTAGGTAAGGAGACCAAAACTGCACACAGTGCTCCAGGTGTGGTCTCACCAAGGCCCTGTATAACTGTAGTGAGACATCCTTGTTCCTGTACTCAAATCCTCTTGCAATGAAGGCCAACATACCATTTGCCTTCCTAACTGCTTGCTGCACCTGCATGTTTGCTTTCAGTGACTGGTGTACAAGGACACCCAGGTCCCTCTGTACATCAACATTTCCCAATCTAGCACCATTTAAATAATACGCTGCCTTTCTGTTTTTCCTACCGAAGTGGATAACTTCACATTTATCCACGTTATACTGCATCTGCCATGTATTTGCCCACTCACTCAACTTGTGTAAATCACCTTGAAGCCTCTTTGCATCCTCCTCACAGCTCACAATCCCACCTAGTTTTGTGTCGTCAGCAAACTTGGAAATATTACATTTGGTTCCCCTCATCCAAATCATTGATATATATTGTGAATAGCTGGGGCCCAAGTACTGATCCCTGCGGTACCCCACTAGTCACCGCCTGCCACCCTGAAAAAGACCCATTTATTCCTACTCTCTCTTTCCTGTCTGTTAACCAAGTTTCAATCCATGCCAGTATATTACCTCCAATCCCATGTGCTTTAATTTTGCACACTAACCTCTTATGTGGGACTTTATCAAAGGCCTTCTGAAAATCCAAATGCACCACATCCACTGGTTCTCCCTGATCTATTCTACCAGTTACATCCTCAAAAACTCCCGTAGGTCTGTCAAACACGATTTCCCTTTCATAAATCCATGTTGACTTTGTCTAATCCCGTTGATATTTTCTTGCTGAAGATTCACTGTTTACCAGTTCCCCTTGAAGAAGCCAACGTGACACGTACCATGAAAGGATTGCTGGGCGCTCCACCTCCTTGTATCAATGGTCCCACCAGTCGCGGCATTGCTTTGGGCTGCCCGAAGGCACCAAACCCGGCTCCTGCACACACACACACACAGACAAAAGGCACAGGAAGTCAACAAACCTACGAATACAAAGACTTAAAAATGGGGTCTTTTTCATGTGAACGCAGATTATGGGGCGACATGATAGATGCGTTTAATTCCGTGTCTGTTGTGGCTCAGTGGGTCGCTCTCTCGTGGTTGTGGGTTTGTAGTACCACTCCAGAGACTCGAGCGCAAAAATCTAGGCCGACACTCCTGGTGCAGTACAGGAAACTTTTTTTTTTATCCGGCACGGACGGGACCGACGTGGTGCCGGTTCATCAAAAATTCCGGATAACCAAACGCCATAGTAAAAGATACAGAGCTGAGAGCTCCGTATAAAGCAACAAACCCTGTTGCTTCAGAACAATGGCCACAAGTTGCAAGCGTCTCTGTAGCTTAGCAACAGCTGCAGCCACACCCTTGCACAGCAACACATGGAGGAAGGCAAGTAATAAAAGTTACCTGAACCTACTCCTGAATTTTGCCGGTTAACCGAGATTTCCGGTTATTTAGGTGCCGGTAAATCGAAAGTTTCCTGTACTGAGGGAGTGCTGCACTGTTGGAGGTGCCGCCTTTCAAACGAGATGCTAAACTGAGTCTGTCCTCTCAGGTGGACGTAAAAGATCCCATGAGCAGGGGGAGTTCTCCCTGGTGTCCTGGGGCCAATATTTATCTCTCAATCAACATAACAAAAAAACAGATGATCTGGTCGTCATCATATTGCTGTTTGTGGGAGCTTGCTGTGCACAAATTGGCTGCCGCGTTTCCCTGCATTACAACAGTGGCTACACTTCAAAAGTACTTCATTGGCTGTAAAGCGCTTTGGGACGTCCTGAGGTTGTGAAAGGTGCGGTATAAATGAAAGTCTTTCTGTTTTTTAATTATGAAGGGATGAGGCAAGGCAGGTAGAAGCACTGTTTCCAGCAATTGAGGAGTTAAGAGCGAGAGGCCATGAATGCAAGATTAAATGTAAGAGATTTAGAACAGAGGACAGGAGAAACTTCTTTACAGGGTCACAGAGTCATAACGGCACAGAAGGAGGCCATTCGGCCCATCGAGTCCGTGCTGGCTCTCTGTAGAGCAATCCAGTCAGTCCCATTCCCCCGCTCTATCCCCGTAGCCCTGCAAGTTTATTTCCCTCAAGTGCCTATCCAGTCTCCCCTTGAAGACATTGAGTGTCTCCGCTTCCACCACTTCCGTCAGCAGCGAGTTCCAGGTCCTCACCACTCACTGCGTAAAAAAGTTTTTCCTCACGTCCCCCCTGTATCTCTTGCCCAAAACCTTAAATCTGTGTCCCCTAGTCCTTGTACCATCAACTAGTGGGAACAGCCTTTCCCCGTCTAGCCTATCCAAACCCGTCATAATCTTGTACACCTCGATCAAATCACCCCTCAACCTCCTTTGCTCTAATGAAAACAGATCCAGCTTCTCCAACCTGCCCTTGTAGCTAAGATCCCCCATCCCCGGAACCATTCTGGTAAATCTCCTCTGCACCCTCTCAAGGGCCTTCACATCCTTCCTAAAGTGTGACCAGGATTGGACGCAATACTCCAGTTGTGGCCTAACCGGCGCTTTATAAAGGTTCAGCATAACTTCTTTAGTTTTGTACTCAATACCTCTATTTATGAAGCCCAAGATCCCATATGCTTTGCTAACCACTCTCTCAATATGTCCTGCCACCTTCAGGGACCAACGCACATTAACTCCCAGGTCCCTCTGTCCCTGCACACTCTTTAAAACTGTGCCATTAAGTCATGGGGGTCATGAGGCTGTGCAATTCACTTCTAGGGTTAGTGGTTGAAGCAGAAACTAAAATGTCAAGGATTAGATTGGATAGGAGGATGAAGGAAAAGAAAGAAAAAGACTTGCATTTCTATAGAGTGGTAAAGGCCCGTCGCTAAATCAGTAAGGGTGGCAAACTTTAGACGCTGCTACACTGACCGTGCAGACCAAGAGTTTCCAGTTTCCTGGCCCCAACCGTCTCCTTTTCACTATGGACGTCCAATCCCTCTACACCTCCATCCCCCACCAGGATGGCCCCTGAGGGCGCTCCGCTTCTTCCTTGAACAGAGGCCCAACCAGTCCCCATCCACCACCAGCCTCCTCTGCCTGGCTGAACTTGTTCTCACATTGAACAACTTCTCCTTTGACTTCACTCACTTCCTCCAAGTTAAAGGTGTTGCTATGGGAACCCGCATGGGCCCTAACTATGCCTGCCTGTTCATGGGATATGTGGAACACTCTTTGTTCCAGTCCTACTCGGGTCCCCTCCCTCACCTCTTTTTCCGGTACATTGATGACTGTATAGGTGCTGTTTCCTGCTCTCGCCCTGAACTAGAAAATTTCATTCACTTTGCTTCCAATTTCCACCCTTCCCTCACCTTCACATGGTCCATCTCCGACTCTTCCCTTCCCTTCCTCGACTTCTCTGACTCCATCTCTGGGGATAGGTTATTGACCAACATTCACTACAAGCCCACTGACTCCCACAGCTACCTGGACTACACTTCCTCCCACCCCGCTTCTTGTAAAGACTCTATTCCATTCTCCCAGTTTCTCCGTCTCCACCGCATCTGCTCTGACGATGCCACCTTCCATACTAGTGCTTCCGACATGTCTCCCTTTTTCCTCAACCGAGGATTCCCCTCTACTGTGGTTGACACGGCCCTCGACCGTGTCCGTTCTATTTCCCGCACTTCTGCTCTCACCCCTTCCCCTCCCTCCCGGAACAACGATAGGGTTCCCCTTGTCCTCACTTTCACCCCACCAGTCTCCACATTCAACGGATCATCCTCCGCCATTTCCGCCACCTCCAGCGTGATCCCACCACCAAACACATCTTCCCCTCACCTCCCCTTTCAGCATTCCGAAGGGACCGCTCCCTCCGAGACACCCTAGTCCACTCCTCCATCACCCCCAACACCCCTTCCCCGGGTACCTTCACGTGCAAGCGCAAGAAATGCAACACCTGCCCTTTTACCTCCTCCCTTCCCACTGTCCAGGGCCCCAAACACCCCTTCCAGGTGAAACAGTGATTCACTTGTACTTCTTGCAATCTAGTGTACTGTATTCGCTGCTCACGATGTGGTCTCCTCTACATTGGGGAGACCAAACACAGATTGGGTGACCGCTTTGCGGAACACCTCCGTTCAGTCCGTAAGGGTGACCCCGAGCTTCCGGTCGCCTGTCACTTTATTTCACCGCTCCACTCCCACTCTGATCTCTCTGACCTCGGCCTCTTACACTGTTCCAGCAAAGCTCAACGTAAGCTCGAGGAACAGCACCTCATCTTTCGATTAGGCACTTTACCGCCTTCTGGACTCAACATCGAGTTCCAACAATTTCAGACCAGAACCTCGGCCCCGATCTCTTTTTTCTCTCTCACATGGCGGCTGTCGATTTTTCAGCCTTCCCCATTTACACTTCATCTAGAGCCACCTTTTGTTTCTTAACTTGTCCCATTACCATCTCCTTTTGCCTCGCACCACCATCCCTTTTGTCCCTTAATCTCTCCTGCCTTCCACCCTCTCACAGACCTTCCCTTTTGTTCTTTCCCCCTTTCCCGGCCCCTACACTTGCTTAAAAGCCTGCTCCATCTCCCAACTTTTTCCAGTTCTGACGAAGGGCCATCGACCTGAAACGTTAACTCTGTTTCTCTCTCCACCGATGCTGCCTGACCTGCTGAGTATTTCCAGCATTTACTGTTTTTATTTAAGAGGATCCAAGGTTCAGTCCCTGATCTGAGCTCAGGTAGCTGGGCCAGAGAGAGGAAGGATCCCCATTTACTATCGCAGGCTAACTACAGATAGAGGAAGGCCATTCAGCCCTTCTTAATTCATCCCCTTAGGAGAGATAGAGATGAATTAAGAGCAAAACCCCTGCAATCATTTCGGAAACAACCGAGTGCTGAATTGGGAGGACTGCGGAATCACTCTGAATGGACATCGGAACAGGAGGAGGCCGTTCAGCCCCTCGAGCCTCTCCCGGCCATTCAGTTAGATCATGGCTGATCTGTATCTTAACTCAATCTACCGCCTTGGTTCCATAATCCTTAAGCCCTTACCTAAAAAAAATCAATTAATCTCAGTTTTGAAATTTTCAATTGCCCCCCCCCCAGCTTTCTGGGGGGGGGGGAGAGAGAGTTCCAGATTTCCACGACCCTTTGTGTGAAGAAGTGCTTCCTGACATTACCCCTGAACGGCCTGGCTCTAATTTTAAGGTTCTGCCCCCTTGTTCTGGACTCCCCCCACCAGAGGAAAGAGCTTCTCTCTATCTATCCTATCGACTCCTTTAATCATCTTACACATTGTTCTGGACTCCC
Source organism: Somniosus microcephalus (assembly GCF_052327205.1). NCBI lineage: Eukaryota > Metazoa > Chordata > Chondrichthyes > Squaliformes > Somniosidae > Somniosus > Somniosus microcephalus. The sequence goes on from NW_028225182.1 coordinate 33,526,703, forward strand.
CCTACATAAGAACATAAGGAATAGGAGCAGGAGTAGGCCATTCGGCCCTTCAAGCCTGCTCCGCCATTCAATGAGATCATGGCTGATCTTCTGCCTCAACTCCATTCACCGGCCCTATCGCCATATCCCTTGATGCCCTTACTAGTCAGAAATCTATCGACTTCTGTTTTGAATATACCCAATGACTGAGCCTCCACAGCCCTCTGGGGTGGAGAATTTCAAAGATTCACCACCCTCTGTGTGAAGAAATTTCTTCTCAGCTCAGTCCTGAATGGCCTACCCTATATCCTGAGGCTGTGGCCCCTGGTTCTAGACTCCCCAGCCAAGGGAAATATTCTCCCAGCATCCACCCTAGCAAGCCCTGTAATAATTTTGTATGCTTCAATGAGATCCCCTCTCATTCTTCTGAATTCAAGAGAATACAGGCCTAGTTTACTCAATCTCTTCTCATACGACAGTCCCGCCATCCCGGGAATCAATCTCGTGAAGCTTCGTTGCACTCCCTTTATGGCAAGTATATCCTTCCTTGGGTAAGGAGACCAAAATTGTACACAGTACTCCAGGTGTGGTCTCACCAAGGCCCTATATAATTGGAGTAAGACTTCTTTACGCCTGTACTCAAATCCTCTTGTAATGAAGGCCAGCATACCATTTGCCTTCCAATTGGCTTGCTGCAACTGCACATTCACTTTCAGTGACTCGTGTACAAGGACACCCAGGTCCCTTCGAGCATCTGCATTCCCCAATCTTTCACCATTTAGGAAATACTCTGCCTTTCTGTTTTTTCTACCAAAGTGGATAACTTCACATTTATCCACATTATATTCCATCTGCCATGTTCTCGCCCACTCACTGAGCCTGTCGAGATCCCCTTGAAGCCTCTTCACATCCTCTTCACAACTGACACTGCCACCTAGCTTTGTATCATCAGCAAATTTGGAAATGTTACATTTAGTCCCCTCTTCCAAATCATTGATATAGATTGTGAATAGCTGGGGCCCAAACACCGATCCTTGCGGTACCCCACTAGTCACAGCCTGCCATCCTGAGAAAGACCCGTTTATCCTTACTCTTTGTTTTCTGTCTGTTAACCAATTCTCAGTCCATGCTAGTATATTACCCCCAATTCCATGTGCCCTAATTTTGTTCACCAACCTCTTGTGTGGGACCTTATTGAAGGCCTTCTGAAAATCCAAATACACCACATCTACCGGTTCCCCTTTGTCTACTCCATTAGTTACATCCTCAAAGAACTCCAATAGGTTTGTCAAACAGGATTTCCCCACCAGAGGAAATAGCTTCTCTCCATCTATCCTATCAACTCCTTTAATCATCTTACACACCTCAATTAGATCACCCCTTAATCTTTTAAACAAGGGAAAACAAGCCTAGTCTGTACAACCTGAGCTCAGAATTCAACCCCATTAGCCCCAATATCAGTCTGGTGAATCTGCCCTGTACCCACTCCAAGGCCAATAGGTGCGGTGCTTAGACATGAACGCGGTACTCGAAATGGGGTGGGGATTTATATAATCACGCACATTACTCTAAATGGAGTGGGGATTTATATAACATGTTACTCTAAATGGAGTGGGGATTTATATAACGCACGTTAATCTAAATGGAGGGGGGATTTATATAACGACACACGTTACTCTAAATGGCGTGGGGATTTATATAACGCACGTTAATCTAAATGGAGGGGGGATTTATATAACGACACACGTTACTCTAAATGGAGTGAGGATTTATATAACGACGCACGTTACTCTAAATGGAGTGGGGATTTATATAACGACGCACGTTACTCTAAATGGAGTGGGGATTTATATAACGACACGTTACTCTAAATGGAGCGGGGATTTATATAACGACACACGTTACTCTAAATGGAGGGGGGATTTATATAACGACGCACGTTACTCTAAATGGAGTGGGGATTTATATAACGACACACGTTACTCTAAATGGAGTGAGGATTTATATAACGACGCACGTTACTCTAAATGGAGTGGGGATTTATATAACGACGCACGTTACTCTAAATGGAGTGGGGATTTATATAACGACACGTTACTCTAAATGGAGCGGGGATTTATATAACGACACACGTTACTCTAAATGGAGTGGGGATATATATATAATAATGCACGTTACTCTAAATGGGGTGGGGATTTATATAATGATGCACGTTACTCGAAATGGAGTGGGGATTTATATAATGACGCACGTTACTCTAAATGGAGTGGGGATTTATATAACGACGCACGTTACTCTAAATGGAGTGGGGATTTATATAACGACACGTTACTCTAAATGGGGTGGGGATTTATATAACGACACACGTTACTCTAAATGGAGGGGGGATTTATATAACGACGCACGTTACTCTAAATGGAGTGGGGATTTATATAACGACGCACGTTAATCTAAATGGAGGGGGGATTTATATAACGCACGTTAATCTAAATGGAGGGGGGATTTATATAACGACACACGTTACTCTAAATGGAGTGAGGATTTATATAACGACGCACGTTACTCTAAATGGAGTGGGGATTTATATAACGACACGTTACTCTAAATGGAGCGGGGATTTATATAACGACACACGTTACTCTAAATGGAGTGGGGATTTATATAACGACGCACGTTAATCTAAATGGAGGGGGGATTTATATAACGCACGTTAATCTAAATGGAGTGGGGATTTATATAACGACACACGTTACTCTAAATGGAGTGAGGATTTATATAACGACGCACGTTACTCTAAATGGAGTGGGGATTTATATAACGACACGTTACTCTAAATGGAGCGGGGATTTATATAACGACACACGTTACTCTAAATGGAGTGGGGATATATATATAATAATGCACGTTACTCTAAATGGGGTGGGGATTTATATAATGATGCACGTTACTCGAAATGGAGTGGGGATTTATATAATGACGCACGTTACTCTAAATGGAGTGGGGATTTATATAATGACGCACGTTACTCTAAATGGAGTGGGGATATATATATAATAATGCACGTTACTCTAAATGGGGTGGGGATTTATATAATGACGCACGTTACTCGAAATGGGGTGGGGATTTATATAATGACGCACGTTACTCTAAATGGAGTGGGGATTTATATAACGCACGTTAATCTAAATGGAGGGGGGATTTATATAACGACACGTTACTCTAAATGGAGTGGGGATATATATATAATATAATGCACGTTACTCTAAATGGGGTGGGTATATATAATGATGCATGTTACTCTAATTGGGGTGGGGATATATATATAATAATGCACGTTACTCTAAATGGGATGGGTATATATAATGATGCAGGTTACTCTAATTGGGGTGGGGATATATATAAAATGATGCATGTTACTCTAAATGGGGTGGGGATTTATATAATGACGCACGTTACTCTAATTGGGGTGGGGATTTATATATAATGCACGTTACTCTAAATGGGATGAGTATATATAATGATGCATGTTACTCTAAATGGGGTGGGGATTTATATAATGACGCACGTTACTCTAAATGGGGTGGGATTTATATAATGACGCACGTTACTCTAATTGGGGTGGGGATTTATATAATGACGCACGTTACTCTAATTGGGGTGGGGATTTATATATAATGACGCACATTACCATTTTGTTGCTGAGCAAAGGCCTGTTGCTGCAGGAACGACTGCTGCTGGGCAAAGGCATGCTGCTGCTGCTGCTGGGTGTAGCCTTGCTGCTGCGGGTAGGCCTGTTGCTGTGGGTACGACTGCTGCTGAGCAAAGACCTGTTGATGCTGCTGTTGCTGCTGCTGCTGCGAGAATGGGTGCTGCTGGAATCCTGCGAAACTCCCGGGGACCGAGGCGGCTGGAACTGATCCGTATCCCGCCGGCACTCCACCGTACACCGGAGCTGAGCGAAGAGAAAATGGGCATTAGGGCCAAGAATGCCGGCTTACACAGCGCAGTTCCTGACGCGCTCAGTAACGCACGGGGCCGGAAGATCTGAGAATTTTAATATCATTGGATGCAAATAGCAATTGTTTAAAAAAATAAAAAAATGTTATGCTGGGTTGAACTGAGAGAAAGCAGTGAATGGTATAATATAAATGTAGTCCGATACCCAGCCCAATAAATGAACGTTATGAAGCATGCTGCTCTATCGCCAGCCGCACCGCTGCATTCTTCCCCCCTCCCACCACATTCTATGCAAAGCCAATGACAAAACAATGCCTGGCACACCCTGCCATACTAGTTCCTCTACGACCCCTGACCCTGGGGAGGGATGACCAACCCTAATGCACAAGAGGCAGTCGTACCCCCGCTCAGCTGAGCCCTGTGCCTCGTGAACCCGAGGACGGAGGCCCCGGACTCTCTTGTCTTGCAGTCTCTCCAGGCTGGCATTCAGTCCCGTGGATTCCTCGGTCACTGCACCAGGACGACGAGCCTCCTCCCTGCCAACAACTGCTGAGACAGCCGTTCTCGCACTGACTCTGTGGGGGTGGGGGGACTCGCAGTAGCCTCAATAAACAGCTACATATTTTTGGTCGCGCTTCTACGGCATCTTTTAGCATTGAAACCGCCTCTGTTGGTAGACAGAAAGCAAAGAGTTGGAATAAACGGGTCTTTTTCCGAGTGGCAGGCAGTGACTAGTGGGGTACCGCAGGGATCGGTCCTTGGACCCCAGCTATTCACAATATATATTAATGATCTAGACAAGGGAACTAGATGTAATATCTCCAAGTTTGCAGACAACACAAAGCTGGGTGGGCGTGTGTGCTGTGAGGAGGATGCCGAGAAACTCCAGCATGATTTGGACAGGTTGGGTGATTGGGCAGAAGCATGGCAGATGCAATATAACGTGGATAAATGCAAGGTTATCCACTTTGGTGGCAAAAACAGGAAGGCAGATTATCTGAATGGCAATAGATTGGGAGAAAGGGAAGTGCAACGAGACCTGGGTGTCCTTGTGCACCAGTCACTGAAGGTAAGCATGCAGGTGCAGCAGGCGGTTAAGAAGGCAAATGGTATGTTGGCCTTCATAGCAAGAGGGTTTGAGCACAGGAACAAGGATGTCTTGCTGCAGTTGTACAGGGCCTTGGTGAGACCACATCTTGAGTATTGTGTGCAGTTTTGGTCGCCTTATTTGAGGAAGGATGTTCTTGCCATGGAAGGAGTTCAGCGAAGATTCACCAGGCTGATACCTGGGATGGCAGGAATGACGTACGAGGAGAGATTGGGTCGATTGGGCTTATACTCGCTGGAGTTTAGAAGAATGAGAGCGGATCTCATTGAAACTTATAAAATTCTAACAGGACTGGACAGACTAGATGCAGGAAGGATGTTCCCGATGGTCGGGGAGTCCAGAACCAGGGGTCACAGCCTAAGGATAAGGGGTAAGCCATTTAGGACAGAAATGAGGAGGAATTTCTTCACCCAGAGAATGGTGAACCTGTGGAATTCTCTACCACAGAAGGCAGTAGAGGCCAATTCATTAAATATATTCAAGAAGGAGTTGGATATATTGCTTAAGGCTAAAGGGATCAAGGGGTATGGGGAGAAAGCAGGGACAGGGTACTGAATTTGGATGATCAGCCATGATCGCATTGAATGGCGGAGCAGGCTCGAGGGGCCGAATGGCCTACTCCTGCTCCTACCTTCTATGTTTCTATGTAAACATTTTAGCACAGAAAAATCCCGTATGTGAACAGCTGCCGGTCACAGTGCAGTTGCAGGCTCTGGCCAGGCGGTGGTGCTGTGAAGCAACTTCCTGAAGTCTCTTTGCCAACTCTGCCCCCTATCTTGTTCATGAAGCCTATCCATCAACTGCCTGCGGGTAATACAGCAAATTTACTGGAATTTTGAAAGTAAGCTGTAACGATGATGCAAAGAGGCTACAAAAGGGGTACAGACAGGTTAAGTGAGTGGGCAAGATGTGGCAGATGGAACATAATGTGGAGAAATGTGAAGTTATATACTGTGCTGAGAGATTGGGAAATGTTGGCATTCAGAGGGACCTGGGTGTCCTTGTACACGAGTCAGAGAATGTAAACATGCAGGTACAGCAAGCAATTGGGAAAGCAAATGGTATGTTGGCCTTTATTACAAAGGGATTGGAATATAAGAGTAAAGAAGTCTTACTGCAATTATATAGGGCCTTGGTGAGACCACACCTGGAGTATTGTGTACAGTTTTGGTCTCCTTACCTAAGGAAGGATATACTTGCCATAGAGGGAGAGCAACGAAGGTTCACCAGACTGATTCCTGGGATGGGGGGATTGTCCTACGAGGAGATTGAGACTAGGCCTATATTCCCTGGAGAATGAGAGGTGATCTCATTGAAACATGCAAAATTCTTACAGGGCTTGACAGGGTAGATGCAGGGAGGATGTTTCCCCCTGGCTGGGGAGTCTGGAACCAGGGGGTCACAGTCTCAGAATAAGGGGTCGGCCATTTAGGACTGAGGTGAGGAGAAATTTCTTCACTCAGAGGGTGGTGAATCTTTGGAATTCTCTACCCCAGCGGGCTGTGGAGGCTCAGTTGTTGAGTATATTCAAGGCTGAGATCGATAGATACTAAGGGAATCAAGGGATATGGGGATAGCGCGGGGAAGTGGAGTTGCAGTAGAAGATCAGCCATGATCAGCAGGCTCGAAGGGCTGAATGGCCTACTCCTGCTCCTTTTTCTTATGTTCTTATATTACTGATGATACTACCGCAGTTCATCATTACTGATGACTATACCACCATGCAGCGTGGGTATAGCACTCACTAGTACTTCCCAAAGGGGGAGGGTTACGGGTTAGTAACACGATTTCCTTCGCTCCACCATTGGCAGCCATGTCTTCAGCCACCTGGGCCCTAAGCTCTGGAATTCCCTCCCTAATCCTCTCTGCCTCTCTCTCTCTTCCTTTAAATCGCTCCTTAAAACCGACCTCTTTGACCAAGCTTTTGTTCACCTGTCCAAATATGCGGCTCGGTGTCAAATTTTGTTTTGTTTACGCTCCTGTGAAGCACCTTGGGACGTTTTACTACGTTAAAGGCGCTGTATAAATGCAATGTTGTTGCAGCACCGCAGGGAAATCTCTTCAGACAAACATCTATAATTAAGTGGCAAGCATAGTTGGTGCCTCCTGTTCCACTCACTGCTTGAGGTGTGTGCATAATTGATACCTTGGGGCGGTTAATGCTAGCCGTCTTGTACAATGGGATACTTATATTCTATGCCACGGCTATGAAGGCAAGAGCAGGGAGGTTATGATGGAGCTGTACAAAACGCTAGTTAGGCCACAGCTGGAATACTGTGTGTAGTTCTGGTCGCCACACTATAGGAGGGATGTGATTGCATTGGAGAGGGTGCTGAGGAGATTCACCAGGATGTTACCTGGGCTGGAGCGTTTCAGCTATGAAGAGAGACTGGACAGGCTGGGGTTGTTTTCCTTAGAGCAGAGAAGGCTGAGGGGGGACCTGATTGAGGTAAAATAGATAAGGGAGAACCAGTGGATGTGGTGTATTTGGACTTTCAGAAGGCTTTCGATAAGGTCCCACATAAGAGATTAGCGTGCAAAATTAAGGCACATGGGATTGGGGGCACGGTATTGACTTGGATAGAGAACTGGTTGGCGGACAGAAAGCAAAGAGTTGGAATAAACGGGTCGTTTTCCGAGTGGCAGGCAGTGACTAGTGGGGTGCCGCAAGGATCGGTCCTAGGACCCCAGCTGTTCACAATATATATTAATGATCTGGACGAGGGAATTGGATGTAATATCTCCAAATTTGCAGACGACACAAAGCTGGGTGGGAGGGTAAGCTGTGAGGAGGATGTCGTGAAACTCCAGTACGATTTGGACAGGTTGGGTGATTGGGCAGAAACATGGCAAATGCACTATAATGTGGATAAATGTGAGGTTATCCACTTTGTTGGCAAAAACAGGAAGGCAGATTATTATTTGAATGGCAATAGATTGGGAGAAGGGGAAGTGCAGAGAGACCTGATTGTTATTGTGCACCAGTCGCTGAAGGTAAGCATGCAGGTGCAGCAGGCGGTTAAGAAGGCAAATGGTATGTTGGCCTTCATAGCGAGAGGGTTTGAGTACAGGAACAAGGATGTCTTGCTGCAGTTGTACAGGGCCTTGGTGAGACCGCACCTTGAGTATTGTGTGCAGTTTTGGTCACTTTACCTGAGGAAGGACATTCTTGCCATGGAAGGAGTACAGCGAAGATTCACCAGGCTGATACCTGGGATGGCAGGAATGACGTACGAGGAGAGATTGTGTCGATTGGGCTTATACTCACTGGAGTTTAGAAGATTGAGAGGGGATCTCATTGAAGCTTATAAAATTCTGTCAGGCCTGGACAGACTAGATGCAGGAAGGATGTTTCTGATGGCCGGAGAGTCCGGAACCAGGGGTCACAGTCTAAGGATAAGGGGTAGGCCATTTAGGACTGAAATGAGGAGGAATTTCTTCACCCAGAGAGTGGTGAACCTGTGGAATTCTCTGCCACAGAGGGCGGTGGAGGCCAGTTCATTAAATATATTCAAGAAACAGTTGGATATATTTCTTAAGGCTAAAGGGGTCAAGGGATATGGGGAGAAGGCAGGGACAGGGTACTGAGTTTGGATGATCAGCCATGATCTCATTGAATGGCGGAACAGGCTCGAGGGGCCGAATGGCCTACTCCTGCTCCTATCTTCTATGTTTCTATGTGTACAAAATTATGAGGGGCATAGGGTAGATAGAAAGGAACTTTTCCCCTTAGTAGAGGGGACAATAACCAGGGGGCATAGTTTCAAGGTAAGGGGCAGGAGGTTTAGAGGGGATTTGAGGAAAAACTTTTTCACCCAGAGGGTGGTTGGAATCTGGAACTCACTGCTTGAAAGGGTGGTGGAGGCAGGAACCCTCAACATTCAAGAAGCATTTAGATGAGCACTTGAAACGCCATAGCATACAAGGCTACGGACCAAGTGCTGGAAAATGGGATTAGAATAGGCAGGGCTTGATGGCCGGCACGGACACGATGGGCCGAAGGGCCTCTTTCTGTGCTGGATAACACTGTGACTCGGACTCTAATTTAGACCGAGCAGAACATTTCCTAGGAAGTCACTGCAGGAAACTGCGCGATACGCTTGCGGCGGCAATGGCGGCAGCACCATCATTAATCCTCCAGTGCGGACAACTTTATTTTTAAAAAGCGACTCTCTCTTTACAAACCCATCCCATTTTGCCATCTCGGTGGAGTCAGCGGACCTCTGCTGGGGCAGTGGTTTGAGAGGGGCTGCAATTAGCCTCGGTGCAACACCCTTGGGCTTGGGGGGGAACAGGGCGGGGGGGGGGGGGGGGGGGAAGCGCTCCAGCTGCTGATCGTTGCCCTTTTTTTTTTGGGCAGAACGCGTGCGTACGAGGATTGGGCTCGGCGGCAATGGTCCCCCGCCGGGGGTCGAACGGCCCTCTGAGCTGACACACGGAAGGACGGACACAGGGGCGGCCAGCAGCCGAGGACGCCCCGACCTGGCGACGGTCGGGGCTCTCGGGAGAGGAGGAGGAGGGAAGAGAATCGGAAAAAGGCAACAAAACAAAAAAAGGCAGTGCTAATTTCCGCCGATAAAAAGAGAGGTTGCAAAGACTCACCCGGCGCCATTCCGTTGGCCTGGAAGGGGTTGGTGGAAACTGCTGGCGGCGTAGCAGAGGGAGCAGCAAATGGATTACTGAAAGCTGAAACGCAGGGCAGAGAGAGAAAAACAAAAAGGGGGAAAAGAAGATTAATGATGTACAGTGAAAAAATACGTTTCACCAGGGAGGGCAGACAAGAACAGAGTGTGGACACCACCCCAGAGACTTGGGAGCAACAATCCTTTGGAGGTGGGGATCATTTCTCAAAGTAATATCCCTCCCTCTCGGCGTGGAAACCAGAGCCGGTCTGCCCTTCCGGGGGGCGGGGCGGGGGAGGGGGAAAGAGAGGGGGGGGCGAGGGGGAAATGGTACACGTCTGGGAGCAAAGGTTAGGTTAGGGTAAGAATTTAAGAGCGAGGAAAATAGAATGTAAAAGGGAATCGTTTATAAGGTAGGATACCTCCAAAGCTCGATGCGTTGGTGGTGGCAGCTTGCTGTGCAGGCACTTGGCTTCCACTCATCGTCCCGGAGATACTGAAACCAAAATAAGAACAGGAGAATCTTTAGCAACTGGTAATCGATTCAAACAATATAAAGGGAGCTTTACTCTGCATCTAACCCATGCTATACCTGCCCTCGTAGTGTTTGATGGGACAGTGTAGAGGGAGCTTTACTCTGTATCTAGCCCGTGCTGTACCTGCCCTGGGAGTATTTGATGGGACAGTGTAGAGGGAGCTTTACTCTGTTTCTAACCCGTGCTGTACCTGCCCTGGGAGTATTTGATGGGACAGTGTAGAGGGAGCTTTACTCTGTATCTAGCCCGTGCTGTACCTGCCCTGGGAGTGTTTGATGGGACAGTGTAGAGGGAGCTTTACTCTGTATCTAACCCGTGCTGTACCTGCCCTGGGAGTGTTTGATGGGACAGTGTAGAGGGAGCTTTACTCTGTATCTAACCCGTGCTCTACCTGCCCTGGGAGTATTTGATGGGACAGTGTAGAGGGAGCTTTACTCTGTATCTAACCCATTCTGTACCTGACCTGGGAAGTCAAGGCAATAGAGCAGTGTAGCGATTTGGGTAAAAATAAGCAGTGTGTGACAGGAAGGGACAGAGTTTAATGGTAGCGGTGCAGCAGAGAATAAGGTCAAACGGGAATAATGGTAAAAAATTTAAATTAAAGGCTCTTTATGTGAATGCACGAAGTATTGGTAACAAGATAGATGAACTAGTGGCACAAATAGAGATAAATGGGTTTGATCTCATCGCCATTACAGAGACATGGTTGCAAGGTGGCCAAGGTTGGGAACAAAATGTTCCAGGGTATTTGAAGTTTCGAAAAGACAGGCAGAATGGAAAAGGAGGGGGGAATAGCCCTGATAATAAAGGATGACATAATGACAGTAGCGAGAAAGGATCTCAGCTCGGAAGATCAGGAAGTAGAATCAGTATGGGTGGAGATAAGAAATAACAAGGGGCAGAAAACACTGGTAGGAGTTATATATGTGAGGGAATACGCCATATTTCAGAAAGATACACCACAATATGAACAGAATACTGATATTATTAATACATGATATACTGGGTTTAAAAATCTAAAGCCTCAGAGACACAGGCTTCTGAGATAAAGATCAGTTGATAACAAAGTTGTAAACAAGCTTTGAAATGGGAATTAGTTAAAAATATTAAAACAATGAAAGATTGAAGCAAACCATTGGTGCTTCTGAAAGGTCTACGGCTTGCAACCAACACAATGAGAAGACCCAGTTTAAAGTGTTAAGAACTAACACGTAAAACAGAAACACAAACATTAAAAGAGGCATGTGCCTTTGAAAATATGATATCAAGTACAAGAAACACCTGCTGGTCAAATAGTTTTTATATTAAACTTGGAAGACAGGAAACACGATTAAATATGCAACCAATTGAGATAGCTAGAAATGCATGTCTTTAATATATATACATAGTAGTAAATATGATACCAACAAGGACACTTTGAAGATATAACTTCAATAGATGACACCAAGCAATTACATTGTGTTTGTATTAAACTTGGAGCAGCACGGAGTCACAATGTCTGCTAAAAACCAGTAAAGCCAATATTAAGAATTGAATGAAAGCATTTTGTAAGAATGACATCAAATAAAGATAGCTGTCATATTGTTTTTATGATGGTTTTTGGAACAGCTAAAGGTAGAGACATAATTATGCATGCAATAGTTGAATTGACAGTAAGATAGAAAGCATTCGAAAGAGAGAATCAATAAAGACAATTAGCTGACATCAGCAGAGAACATCAAAGAATAAACCAATGCAAAAAGAGTATAAAACATAGACCTTTTCAACAGAAAGGCAGAACTCGCTGAACGGGCAAAGCGTTTCTCAACTCTTCAGAGGCATCTCTGTAAGTCTTTAACTATGAGTCTCGGGAAGTCAAAGTAATTGATTCTGGTGGATACTCTGGATTTAGAAATAAGTAAGAAATAAGAAATGTAACGAAGTAAAGATTTGAGAATAAGGATCTCTGAGAAATAAGAAATGTAAGCTAACTGTATTTTGAATTGTTAATGTTGCGACTGATTCAACAGCTGTTAACTGAATGTCGGCTCTTAAATAAAACAATATATTTTTAGAATTGTCTCAGAGTCAATCTCTATAAACTCGCAAACCCACATTTCTGTACACTCTTTTGTAAGGAGTTGCAGAATTCTGGGGGAGTATTCCGGACCCTCATAATATCCGGAAGGTTACAGTCTAGTTCAACTTATTAAAAGTACTATCTGGAGGACGGTAACATCTTCAGTCATTCCTTTCCTTTAGCGAGTGATAGCCTGAACCTTTAGACCCATTTCAGCATCTTATGGAATTCGGCTATCTCTAACTTAAGTTGAGGGTGAACGTCTGGGGAATACGCCTGATCTGGGATAGCCCAAAAGGGCTAGGACCTGTAATTATCCCTTCATATATAGGCCCCCTAACAGTAGCTATACCGTTGGACAGAATATTAATCAAGAAATAGTAGGAGCTTGCAACAAAGGTAATACAATAATCTTGAGGGACTTTAATTTTCATATAGACCAGACAAATCAAATTGGCAAAGGTAGTCTGGAGGACGAGTTCATGGAATGCATTTGGGACAATTTCCTAGAACAATATGTCATGGAACCAGCCAGGAAACAGGCTATTTTAGATCTTGTATTGTGTAATGAAACAGGGTTAATTAGCAATCTCATAGTAAAGGATCCTCTGGGGCAGAGTGATCATAATATGATAGAATTTCACATTAATTTTGAGAGTGACTTGCCTAAGTCCGAAACTAGAGTCTTAAACTTAAATAAAGCCAATTACATAGGTTTGAGGGGCGAGTTGGCTAAGGTAGATTGGAAAAATAGATTAAAAGGTATGGTGGTAGATAAGCAGTGGCTAGCATTTAAAGAAATACTTCATAATTCTCAACAAAAATACATTCCATTGAGAAACAAAAACTCCATGGGAAAAGTGATCCAACCGTGGCTAACTAAAGAAGTTAAGGAATGCATTAGATTGAAAGAAGGAGCTTATAATGTTGTAAAGAATAATAGTGAGCCTAAGGATTGGGAGAGTTTCAGAAACCAGCAAAGGTTGACCAAAACTTTTAAAAAAGGGAAAAAATAGAAGAGAAAACTAGCAAGAAATATAAAAGCAGATTGTAAGAGTTTCTACAAGTATGTAAAAAGGAAAAGAGTAGCAAAAGTAAACGTTGGTCCCTTAGAGGCTGAGACAGGAGAAATTATTATGGGGAGTAAGGAAATGGCAGAAACGTTAAACAAATATTTTGTATCTGTCTTCACAGTAGAAGACACATTAAGCATACCAAAAATGGTGGGGAACCAAGGGTCTAATGAGGGTGAGGAACTTAACATAATTAATATAAGTAGAGAACAAGTACTAGAGAAACTAATGGGACTAAAAGCTGACAAATCCCCTGGACCGGACGACCTACATCCTAGGGTTCTAAAAGAGGTGACTGAAGAGATAGTGGACGCATTAGTTTTGATCTTCCAAAATTCCCTAGATTCTGGCATGGTCCCAGCGGATTGGAAGGTCACAAATGTAACACTGCTATTTAAGAAAGGAGGGAAGAGAAAAAACAGGGAACTACAGGCCAGTTAGCTTGACATCAGTCGTCAGGAAATTGTTGGAATCCATTGTTAAGGAAGTGGTATCAAGTCACTTAGAAAATCATAACATGATTAGGCAGAGTCAACATGGTTCTGTGAAAGGGAAATCGTGTTAGACAAATTTATTAGCAGGGTAGATAAAGGGGAACTAGTGGATGTAGTATATTTGGATTTCCAAAAGGCATTCGATAAAGTACCACATAAAAGGTTATTACACAAGATTAGGGCTCATGGGATTGGGGGTAATATAGTAGCATGGATAGGATTGGTTAACGGACAGAAAACAGAGAGTAGGGATAAACGGATCTTTTCCGGTTGGCAGGCTATAACTAGTGGGGTGCCGCACGGATCAGTGCTTGGGGCCTCAGCTACTTACAATCTATATTAATGACCTAGATGAAGGGACCGAGTGTAATGTATCCAAGTTTGCTGACGATACAAAGCTATGTGGGACAGTAAGCTGTGAGGAGAGCACAGAGTCTGCAAAGGGATATAGATAGACTGAGTGAGTGGGCAGTAAGGTGGCAGATGGAGTATAATGTAGGGAAATGTGAGGTTAGTCACTTTGGTAGGAAGAATAGAAAAACAGAATATTTTTTAAATGGTGAGAAACTTTCAAATGTTGGTGTTCAGAGAGATTTGGGTGTCCTCGTGCAAGAAACACAGAAAGCTAGCATGGAACAGCAAGCAATAAGGAAGGTAAATGGCATGTTGGCCTTTATTGCAAGGGGGTTGGAGTATAAGAGTAAGGAAGTCTTGCTACAATTGTACAGGGCCTTGGTGAGACCACACCTGGAGTACTGGGCACAGTTTTGGTCTCCTTGTCTAAGGAAAGATATCCTTGCCTTGGAGGCGGTGCAACGACGGTTCACGAGATTGATTCCTGGGAGGAGAGGCTGTCCTATGAGGAGAGTTTGTATAGAATGGGCCTATACCCTCTGGAGTTTAGAAGAATGCTTGAGAGGTTGTTTCCCCTGGCTGGAGTGTCTAGAACTAGGAGGCATAGTCTCAGGATAAGGAGTAGGCCATTTAAGACTGAGATGAGACGGAATTTCTTCACTTAGAGGGTTGTGAATCTTTGGAATTCTCTGCCCCAGAGGGTTGTGAATGCTGAATCAGTGAGTATATTCAAGGCTGAGATCGATAGACTTTTGGACTCTAGGGGAATCAAGGGATATGGAGATCGGGCGGGAAAGTGGAGTTGAGGTCGATGATTAGCCATGATCTTATTGAATGGTGGAGCAGGCTCGAGGGGTTGTATGGCCTACTCCTACTCTTATTTCTTATGTTCTAACCCGTGCTGTACCTGCCCTGGGAGTGTTTGATGGGACAGTGTAGAGGGAGCTTTACTCTGTATCTAACCCGTGCTGTACCTGCCCTGGGAGTGTTTGATGGGACAGTGTAGAGGGAGCTTTACTCTGTATCTAACCCGTGCTGTACCTGCCCTGGGAGTGTTTGATGGGACAGTGTAGAGGGAGCTTTACTGTGTATCTAACCCGTGCTGTACCTACCCTGGGAGTGTTTGATGGGACAGTGTAGAGGGAGCTTTACTGTGTATCTAACCCGTGCTGTACCTGCCCTGGGAGTGTTTGATGGGACAGTGTAGAGGGAGCTTTACTCTGTATCTAACCCGTGCTGTACCTACCCTGGGAGTGTTTGATGGGACAGTGTAGAGGGAGCTTTACTCTGTATCTAACCCGTGCTGTATCTGCCCTGGGAGTGTTTGACGGGACAGTGTAGAGGGAGCTTTACTCTGTATCTAACCTGTGCTGTGTCTGACCTGGGAATGTTTTACGCGACAGTGTCTTACAGAGAAAGTACAGCACAGAAACAGGCCATTCGGCCCATCCAGTCTATGCCGGCATTTATGCTCCACTCAAGCCTCCTCCCCCAACCTTCCTCACCTAACTATCAGCCTAACCCTCTATTCCTTTCTCCCTCATACGCTTATCTCGCTTCCCCTTAAATGTAATTATACTATTCGCCTCAACCACTCCCTGTGGTAGCGAGTTTCACACTCTCAGGGAAAATAAGTCTCTTCTGAATTTCCTATTGGATTTCTTGGTGACTATTTTGTATTGATGGCCTCTAGTTTTGTTCTTCCCCAAAAGTGCTTGATGCTAACAACTCAATGGGGTAGCTCTTGACTTTGTGTGATGGTGTAAATCAAGTGCTAGCCGTGACGGACGATGGTACTGAAGTCCATAGAAATCGACATGGGGAGAGATATAACAGTTGCACAGTCGCGCAAGGCCAAGGATGTACTCCAAGATGTTCAATTCCTCAGCACGAACATCCCTCGCCTTAACAAACACAATAATGACCAGGAAAAAAAGTTGAAATGAAAAGGGGAGGCCGAGAGGGAAGAGGAGAGGCATCCACAATACCTGCTAGTGCCAACACTGGCATTACTTGAAGGCACTCCGATACTGAAGACGCTGCTGTACTCGGCTCCTGTATACTGGCTCGACGAGACTGTAGGCTGGCCACTGGACGCCGAAGAGGTGAAACTAAAGCCGGACATCTGACCACCTGCTGCTCGGAAACATCAGGGAACAAGGAAAGAAAGTTAATGGGCTCCCATTTTCTCCCACAGGTGCTGGGGTGCTGTACCACAGGCACCGTCACCCCTCTCTGCCCGCCCCCCAGCCCCCAGCCCCCAACCCCCACCTCTGTACTTCACCCAAGTGATCATCCCCCTGGACAGTGAAGGTCACTCAACTGTAGGAGAACGTCACAGCCCAAGGGTGGGCCTAAGCCTCATTCAAGAGGGCTCGCGGGGTACGGATCAGGAGCAGGCCAATTTACCCCCCTCCCCACCCCACCCCACTGAGGCTAATTCTCGAGGGACAAGCCATTGCCGAGATTAGCAGGCTCCACAACAAACCTGGCACCTTCCTGCTTCAACAGTAACAACTTGCATTTATACAGCACTTTTAATGTAGTAAAATGTCCCAAGGTGCTTCACAGGAGCGATTATCAGACAAAATTTGACACCGAGCCACAGAAGGACACATTAGGACAGGTGGTCAAAAGCTTGGTCAAAGAGGTAGGTTTTAAGGAGGAGCAAGAGAGGCAGAGAGGCTTAGGGAGGGAATTCCAGAGCTTCAGGCCTCGACAGCTGAAGACACGACCATTAATGGTGGAACGATGAAAATCGAGGATTCGCAAGAGGCCAGAATTGGAGGAGCGCAGAGACCTCGGGTGGGGGGGGGGTGGGGGGGGGGGGTTGGAGGAGGTTACAGAGAGAGGGAGACAAGGATGAGATTTTTTTTTTTTTTTAATCGAGGCATTGACGAACCGGAGGCAATGTAGGTCAGCGAGCACAGGTGGGTGAACGGGACTCGGTGCGAGTTGGGACACGGGGGCAGCCGAGTTTTGGATCACCTCAAGTTTACGGAGGGTGGAACGTGGGGGGCCGGCCAGGGGAGGGTCGGAATAGTCGAGTCTGGAGGTGACAAAGGCATGGACGAGGGTTTCAGCAGCGGACGAGCTGAGCCAGGGTATGGTGTAACTCCGCATTTTACTAACGAAGCCACAGAGAGGGGCTTAGGAAAGATGAAATGACCCAACAATAGGCAAGGCTGATCAATCAATCCTGTACTGTCAGGAATACACACAGTGGGTCAGAATTTCTAAAAGTAAAAATGGACAGTCTGCAAAGCTTATTCCCACAACACAGTCAGTCATTTACTGAATCTAGAACAGGAACGGAGCAAAACACAGACTTTGCCCAATTACAATCCAACTTCTGAAATGTGGTACCGTCCCTTGGGCAGGGGAGCAGAGAGATTTCGGCTGTGGGTTGAGCACAAGTTTAAAATCAGGAAACTAGAGATATTTTTGCTTCCATCAGGGTTTTGTATGTTAACATCCTAAAACAAAAATCTATTAAAAAAAAAATTATCCTGGATAGTTCTGGGATTCCATACAATGGGAGTGAATGGGAAGGGGTTTGGTCCATTGGGATTGTGTACAATGGGAGTGAATGGGAAGGGGTTTGGTCCATTGGGATTGTGTACAATGGGAGTGAATGGGAAGGGGTTTGGTCCATTGGGATTCTGTACAATGGGAGTGAATGGGAAGGGGTTTGGTCCATTGGGATTCTGTACAATGGGAGTGAATGGGAAGGGGTTTGGTCCATTGGGATTGTGTACAGTGAGAGTGAATGGGAAGGGGTTTGGTCCATTGGGATTCTGTACAGTGGGAGTGAATGGGAAGGGGTTTGGTCCATTGGGATTGTGTACAGTGAGAGTGAATGGGAAGGGGTTTGGTCCATTGGGATTCTGTACAATGGGAGTGAATGGGAAGGGGTTTGGTCCATTGGGATTCTGTACAATGGGAGTGAATGGGAAGGGGTTTGGTCCATTGGGATTCTGTACAGTGGGAGTGAATGGGAAGGGGTTTGGTCCATTGGGATTCTGTACAATGGGAGTGAATGGGAAGGGGTTTGGTTCATTGGGATTCTGTACAGTGGGAGTGAATGGGAAGGGGTTGGGGATGGGTTTGCATGGGGATCGGAGCAACAGCGAGTGACGGTCAGCGGCAGGAGGATCAGCTAGCGGCCGCAGTCGGGGCGAGCATCCGTCAGAACCATGGAGGATGGCAGATAGCAGAAGCCACGTTTCAGGTCCCCCACGCCATCTAATGAACGGCACCAACCGGAGATCTATTCGGTCTGGCATCGACTGCCTGTCCCGAGTTGCCCTGAGGAGTGGGGTGGGCCTTCTGCTTGGAACAACTGCAGGATTGCGGTGATGACGTTCATTATTGTGTTTTGTAGTGGGGTTTAAAAAAAATATATAAACACAACTGAGGGGCCTATTTAGGCTGTTTTAGAAAGTAGTGGCATAGCACGTGCAAGCCAGGCCAGTTCCAGTTCCAGTTCCCCGATGGCCGTTCACGAGCCAATTGTGCCTTTACTGCACTCCTGCAGCTGCCATGGTCATTTCGCTCTGGCGCCAGCCCTCAAATGACCAGATATAAAATCGACTAAGATTTCGCGACTTGCCAGGGGGAGATTTGACCCAGCAAGTTATTACCCAGTGGCGGACCTACCCAACACCCCTGTGCACCTCGGAAAACTGGGTGAGTTGCAGAGTGACGCGGCAGCGAACAAATTGTGAGTTGCACAAAGTATCTTCAATGGTCTCATTCAAATCTACAGGTCCGGACAAGGGCGCTCAATTAAGTTCAAAGTGAGCGTGTTTACGAAGGCAGTGTCTGGAATGGTACAGAGACGTACAGAACAGCAAAGTCCCCAGGCAACATCAAGCAAGCTCCAGTGGACAAAATAAGAACATAAGAAGCTCCGCCATTCAATAGGATCATGGCTGATCCGAACCTAGACTCACGTCCACTTCCCTGCCCGCTCCCCGTAACCCCTAATTCCCTTATCAGCTAGGAAACTATCTATCTCCGTTTTAAATTTATTTAGTGTCGCAGCTTCCACAGCTCTCTCAGGTAGCAAATTCCATAGATTTACTACCCTCTGAGTGAAGAAGTTTCTCCTCATCTCAGTTTTGAAAGGGCAGCCCCTTATTCTAAGATTATGTCACCTTGTTCTACATTGACAATGGTATATCACTAGCTGACCAGAAAATGTGAAACGACTTGCGTCTGATAAAACACCTACAAACACCCAGGCCGGTCATACTGCGTAGGCAACTCACCATCCAACACGAGCGGTCAGGGAGTTACACGAACGGGAGTAGGCCCTTCAGCCCCTCGAGCCTGTTTCCGTTTAGCTCCAGTTGCCCGCCTTGGTTCCGTAACCCCAAATACACTTGCCAAACAAAATTATAAATATTTAGTACATGAAGTGTGTCCTACCATCCCATGAAGATAGCAGGACATGACAGTCATGTCAGCAATCTGTGTGATCTGTGAAGTGTCATCAGTCCCTGTTTGGATTGATTCGTCCCTGAATATGTCAAGGACAGGGACTGCAAGCCTCAGCGTACACAGATGGTGGTCCAATCACACTGATTTTTCCTCACTGATGAGTAATATTTTAGCGTAGGGCAAAAAATAGCTTCCCCTTTTTAGGCACCCAATGTTAGCATCAGGACACTCCAAAGGCAGCTACAGCGCAGGTTAAATACAGAGTAAAGCTCCCTCTACACTGTCCCATCAAACACTCCCAGGGCAGGTACAGCACGGGTTAGATACAGAGTAAAGCTCCCTCTACACTGCCCCATCAAACACTCCCAGGGCAGGTACAGCACGGGTTAGCTACAGAGTAAAGCTCCCTCTACACTGTCCCATGAAACACTCCCAGGGCAGGTACAGCACGGGCTAGATACAGAGTAAAGCTCCCTCTACACTGTCCCATCAAACACACCCAGGGCAGGTACAGCACGGGCTAGATACAGAGTAAAGCTCCCTCTACACTGTCCCATCAAACACTCCCAGGGCAGGTACAGCAGGGGTTAGATACAGAGCAATGCTCCCTCTACACTGTCCCATCAAACACACCCAGGGCAGGTACAGCACGAGTTAGATACAGAGTAAAGCTCCCTCTACACTGTCCCATCAAACACCCCTGGTCAGGTACAGCACGGGTTAGATACAGAGTAAAGCTCCCTCTGCACTGTCCCATCAAACACTCCCAGGGCGGGTACAGCACAGGTTAGATACAGAGTAAATCTCCCTCTACACTGTCCCATCAAACACTCCCAGGGCAGGTACAGCACGGGGTTGATACAGAGTAAAGCTCCCTCTACACTGTCCCATCAAACACTCCCAGGGCAGGTACAGCACGGGTTAGATACAGAGTAAAGCTCCCTCTACACTGTCCCATCAAACACTCCCAGGGCAGGTACTGCACAGGTTCGATACAGAGTAAAGCTCCCTCTACACTGTCCCATCAAACTCTCCCAGGGCAGGTACAGAATGGGTTAGATATAGAGTAAAGCTCCCTCTACACTGTCCCATCAAACACTCCCAGGGCAGGTACAGCACGAGTTAGATACAGAGTAAAGCTCCCTCTACACTGTCCCATCAAACACTCCCAGGGCAGGTACAGCACGGGTTAGATACAGAGTAAAGCTCCCTCTACACTGTCCCATCAAACACTCCCAGGGCAGGTACAGCACAAGTTAGATACAGAGTAAAGCTCCCTCTACACTGTCCCATCAAACACTCCCAGGGCAGGTACAGCACGGGTTAGATACAGAGTAAAGCTCCCTCTACACTGTCCCATCAAACACTCCCAGGGCAGGTACAGCACGGGTTAGATACAGAGTAAAGCTCCCTCTACACTGTCCCATCAAACACTCCCAGGGCAGGTACAGCACGGGTTAGATACAGAGTAAAGCTCCCTCTACACTGTCCCATCAAACACTCCCAGGGCAGGTACAGCACAAGTTAGATACAGAGTAAAGCTCCCTCTACACTGTCCCATCAAACACTCCCAGGGCAGGTACAGCACGGGTTAGATACAGAGTAAAGCTCCCTCTACACTGTCCCATCAAACACTCCCAGGGCAGGTACAGCACGGGTTAGATACAGAGTAAAGCTCCCCCTACACTGTCCCATCAAACACTCCCAGGGCAGGTACAGCACGGGTTAGATACAGAGTAAAGCTCCCTCTACACTGTCCCATCAAACACTCCCAGGGCAGGTACAGCACGGGTTAGATACAGAGTAAAGCTCCCTCTACACTGTCCCATCAAACACTCCCAGGGCAGGTACAGCACGAGTTAGATACAGAGTAAAGCTCCCTCTACACTGTCCCATCAAACACTCCCAGGGCAGGTACAGCACGGGTTAGATACAGAGTAAAGCTCCCTCTACACTGTCCCATCAAACACTCCCAGGGCAGGTACAGCACGGGTTAGATACAGAGTAAAGCTCCCCCTACACTGTCCCATCAAACACTCCCAGGGCAGGTACAGCACGGGTTAGATACAGAGTAAAGCTCCCTCTACACTGTCCCATCAAACACTCCCAGGGCAGGTACAGCACGGGTTAGATACAGAGTAAAGCTCCCTCTACACTGTCCCATCAAACACTCCCAGGGCAGGTACAGCACGGGTTAGATACAGAGTAAAGCTCCCTCTACACTGTCCCATCAAACACACCCAGGGCAGGTACAGCACGGGCTAGATACAGAGTAAAGCTCCCTCTACACTGTCCCATCAAACACTCCCAGGGCAGGTACAGCAGGGGTTAGATACAGAGCAATGCTCCCTCTACACTGTCCCATCAAACACACCCAGGGCAGGTACAGCACGAGTTAGATACAGAGTAAAGCTCCCTCTACACTGTCCCATCAAACACCCCTGGTCAGGTACAGCACGGGTTAGATACAGAGTAAAGCTCCCTCTGCACTGTCCCATCAAACACTCCCAGGGCGGGTACAGCACAGGTTAGATACAGAGTAAAGCTCCCTCTACACTGTCCCATCAAACACCCCTGGTCAGGTACAGCACGGGTTAGATACAGAGTAAAGCTCCCTCTGCACTGTCCCATCAAACACTCCCAGGGCGGGTACAGCACAGGTTAGATACAGAGTAAATCTCCCTCTACACTGTCCCATCAAACACTCCCAGGGCAGGTACAGCACGGGTTAGATACAGAGTAAAGCTCCCTCTACACTGTCCCATCAAACACTCCCAGGGCAGGTACAGCACAGGTTAGATACAGAGTAAATCTCCCTCTGCACTGACCCATCAAACACTCCCAGGGCAGGTACAGCACGGGGTTGATACAGAGTAAAGCTCCCTCTACACTGTCCCATCAAACACTCCCAGGGCAGGTACAGCACGGGTTAGATACAGAGTAAAGCTCCCTCTACACTGTCCCATCAAACACTCCCAGGGCAGGTACTGCACAGGTTCGATACAGAGTAAAGCTCCCTCTACACTGTCCCATCAAACTCTCCCAGGGCAGGTACAGAATGGGTTAGATATAGAGTAAAGCTCCCTCTACACTGTCCCATCAAACACTCCCAGGGCAGGTACAGCACGAGTTAGATACAGAGTAAAGCTCCCTCTACACTGTCCCATCAAACACTCCCAGGGCAGGTACAGCACGGGTTAGATACAGAGTAAAGCTCCCTCTACACTGTCCCATCAAACACTCCCAGGGCAGGTACAGCACAAGTTAGATACAGAGTAAAGCTCCCTCTACACTGTCCCATCAAACACTCCCAGGGCAGGTACAGCACGGGTTAGATACAGAGTAAAGCTCCCTCTACACTGTCCCATCAAACACTCCCAGGGCAGGTACAGCACGGGTTAGATACAGAGTAAAGCTCCCTCTACACTGTCCCATCAAACACTCCCAGGGCAGGTACAGCACGGGTTAGATACAGAGTAAAGCTCCCTCTACACTGTCCCATCAAACACTCCCAGGGCAGGTACAGCACGGGTTAGATACAGAGTAAAGCTCCCTCTACACTGTCCCATCAAACACTCCCAGGGCAGGTACAGCACGGGTTAGATACAGAGTAAAGCTCCCCCTACACTGTCCCATCAAACACTCCCAGGGCAGGTACAGCACGGGTTAGATACAGAGTAAAGCTCCCTCTACACTGTCCCATCAAACACTCCCAGGGCAGGTACAGCACGGGTTAGATACAGAGTAAAGCTCCCTCTACACTGTCCCATCAAACACTCCCAGGGCAGGTACAGCACGGGTTAGATACAGAGTAAAGCTCCCTCTACACTGTCCCATCAAACACTCCCAGGGCAGGTACAGCACGGGTTAGATACAGAGTAAAGCTCCCTCTACACTGTCCCATCAAACACTCCCAGGGCAGGTACAGCACGGGTTAGATACAGAGTAAAGCTCCCTCTACACTGTCCCATCAAACACTCCCAGGGCAGGTACAGCACGGGTTAGATACAGAGTAAAGCTCCCTCTACACTGTCCCATCAAACACTCCCAGGGCAGGTACAGCACGGGTTAGATACAGAGTAAAGCTCCCTCTGCACTGCCCCAGGAATGTGCCTCAGCCCCAGAAACAGCTAAAAGTAATGATAGCTCCCAGCCACTGTCAAGTCAGGCTGGGATTGTGCCAGGAAGCTTCCTTGTCTGCCTGGCCTGGTATCAAGGGGAGGTGCCGTTACCCAATAAACCGATGCAGACGGTGGAGTAGCTCTAATGGCCTGGCTCCAGGCAGGACCTGCCCATCGCACTCCGCCCGACAACTCTCGCAACCTGGTCAGGAGGCTGCCGGATCGCCAGTGCGTGGCAACCAGCGACCCGGTGCTGCCGGCAGATCTTTTAACCGCGCTCCTCCAGGGTCACGGAGAGCGGAGGGCCTTGGCCCGGGAGACCTGCGGACAGCTACGACGCGTCCTTTCAGAGCTAGGCGCTTTGCGTGTACTCGCGGCGATTCGCCCAGTAACCAGGCCGAACTTGTGCAAAGGACAGGTCGGCGCACCGGGCGTCAGCACCCTCTGAATGAAAAAAATAAATAAAAGTGGGGTGGACAACACAACGCGGGTAATATGCAACTGACAGCTTGCTGGGTAACTGGACTGCACGGTGAGGTACAAAGCCGTACAGGCCGAGAAGCCCACGGGTTTAATTCCCTCCCTGATCTGGGCTGA
Source organism: Somniosus microcephalus (assembly GCF_052327205.1). Lineage (NCBI taxonomy): Eukaryota > Metazoa > Chordata > Chondrichthyes > Squaliformes > Somniosidae > Somniosus > Somniosus microcephalus. Next base: position 33,551,048 of record NW_028225182.1, read on the forward strand.
TGTCTTAAGTCAGCGCTGCGGTTGAAAGCCTACAATTGGCTTCAGCAGCTCTGGGATGGGGGACCAGTTGGGAGGATATCCATCCAGGGACACCCAACGGCATCAATCGCCAAGCATCACTCAATGTCCATGCCCAGACAGGAAGACTCAGATTTGGACGGCGCACTAGGAGGGCGGGGGGGGGGGGGGGGGCGGCGGTGGGACGTGACCAATAGAACCGTATCTCAGCAAGGGCTCAGCAGCTCAGAGTTTGGGAGGGGGAAGCGGAAATAGTACCTGAAGCCCAGCAACGAAACAGAGTAGACGGGTCAAACAAACAAGTGGGTTCTTTTATTCAGGACCTAGACTGTTCTTTGCAAGGGTCCTTTTAAAAAAAATAATAATAATTCCTGGGATGTGGGCATCTATCGCTGGCAAGGCCAGCATTTATTGCCCATCCCTAATTTCCCTTGAGAAGGGTGGTGGTGAGCTGTTGCCTTGACAACTGAGTGGCCATTTTAGAGGGGCAGTTAAGAGTCAACCACATTTGCTGTGGGTCCGGAGTCACATCTAGGCCAGACCGGGTAAGGACGGCAGATTTCCTTCTCTAAAGGACATTAGTGAACCAGATGGGTATTTACAACAATCCGATAGTTCCATGGTCACCATTACTGATGCTAGCTTTTTATTCCAGATTTATTTAATGAATTGAATTTAAGTTCCCCAGCTGCCGTGGTGGGATTTGAACTCGTGGCTCTGGATCATCAGTCCGGGCCTCGGGATTACTAGTGCAGTAATGTTACCACTACGCTACCATCTGGCACTGGTCCCCATTGCACTGCGGCCATATTGCGAGCAAAGGCCTGTGTTTGCACGGATTGGGTAGTTGGGGAGGGGGGTGGTGGCTGGCAATGCTGGAGGAGACCTGCACTGGAACTGGCCCCATTTCCCCTGACCCCCCTCATTCCATTCTTCCTTCGGGTTGGCGTGCCTCTTTTGATTCTTCACTCCTCCTCCTCCAATATCTCTTCCCGCAAGGGCTGAGGGACAGCCCCACTGGTGCCGGCTGATCTACAGCGCCTCGACCGCACGTCCCGTCGTTCGACAGTAAGTGCCGGCTCGCTATTCAACTATGGTGGGGGGGGGGGGGGGGGGTCGGGGGCGCGCAAACGCACGCTAGCCGGGGGCCTGATCCCGCTCTCGCCCGGCTCAACGCACGAGCTCGCCTTCCAGTTGGAGGGTCGTTGCGATTAAATTGAAACCCTGGCCAATACAGGAAACTTTCGATTAACCGGCCCCTAAATAACCGGAAATCTCGGTTAACCGGCAAAATTCAGGAGTAGGTTCTTCAGGAGTAGGTTCAGGTAACTTTTATTACTTTTTTTTATTCCATTTGTTGCTGTGCAAGGGTGTGGCTGCAGCCGTTGCTAAGCTACAGAGACGCTTGCAACTTGTGGCCATTGTTCTGAACCTGTTGCTAAGCAACAGGGTTTGTTGCTTTATACGGAGCTCTCAGCTCCGTATCTTTTACTATAGCGTTCGGTTATCCGGAATTGTTGATGAGCCGGCACATCGTCGGCCCCGTCCGTGCCGGATAACAGAAAGTTTCCTGTATCTCCCTTCCGACTCCAAGCCAACGACAGGAACCTCAAACGCTGCCCTCGGCACAAGATCAGACGACTCAAGACCGACCAGGGAATGGGACTTGGGGAGCTCCCCCGGCCTGTGTGACCCTGTCCCCGCACGCTCACCTCTCTGGTCTGTCTAGAATTCTTGTCATTTTTTTTATCCCCCCCCCGCACCCACCTCCCCGCCTCCACCACCATTTCACTGTCGCTTACCTGGAGTGGACTTAGGGGCATTAAAGATGCTTTCTAAATCTGCGAGCGCCGCATATTTGTCAGCTTGCGAGGCGGCATGTTTACCGGAGGTGGCGGCCGTCGAAGCTGCGGGCACGGACGTGGCGTGAGGGCTAGTGAACGCTCCGAAACTAGTGCTGGAAGATTTTGGGAAGGTATCAAAGTTTGCAAAGTTAGCGCTGCTCGTACCACCTGTTGTGAATGGAGAAAAGAAACAAAAAAGGAATGGGAAGGGAAAAAAAAACCGAAAGAAAAAACAAAACGAAAAAAAAAAAAATAATGACACAAGAACCAAAACACAATGTTTACACGGGGCCACGCACAGCCAAGTCTCCAGGTCCAACGCCTACGTCAGGGGTTTGATATAGTGTAGCATCAAAACTGGATCGGTGGGATGCCGCGTGTTGTGTTGTGAACGCTGCCCCGGTTAAGGCGTCTGGCAGTCCCGACGCAAAGGGTTTACCCTAGGCCCCCGCCCCCCCAACCCCTCCTCACCGTTCCCCAACCACTGCAACATGGGCACCGAGCCAACACCATTCGGTTCAACACTGCAGCAACCTCTTGGGCGAGGTGGCGGAGGATCAGTCTGCGCCCCACCACATTACAGCCGTCACGGCATTTGATGTGGCCACGCCGAAGGATTGGAGCCCGCAGATGGGATCCTGCGCAAGCTTATCTCGGGCTGAATTCGTCGGTGGAACTCGCTGGCCACAGGGCGGATGAAACAATCCAGTCAAAGGTCGAAAGCGTGCGATTAACTCACACACACAGAGGCAGGCAGACGTGCGCACACACACTCACACTCAGGCAGATGCACACACACTACAATTAGAGACAGACAGACACACATCCTGCCTGAAGATCAGCAAGTCCCATTAGACACTCATGTTCAAATATTTACTTGTAGTGTCAAAGCAAAGCACAGCAGCCTCGCTGTAATCTGAGCACCAGGACTGCAACTTTGGTCCCACAGCAAATGTTTTCGACAATCAGAGGTCACAGAAGCGAAATAAATGACCATGCATTAAGCGAGCTTTCAGCCAACCCTTTATGACCGGGGCAACGTATTCCCCCCCCAATCGCTCTCCCCTCCTCTCCTGAAGGCGCGATTCCGTGGATGCCCGCCCTCCTCTGCTACTTTGCCCAGCGGTCCCATCCTCTCCAGGAGGCCCCCAGCTCTGGCTGGGGGGTTGCGAGGGCTGGGGGTGTCGCGAATACTGGCCACGCTCCAGCGCTTCACCCAAGGCAGCACGCATTAACAGCTACTCCACCATGGGGTGGGGGGGGGGGGGGGGGCAATGCAGCCAATGTCCTCAGGCAGGAGTCACTGGACGGCAATCAGTCGTGAGACCCCCTCCCTAGCCGGAGCTATGCCCAACGATTGAAGGAGGCGGCACTGGTTGTACGGTGGCAGAGAGGTACGGAAGTGTTTGTTTTCTGGTAGGAGGAAGCTGATTACACCCTCCCCACACACACACTTCCCTAAATCATACACATTTGTCGATACAGCTCTCAAACTTACAATGCCTGCGGGTTCAGGTTTGTTCCAGGTACTCTGCTGGATGTCTGATCGGTCAAAGACGGGACTGAAAAGTAAAGGGCAGAAGGCCCCCATGCTCAATCCCCAGTTTGTGTGGAGTTACATAAGAAATAGGAGCAGGAGTAGGCCATACGGCCCCTCGAGCCAGCCCCGCTTGATGTTGGTGAATCTCCACTGAGGCAGATGTTTTTTATATGAGATATATATATATATAAAATTATGGCTGCCATATAGTGACCCCACCCAGGGTGACTGAACAAGATCAGGATGAGGGAGGATAAGAATCACCCAACACTTTGCCTGGAATGTGTACTGTGATGCAGTCAACACTGCCCAGTGGGACTGTACAAAGGCAGCCGAACTCTGGGGCTCTTCCATTATACAATTCCGCGGGGAGCTAACCGTAACTCCGGCACATACCAACGCAGTCAGGAGGAATGGGAAGAACTCCCCGCACCGCCCTCCCCCCAACAGACAACTAACAAATGAGTGCAATGTGTAATTTGATGGAGTCAGGCTGTAGACTGACAGTACCGCACTGGAGTTCTCCACTGAAGTTCTCCACATCAGGGGTTTCTCAACCGGGGGGGAGGGGGGTCCGCAGAACCGGAAGCTTTCAAGGGATCCGCCAATTCAGCAACTTTCAAGAATAAAATCTTTTTAAAAATTCCCCTTCTGCGAGCAGGGTCGACAAACGAAAAAAAAGAGCGAGACTGATCACTACCCATGTCAGTGGTGCCCCGTTTATTATTCAGAATGAGACCTCGAAACAGGCTATCTCCAAAAGGAAAGAGAGTTTAATTCAGCGGCTAATGTGCCGTCGCCAATGTCGGAGGAGAGCCCCCCGCCCCACCCCCAGATCCGTTAGCGACAATTGGCAACGGGATCTTCTTCTGGCAGGGCACGCGTGCTCTTTCCTGCCCGCCAGGCTTAAATCAGGTAAGCTGAGCAACAGGTCGGTGGGGTCTGATGTCCGTTTTGTGGGCTAACGGGCCGAGGATTAACCTGAGCGTCGGCGAGCGTTCGGCTGACTTCACCGTTCGCTCTTTAAGCAGCTGACCGCTGCTTGTCCAGAGCAGCTGATCACGCTGGCCGCTACCACCACCATCGGGAACTCGCGGGGAATCACTCACGCGAGGCGCGAACGGCCACGAAAGTTGACTTTTTAAAAAAAATATATGGCGATCCATCTGAGTTTCTGTTGTGGGATCTTGCTCTGCGCTAATTTGCTGCTAGTTTTTAAACCACGTGACAGGAGCCACTTTTCAAAAAATAGTTGTGTTGTTTAACAGGGGGTCCGTGGAATTTTTACAAGACAGGAGGAGGGCCTCGGAAGCACCAAAGGTTGAGAAACCCTGCTCTACGTGACGAAGTGCAGAACTCAACATTGTGTAGCGTTTCAACTCAGCACAGCGCGAAAACTCAGGCTGGGCTCGAGCAACGCCACGCGCATGCGCGTCATCGGCCTGGCGGCGGTGTCAATATTCGCTCCGTACTTAAAAAATCATTCTGGGGATGTGGGCGTCACTGGCACGGCTGGCATTTATTGCCCATCCCTAATTGCCCTCGAGAAGGTGGTGGTGAGCCGCCTTCTTGAACCGCTGCAGTCCGTGTGGTGAAGGTACTCCCACAGCGCTGTTAAGTTGGGAGTTCCAGGATTTTTACCCAACAACAATAGAAACATAGAAAAATAGGAGCAGGAGTCGGCCATTCGGCCCTTCGAGCCTGCTCCGCCATTCAATATGATCATGGCTGATCCTCTATCTCAATACCATATTCCCGCTCTCTCCCCATACCCCTTGATGCCTTTTGTGTCTAGAAATCTATCTATCTACTTCTTAAATATATTCAGTGACTTGGCCTCCACAGCCTTCTGTGGTAGAGAATTCCACAGGTTCACCACCCTCTGAGTGAAGAAATTTCTCCTCATCACACACAGAAACACAGAAACCCCACAGTGCAGATAGAGGCCATTTCAGCCCATCGAGCCTGCACCGACACATATCCCACTGGATCCCCGTAACCCCTACACCAACACATATCCCACCCTATCCCCGTAACCCCACGTATTTAATCCCCCTCATCTCAGTCCTAAATGTCCCACCCCGTATCCTGAGACTGTGACCCCTCGTTCTAGACCCCCCCCCTCCCCCCCCCCCCCCCAGCCAGGGGAAACATCCTCCCTGCATCCAGTCTGTCTAGCCCTGTCAGAATTTTATACGATGAAGGAACGGCCAATATATTTCCAAGTCAGGATTGTGTGCGACTTGGAGGGGAACTTGGAGGTGGTGGTGTTCCCATGCGCCTGCTGCCCTGGTCCTTCTAGGTGGAAGAGGTCGCAGGTTTGGGAGGTGCTGCCGAAGAAGCCTTGGCAAGTTGCTGCAGTGCATCTTGTAGATGGTACACACTGCAGCCACGGTACGCCGGTGGTGGAGGGAGTGAATGTTTAAGAGTTGCTAGAGATGGCCTTCTTCTCCCTCCCCCTTCCATTACTAGGCTAGTGAGGGTGGGTGGCGGCGGGGAGAAGGGGAGCGAGGTAGTGGAAGTCTGCTGATAGCCCTGGAACTGCACCCAACAACAGTCACCGCCTGCGTGAGGGCAAAGAAATGGGACCCCTCACCCCCCATCACTAAAGCTAGGGCAAAACTGCCGGAGTCATGTCACTTTCTCGCCTCTCCTAGTCTTCAGTTGGCAGTGCGACACTGGTAGACCTCAGGATCTGGCCTTGTGGGAGATCAAGGGATTAACTTTTAGCAACCACTTAAGTACTTTCATGCTCTTCCCCATCTCCCACCCCTCCCTTTGAAACCCCCTATAATCTGGGAAAGTTAAAATAAGAATGCAATGGTACCTGATGGGAGAAAAAATACCGCTCAGAGACATCGCAACGGAAGCTATTGGATGCCAGGTCCAGAGCGGCAAGAGCCACATTTGTGTTTCCTACCACTCTCCTCCCCGCCCCACCCCCGACCCCACTTCTCCGAGTCTCACTTGCCAAAGGTCCTGTCGGTGTAGTGTGGAAAGCTACAGGTCTCAAATACGCTATAAGTGGGATCTGAACTCTCGAGTCTCCGAGTTGGGCGATCGAAAGTGTTGAGGCTGCACACGATCGCGTCCTGCATGCATCCATTCTCGTCTCAATAAGGGGGTGGGGGACAAAGAGAGACAAGTCTCACTGTGACGCGGTACTTTTTGACTTGGTAGCATCTTCAATTTCAGACTCTCTGCCTGGACGCCTCTGCTCCTGGGCTGGTGGGCGTCCCATGTCTTAGAATGGGGCCGATGGTTCGGGTTTGGGTTCGGTTCGGGTGAGGAACCGAGTGGAGCAGGGGGGTTCAAGCCGACATTCCTGCCCACATTTGAACGCTTGTTGCCACCGTGACGCGCTCCCGGCCGAGACCGGTGACGGAGAATGCCGATTAACGAGAGGAGGGGGCTGCACCATCTGGCCGCTTTCAAACCAATCCTAATCAGGCTTGGGGTGACAAATGAGACAGATTCTGTTCCCAGTAAGTGGAACTGCCACCTTGACCAGCGTTCTGCCAACGTCTGTGTTTAGTTAGGCCTCACGGATTGTGGATTCGATGGGATTTCTACTGGTGTTCCGGGGATCGCGATCCACGATTCCACTTGTTTATTTCCCTCTTGGAAGCTGCAAACCAGTGACCCTGATCCTTTTGGAGTGGTCGTTCAGCTTGATAATGTTGACTGCCGGCAAGTAACCAATTTAACTTCACAGCTGAACACTCGGCTAACCAATTCGTTCTCGGGATGGGTGGGGGGGGGGGGGGGCCGCTGGCAAGGTTGGCATTTATTGCCCGCCTCTAGCTTCCCGAAGAAGGTGGCGATGGTGAAAGCACCTTGAACCGCTGCAGTCCTCCTGGTGATGGTGCTCCCGCGACGGTTTAGTTCTGACTGAACGATGTGTCACGTTGCCGATGATTTTCACGAGCTTCTCGCCTGTAGCTGTCCCGAGAGCTCGGGCAGGAAGGCTCTGCGCAGTGGGGTAACCCTTTAACCGGCCTGGTAAGCAAGGTAGCTGATCTCAACATGACAGCAGTAACGGTGTTGCGCAATATTCCAAGGGTCCCATTCCCGAGCCCTCTCCAGTCAGCCCCCTCCTGGTAAACGTCAGCGAGTGGAATTCAGGTGACAACAGGATCGCCGTCAGCTGTGATGCCCCTTCTGGTTAAATTTTTTTTTTAACTCATTCACGGGCGTCTCTGGCAAGGACTGTATTTCTTGCCCATTCCTAACTGCCCTCGAGAAGGTGGTGGTATACAACGGCGTGGCTTGCTAGGCCATTTCAGAGGGCAGTTAAAAGCCAACCACATTGCTGTGGGTCTGCAGTCACATAGAGGCCAGACCAGGTAAGGACGGCAGATTTCCTTCCCTAAAGGACATTAGTGAACCAGATGGGATTTTACGACAATCCGGTGAAGATAGGAGCAGGAGTCGGCCATTCGGCCCCTCGAGCCTGCTCCGCCATTTAATGAGATCATGGCTGATCATCCAAATTCAGTACCCTGTCCCTGCTTTCCCCCCATATCCCTTGACCCCTTTAGCCTTAAGAAATATATCTAACTCCTTCTTGAATATATTTAATGAATTGGCCTCCACTGCCTTCTGTGGCAGAGAATTCCACAGGTTCACCACTCTCTGGGTGAAGAAATTCCTCCTCATCTCAGTTCTAAATGGCTCACCCCTTATCCTTAGACTGTGACCCCTGGTTCTGGACTCCCCGGCCATCGGGAACATCCTTCCTGCATCTAGTCTGTCCAGTCCTGTTAGAATTTTAGAAGTTTCATGGTCACCATTACTGATATTAGCTTTCACCATTACTGATATTAGCTTTAAATTCCAGATTTATTTCATTAATTGAATTTAAATTCCCCAGCTACTAGGGTGGGAGTTGAACTCTCGTCTCCAGATTATTAGTCCAGGCCTCTGGATTATTAGTCTAGTAAAATAACCACTATGCTACCGTACCCCTATTGAAAGCTAAGAGGTGGGGGTAATAAAATTCACACAGGGTTCCCATCGCTAGCTACTACCCACCTCCCTCATTGGATAGTGAGTGCGGAGACTGGGCGAGGACAGGGTCAGGCTCAGCAGCAAAACTCTCTACGGTCGAACGCTCGCTCACAAAGAATGGCCCCTTGGATGAGGCACCAACAGCGCCCGTTAGAACCCGTTCCCCAGCATGGGGTAGTCCCGCACAAGAGGGGAAGAAGCGCAGGGGGAAAGCGCGAGAGTGAAATTCACGCCCGCGAGGGTAGGCAGGAGAACACTGCTCATGCCCAAGAGAAACACTGGTTTTCGCACGGGAGCCTAGACAGTGAGTGTTACTGGAATATTCAACCACGGTGAGTACCACAGACAAGCCTAATGTCCACACACACAGGGCTCCAGTAAAAGACGCACAGGAAATACAGGGTGGAGTTCTTTATCCACATGGCTGGGGAACGCCTCCACATTCAGATAACTGACCTACTCCATTAACTGTGCAACAGTCCTAGAGCAGTGCTGCATTAAAACACTATTGCATCAAAACATTCTCTTTAAAAAAAAAGGCTTGAGGGGTGACCTGATATAGGTCTTCAACGTTATGAAGGGGTTCGATAGGATAGACGTAGACACTTGTGGAGGAGACCAGAACTAGGGGCCATCAATATAAGATAGTCACTGATAAATCCAATAGGGAATTGGAGGCTGTGGAATTCTCTGCCACAGAGAGCGGTGGAGGCCAGTTCATTAAGTATATTCAAGAAAGAGTTGGATATATTTCTCAAGGCTAAAGGGATCAAGGGATATGGGGAGAAGGCAGGGACCGGGTACTGAATTTGGATGATCAGCCATGATCACATTGAATGGTGGAGCAGGCTCGAGGGGCCAAATGGCCTACTCCTGCTCCTATCTTCTATGTTTCTATGTTGAAAGAAAATTGGGAACTAATACATCATTCTATTCAACGTCTCCCAGAACACATACTCACATGCACATCCCCATCAAATCTGACGCTGACTCATAGAATCATACAACGCAGAAGGAGGCCATTCGGCCCATTGTGCCTGTGCGGGCTCTTTGAAGGAGCTCTCCACTTAGTCCCACTCCCCCTGCTCTTTCCCCCACAGACCTACACATTTTCCCCCTTCAAGTATTGATCCAATCTCCCTTTTGAAAGTTACTATTACACAGAGTTTTACAGCACAGAAACAGGCCGTTCGGGCCGACTGATCCATGCTGGCGTTTATGCTCCACATGAGCCTCCTCCCAATTTAATTACCTCGTCCCACCCTGCCCCCATATCCCTCTATTCCTTTCTCCCTCGTGCACACATCAAGCCTCCCCTTAAATGCGTCAATGCTCTCCGTTTCATGTGGCAGCGGGTTCCACATTCCCACCGCTCTCGGAGTAAAGGAATCCTTCCCAAATTCGTTATTTGATCTGCTGGTGACGATCTTATATTTTATACTCCTTGTTCTGAACTCGCCCACAGGTGGCAAGAGTTTCTCCATGTCCGCCCTATCGAACGAGTCCTAATTTTACAGACCTCCACAGCACTCCCATGGCTCATTTAGTCACTGCACCTCCTCTCCAATGTTCCCTGTAAGCTGCGCTTTGCTCTGCGCAGCCTGTTTCTTTTAATGCGCGGTCCCTTTAAACTTCAGCGCCTGCGCGGTATTCACAATGTTAGAGCTGGTGAGCGGCCTGCACGGGATCTTTCAGATTACTGCGTCAACAGTTTTGGTCTCCTTACCTAAGGAAGGATATACTTGTCATAGAGGGAGTACAACGAAGGTTCACGAGATTGATTCCTGGGGTGGCGGGACTGTCGTATGAGAAGAGATTGAGTAAACTAGGCCTGTATTCTCTTGAATTCAGAAGAATGAGAGGGGATCTCATTGAAGCATACAAAATTATTACAGGGCTTGATAGGGTGGATGCTGGGAGGATGTTTCCCTTGGCTGGGGAGCCTAGAACCAGGGGCCACAGCCTCAGGATAAAGGGTAGGCCATTCAGGACTGAGATGAGAAGAAATTTCTTCACAGAGAGGGCGGTCAATCTTTGGAATTCTCTACCCCAGAGGGCTGTGGAGGCTCAGTCATTGGGTATATTCAAAACAGAAGTCGATAGATTTCTGACTAGTAAGGGCATCAAGGGATATGGCGATAGGGCCGGTGAATGGAGTTGAGGCAGAAGATCAGCCATGATCTCATTGAATGGCGGAGCAGGCTCGAAGGGCCTACTCAGAGTTATACAGCACAGAAAGAGGCCCTTCAGCCCATCGTGTCCGCGCCGGCCATCAAGCCCTGTCTATTCTAATCCCATTTTCCACCACTTGGTCCGTAGCCTTGTATGCTATGGCGTTTCAAGTGCTCATCTAAATGCTTCTTGAATGTTGTGACGGTTCCTGCCTCTACCACCCTTTCAGGCAGTGAGTTCCAGATTCCAACCACCCTCTGGGTGAAAAAGTTTTTCCTCAAATCCCCTCTAAACCTCCTGCCCCTTACCTTGAAACTATGCCCCCTGGTTATTGACCCCTCTACTAAGGGGAAAAGTTCCTTTCTATCTACCCTATCTATGCCCCTCATCATTTTGTACACCTCAATCAGGTCCCCCCTCAGCCTTCTCTGCTCTAAGAAAAACAACCCCAGCTTGTCCAGTCTCTCTTCATAGCTGAAGCGCTCCAGCCCAGGTAACATCCTGGATTTGAATCTCCTCTGCACCCTCTCCAATGCAATCACATCCTTTCTATAGTGTGGCGACCAGAACTGCACACAGTATTCCAGCTGTGGCCTAATTAGTGTTTTGTACAGCTCAATCATAACCTCCCTGCTCTTATATTCTATGCCTAGGCTAATGAAGGCAAGTATCCCATATGCCTTTTTAACCACCTTATCTACCTGTCCTGCTGCCTTCAGGGATCTATGTACATGCACACCAAGGTTCCTCTGTCCTTCCTAGGGTCCTACCATTCATTGTGTATTCCCTTGCCTTGTTAGTCCTCCTAAAATGCATCACCTCACACTTTTCAGGGTTAAATTCCATTTGCCACTGTTCTGCCCATCTGACCAACCCGTCTATATCGTCCTGCAGCCTGAGGCTTCCCTCCTCACTATTTACCACTCCACCAATTTTCGTGTCAGCTGCGAACTTACCGATCATACCTCCTACATTCATATCTAAATCATTAATGTACACTACAAACAGCAAAGGACCCAGCACCGATCCCTGCGGTACACCACAGGCTTCCAGTCACAAAAACAACCTTCGACCATCACCCTCTGCCTCCTGCCACTAAGCCAAATTGCCCTGGATCCCATGGGCTCTTACCTTCTTGACCAGTCTCCCATGTGGGACTTTGTCAAAAGCCTTACTGAAGTCCATGTAGACTACATCAACTGCACTACCCTCATCCACACACCTAGTCACCCCCTTGAAAAATTCAATCAAATGGTTTAGACATGATCTCCCCCTGACAAAGCCATGCTGACTATCCTTGCCTCTCCAAGTGGAGACTAATTCTGTTCTTCAGAATTTTTTCCAATAATTTCCCTACCACTGATGTTAGGCTCACTGGCCTGTAATTCCCTGGTTTATCCCTACTACCCTTCTTGAATAATGGTATTACGTTAGCTGTCCTCCAGTCCTCTGGCACCTCCCCTGTGGCCAGAGAGGTTCTGAAAATTTGTGTCAGAGCCCCTGCAATCTCCTCCCTTGCCTCACACAGCAGCCTGGGATACATCTCATCTGGGCCTGGGGATTAATCCACTTTTAAGCCTGCTAAAATCGCTAGTACCTCCTCCCTCTCAATACTAATGTGTTCAAGTATATCACAATGCCCCTGCCTGATTTCTATGCCTACATCGTCCTTCTCCATAGTGAACACAGATGCAAAATATTAATTTAAAACCTCACCCACATCTTCCGGCTCTACACGCAGATTGCCACTTTGGTCCCTAATGGGCCCTACTCTTTCCCTGGTTATCCTCTTGCCCTTAATATACTTATAAAACACCTTGGGATTTTCCTTTATTTTGCTCGCTAGTGTTTTTTCACGTCCCCTCTTCGCTCTCCTAATTTTGTTTTTAAGTACCCCCCTGCACTTTCTATACTTCTCTAGGGCTTCCACTGTTTTTAGTCCTTTGTATCTGCCAAAAGCCTCCCTTTTTCTCCTAATCCATTCTTGTATATCCCTCGACATCCAGGGTTCCCTGGGCTTGTTGGTCCCAGCCTTGACCTTTACAGGAACATGTTGGCGTTGTACTCTCTCTATTTCCTTTCTGAAAGACTCCCACTGCTCTGATGTGGATTTTCCTACAAGTAGCTGATCCCAGTCCACTTTGGCCAGATCCTGCCTTATCATATTAAAATCGGCCTTCCCCTATTTCTTATGTTCGCACGCGTGCACCTTAGCAGGAACATTGCTCCTCTCCCCCCTCACCTCCCCGCCCCCACCCCAGTGCGGTACTGAGCTATTCAGACCAGGAAGGTTTCAGGTTGAAGTCACCCCACGGTAATATAATTGGCGGGGGGGGGGGGGGTTACAATTGGCCTCAGTATTACTGTGTCAGGGAGAGAGACAAAAATCAGTCGAGGCTCCTGCTCACTACCAGGCGATCCCTGCCTGGAAAGTGCACGTGCAGGCACTTCAGCCGAGGGCCGCAATGCCCTCCGTGGCTGAATAGCCACGCCAACCCTCCCCTCACTGTGTAGGCTTGTAAATGAAAAGGGGTCTGGGTGACTGTACCCAGGAAAAGGAGAGTAGGGGAGTAAATTAGCCAAACCAAAATCTATTATTCCACTCTCTTACTTGTCTAATATCGGTCAGGGGGTATTGTTTAAACCGCGGGCACAGTGTCGGACAAGGGCAGGGGAACGCTCTTGGGAGGGATTGCTCAAGCAGGCAAACCAAGGCGTGAAATTAGCAAGCGCACAGCTGCTCGAGCACTGACTGCATCTCTGGAGGATGTGACTGCTGCTCTCCTGCATGGTCAGGCAGAGTAATCCACCACCTGCTGGGGTGTGGGTGGGGTGTGTGCGTGCGTGTGGGAGTGAGTTAGCTTGTGTATGTGTGACCTCGTGTGCGTGTGAGGGAGTGAGTTAGCGCGTGTGTGTGTGTGTGTGTGTGTGTGTGTGTGTGTGTGAGTGAGTTAGCGCGTGTGTGTGTGAGTGAGTGAGTGAGTGTCCGAGTGTGTGTGTGAGGGAGTGAGTTAGCGTGTGTGTGTGTGTGTCCGTGTGTGTGTGTCCGTGTGTGTGTGTCCGTGTGTGTGTGTGTGACCGAGTGTGTGTGTGTGACCGAGTGTGTGTGACCGAGTGTGTGTGACCGAGTGTGTGTGACCGAGTGTGTGTGACCGAGTGTGTGTGACCGAGTGTGTGTGACCGAGAGTGAGTGTGTGTGTGAGAGTGTGTGAGTGTGCGTGTGAGGGAGTGAGTTAGCTCGTGTGTGTGTTACCTCGCGTGTGTGTGTGTGAGGGAGAGAGTTAGCACGTGTGTGTGTGTGTGTGTGTGGGAGAGAGTTGGCGCGCGCGGGGGAGAGAGTTGGCGCGCGCGGGGGAGAGAGTTGGCGCGCGCGGGGGAGAGAGTTGGCGCGCGCGGGGGAGAGAGTTGGCGCGCGCGGGGGAGAGAGTTGGCGCGCGCGGGGGAGAGAGTTGGCGCGCGCGAGGGAGAGAGTTGGCGCGCGCGAGGGAGAGAGTTGGCGCGCGCGAGGGAGAGAGTTGGCGCGCGCGAGGGAGAGAGTTGGCGCGCGCGAGGGAGAGAGTTGGCGCGCGCGAGGGAGAGAGTTGGCGCGCGCGAGGGAGAGAGTTGGCGCGCGCGAGGGAGAGAGTTGGCGCGCGCGAGGGAGAGAGTTGGCGCGCGCGAGGGAGAGAGTTGGCGCGCGCGAGGGAGAGAGTTGGCGCGCGCGAGGGAGAGAGTTGGCGCGCGCGAGGGAGAGAGTTGGCGCGCGCGAGGGAGAGAGTTGGCGCGCGCGAGGGAGAGAGTTGGCGCGCGCGAGGGAGAGAGTTGGCGCGCGCGAGGGAGAGAGTTGGCGCGCGCGAGGGAGAGAGTTGGCGCGCGCGAGGGAGAGAGTTGGCGCGCGCGAGGGAGAGAGTTGGCGCGCGCGAGGGAGAGAGTTGGCGCGCGCGAGGGAGAGAGTTGGCGCGCGCGAGGGAGAGAGTTGGCGCGCGCGAGGGAGAGAGTTGGCGCGCGCGAGGGAGAGAGTTGGCGCGCGCGAGGGAGAGAGTTGGCGCGCGCGAGGGAGAGAGTTGGCGCGCGCGAGGGAGAGAGTTGGCGCGCGCGAGGGAGAGAGTTGGCGCGCGCGAGGGAGAGAGTTGGCGCGCGCGAGGGAGAGAGTTGGCGCGCGCGAGGGAGAGAGTTGGCGCGCGCGAGGGAGAGAGTTGGCGCGCGCGAGGGAGAGAGTTGGCGCGCGCGAGGGAGAGAGTTGGCGCGCGCGAGGGAGAGAGTTGGCGCGCGCGAGGGAGAGAGTTGGCGCGCGCGAGGGAGAGAGTTGGCGCGCGCGAGGGAGAGAGTTGGCGCGCGCGAGGGAGAGAGTTGGCGCGCGCGAGGGAGAGAGTTGGCGCGCGCGAGGGAGAGAGTTGGCGCGCGCGAGGGAGAGAGTTGGCGCGCGCGAGGGAGAGAGTTGGCGCGCGCGAGGGAGAGAGTTGGCGCGCGCGAGGGAGAGAGTTGGCGCGCGCGAGGGAGAGAGTTGGCGCGCGCGAGGGAGAGAGTTGGCGCGCGCGAGGGAGAGAGTTGGCGCGCGCGAGGGAGAGAGTTGGCGCGCGCGAGGGAGAGAGTTGGCGCGCGCGAGGGAGAGAGTTGGCGCGCGCGAGGGAGAGAGTTGGCGCGCGCGAGGGAGAGAGTTGGCGCGCGCGAGGGAGAGAGTTGGCGCGCGCGAGGGAGAGAGTTGGCGCGCGCGAGGGAGAGAGTTGGCGCGTGTCTGCGCGTGAGGGAGTGAGTTGGCGCGTGTCTGCGCGTGAGGGAGTGAGTTGGCGCGTGTCTGCGCGTGAGGGAGTGAGTTGGCGCGTGTCTGCGCGTGAGGGAGTGAGTTGGCTCGCGTGAGGGAGTGAGTTGGCGCGTGTCTGCGCGTGAGGGAGAGAGTTGGCGCGTGTCTGCGCGTGAGGGAGTGAGTTGGCTCGCGTGAGGGAGTGAGTTGGCGCGCGTGTGAGGGAGTGAGTTGGCGCGCGTGTGAGGGAGTGAGTTGGCGCGCGAGGGAGGGAGTGAGTTGGCGCGCGAGGGAGTGAGTTGGCGCGTGTCTGCGCGTGAGGGAGTGAGTTGGCGCGTGTCTGCGCGTGAGGGAGTGAGTTGGCTCGCGTGAGGGAGTGAGTTGGCGCGTGTCTGCGCGTGAGGGAGAGAGTTGGCGCGCGTGAGGGAGTGAGTTGGCGCGTGTCTGCGCGTGAGGGAGTGAGTTGGCTCGCGTGAGGGAGTGAGTTGGCGCGCGTGTGAGGGAGTGAGTTGGCGCGCGTGTGAGGGAGTGAGTTGGCGCGCGAGGGAGGGAGTGAGTTGGCGCGCGAGGGAGTGAGTTGGCGCGTGTCTGCGCGTGAGGGAGTGAGTTGGCGCGTGTCTGCGCGTGAGGGAGTGAGTTGGCTCGCGTGAGGGAGTGAGTTGGCGCGTGTCTGCGCGTGAGGGAGTGAGTTGGCTCGCGTGAGGGAGTGAGTTGGCTCGCGTGAGGGAGTGAGTTGGCGCGCGTGTGTGAGGGAGAGAGTTGGCGCGCGTGTGTGAGGGAGAGAGTTGGCGCGCGTGTGTGAGGGAGAGAGTTGGCGCGCGTCTGCGCGTGAGGGAGTGAGTTGGCGTGCGTGCGTGGGAGTGAGTTGGCGGCTGTTAGGGAGTGAGTTGGCACGCGTGCGCGCGCGGGAGGGAGCCGGGCGCGAGGGAGCCGGGCGCGAGGGAGCCGGGGCGCGCGCGCGCAAGCAAGGGAGTCGGGGCGTGCGCGCGAGGGAGTTAGCAGGACTGTGTGTGTGAGAGAGGGAGTGTGTGTGTGTGTGAGGGAGGGAGGGAGGGAGCGTGAGTGAGCAAGTGTGTGTTACTGTGTGTGCGTGTGAGTTAGTGTGTGTGTGTGTGTGTGCACGTGCGATAGAGTGTGTTGAAGTGTGAGAAAGTGTGTGTGTGTGTTTGTGCGTGCGTGGCCAAGTGTATGCATGAGTGTATGTATTATAGAATGTACAGCACAGAAAACAGGCTATTCGGCCCAACTGGTCTATACGGGCATTTATGCTCCACACGAGCCTCCTCCCAGCCCCCTTCATCTCACCCTATCAACAAACCCTTCTATTCCCTTCTCCCTTGTGTGTTTATCCAGCTTCCCCTTAAATGTATCTCTGCTATTCGCCTCAACCACTCCCTGTGGTAGCGAGTTCCACATTCTCACCACTCTCTGGGTAAAGGGGTTTCTCCTCAATTCCCCATTGGATTTATTAGTGACTATCTTAATATTTATGTCCCCTAGTTCTGGTCTCCCCCACAATAGTGGAAACAGATGTTCCACTATTGTGGGGGAGACCAGAACTAGGGGACATAAATATTAAGATAGTCACTAATAAATCCCAATGGGGAACTTGAGGAGAACCCCTTTACCCAGAGAGCTGGTGAGAATGTGGAACTCGCTACCACAGGGACGTGGTTGAGGCGAATAGCAGAGATACATCTTAAGGGGAAGCCTGGATAAACACACAAGCGGAGAAGCGGAATAGAAGGCGTTTGTTGATAGGGTGAGATGACCAGGGGGGCTGGGAGGAGCAGCTCGTGTGGAGCATAAATGCCGTATAGACAAGTTGGGGCCGCATAGCGAGAGGGTTTGAGTACAGGAACAAGGATGTCTTGCTACAGTTGTACAGGGCCTTGGTGAGACCACATCTTGAGTATTGTGTGCAGTTTTGGTCACCTTACCTGAGGAAGGACGTTCTTGCCATGGAGAGAGTGCAGCGAAGATTCACCAGGCTAATACCTGGGATGGCAGGAATGACGTATGAGGAGAGATTGTGTCGATTGGGCTTATACTCGCTGGAGTTCAGAAGATTGAGAGGGGATCTCATCGAAACTTATAAAATTCTGTCAGGCCTGGACAGACTAGATGCAGGAAGGATGTTTCTGATGGCTGGGGAGTCCAGAACCAGGGGTCACAGTCTAAGGATAAGGGGTAAGCCATTTAGGACTGAGATGAGGAGGAATTTCTTCACCCAGAGAGTGGTGAACCTGTGGAATTCTCTACCACAGAAGGCAGTTGAGGCCAATTCATTACATATATTCAAGAAGGAGTTCGATCTATTTCTTAAGGCTAAAGGGATCAAGGGATATGGGGAGAAGGCAGGGACAGGGTACTGAATTTGGATGATCAGCCATGATCGCATTGAATGGCGGAGCGGGCTCGAGGGGCCGAATGGCCTACTCCTGCTCCTATCTTCTATGTTTCTATCAGCAGGGAAGTCGGCCACTTTCATCCAGCACTCGCTAACGTCGTGTCTCGATGGGGGACAACCTTGAACCTCTCTCTGGTTAACTCAGTCGTAGAGGCTGAACTGACGGCGCGATTATATTTCACACTTATTCCGACACACGTGGGGAGCTTCTCGCGTGCGAGGGTGGTTAACTTAAATCCCTCCATTGAGAACTAGGTCTGGGAGAGAAATGTTGTTTCTGTCTCTGGGGCAGGGGGAAGTGGGACTAGCTGAAGCGCTCTTGCAGAGAGCTGGCACGGGCTCGACGGTAACCATTCTATGATTCCAGCCTATCCAATCCCTTTACTGTTTTCAACAGCTCAATTAGATCGCCCCCTCAACCGTCTGAACTCAAGGGAATACAAGGCAAGTTAATGCAACTCAGTCCCGCATAATTTAACTGATTAGCCTCAGTATCATTCTGGTGAATCTGCGCTGCACCCCCTCCAAGGCCAATATATCCTTACGGAGATGCCGTGCCCCTTCATTGCAAGAGGATTTGAGTACAGGAGCAAGGATGTCTTACTACAGTTATACAGGGCCTTGGTGAGACCACACCTGGAGTACTGTGTGCAGTTTTGGTCGCCTTACCTAAGAAAGGATATACTTGCCATAGAGGGAGTGCAGCGAAGGTTCACCAGACTGATTCCTGGGATGGCAGGACTGTCGTATGAGGAGAGATTGGGTCGAGTAGGCCTGTATTCACTAGAGTTTAGGAGAATGAGAGGGGATCTCATTGAAACGTATAAAATTCTGACAGGGCTAGACAGACTGGATACAGGGAGGATGTTTCCCCTGGCTGGGGGGTCTAGAACGAGGGGTCACAGTCTCAGGATACGGGGTAGGACATTTAGGACTGAGATGAGGAGAAATTTCTTCACTCAGAGGGTGGTGAACCTGTGGAATTCTCTACCACAGAAGGCTGTGGAGGCCAAGTCACTGAATATATTTAAGGAGGAGATAGATAGATTTCGAGACACAAAAGGCATCAAGGGGTATGGGGAGAGAGCGGGAATATGGTATTGAGATAGAGGATCAGCCATGATCATATTGAATGGTGGAGCAGACTCGAAGGGACGAATGGCCTACTCCCGCTCCTATTTTTCTATGTTTCTAACTGAACGCTGCGCTCCAGAAAAAGAAAAATCAATGGCGTAGGGTTTTCACTCCCAATCGTCACCCCTTCTGGAATCTGGTGAGCGCTGGCAGGCTATTCGACCGCCCCTTGTGTGTGGCCGTCGGGCGACGACAGAATCAGGCTCGTCTGTGATTGTCCCTCCACAGTCGAATAGCCTGCCGAGACCCACTGTCCAGACTCGCACGCTCAGCCGGTGCCTATGGAGCTGTACCCAGGCAACACAAAATTTAACGCACAAATTCTTACCTCCAAAACCGGGGAAGGCCCCAAAGACCTGCGCGGCAGCATGCTGGGGTGCGGGGGCAGCGAAAGGGTCGCCTCCGATGTCTGCCAGAAGATCCAGCTGCGACTTCTTTGCTTGTTGCTGATGCTGATGCTGTTGCTGCATCTGTGCTTGACTGGCAATCTGGGAGTGGGGGGGGGGTGGGGCGAGAGAAAACAGGAGGTAAAACTCAAGAGCCTCACAGCCTACAAACAAGAGCTCCCATCCCCGGTGTCCTGGGGCCAATATTTATCCCTTCCAACCGACATCACTGAAACAGATGATCTGGTCATTTATCACATTGCTGTTTGTGGGATCTTGCTGTGCGCAAACTGGCTGCCGCGTTTCCTACATTACAACAGTGACTACACTCCAAAAAGTACTTAATTGGCTCTAATGCGCTTTGGGACATCCCGAGGTTGTGAAAGGCGCTATAGAAATGCAAGTTCTTTCTTTCGAGAGGACGACAATTAGCATTTATTGGGCACCATTAATGTCGTAAAACATCCCAAGGGACCGTGTCAAACCGTTCAGACATGCAGGTGCAGAAACCTGGACATTCCGTTCGAATGTACTGATAAACAACGGCCCTTTTACGCTGAGACCTGGGCTCAAATCAGTCTGCTGGCTGTGATGGTCCCACGTCAAATGAGTTCTGCGGTCTCAATCCAGTTCTTAGTACACGTGCGCTCACAGTGTATAACCAGCAATCTCATTGAAAGAAAGAAAATAACTTGTATTTCTATAGCACCTTTCACCACCTCGGGACGTCGTCAAGCGCTTTACAGCCAACGAAGTACTTCTTGATCTGCAGTCACGGCTGTAATGTCAGAAACGCGGCAGCCAATTTACGCACAGCAAGCTCTCTCAAACAGCAATGTGATAATAACTGTTTTGGTGATGTTGATGGAGGGATAAATATTAGCCCCAGGACACCGGGGAGAACTCCTCCTTCGAAATAGTGCCACGGGATCGTTTACGTCCACCTGAGAGGGCAGACAGGGCCTCGGTTTAACATCTCGTCCGAAAGACGGCACCTCCGACAGTGCAGCGCTCCCTCAGTACTGGCACTGGGAATGTCAGCCTGGATTATGTGAAGTTTCTGGAGAGGCCACGGGGTGACTGGGGCAGAATACAGGAAACTTTCGATTTACTGGCACCTAAATAACCGGAAATCTCAGTTAACCGGCAAAATTCAGGAGTAGGTTCAGGTAACTTTTATGACTTGCCTTCCTCCATTTGCTGCTGTGCAAGGGTGTGGCTGCAGCTGTTGCTAAGCTACAGAGACGCTTGCAACTTGTGGCCATTGTTCTCAAGCTGTTGCTAAGCAACAGGGTTTGTTGCTTTATACAGAGCTCTCAGCTCTCCGTATCTTTTGCTATAGCGTTCGGTTATCCGGAATTTTTGATGAACCGGCACCACGTCAGTCCCGCCCGTGCCGGATAAAAGAAAAGTTTCCTGTAGGAAGTATATCCAGCTGGTGCGGTGGGGTGTGGGCCTCTTCGGAGGTGGGAGCGGAGGCAGAGCTGAGGGAGCTACAACCTGCACTTCGGCCTTGGTGCACCTGGCCTGGGAGTGCTCGATGCCCATACCGGCTGCTTGTATTGGAACGTTCCCGCCTCTGCGTCCTCCACCTTGAGAAATTCGCCAAAGAATTTCAAAGAGCTTTTACAATCAGCTCCTGTGCTGATTAAGGTCTCCTTTCCCTGCCTGGTCAGGGGCAGTCAAACAATGTTATTGGCTTCTGATCAAGGGCCCCCTGTTCGGCTAGCATATGTGCTCTGAGCCGCTACAAAACAGTTCTCAAGGACAACTAGGGATGGGCAATGAATGCTGGCCTTGCCAGCGACGCCCACATCCCATAAACTATTTTTTTTTTTTTTAAAAAGGGAGTTAAGGGTATGGGGAGAGCGCGGGGAAGTGGTGTTGAGGCCAAGATTGGATCAGCCATGATCATATTGAACGGAGCAGGCTCGAGGGGCCGACTGGCCGACTCCTGCTCCTGTTTCTTGTGTTCTAATACACAGCAGAGCCATCAGCTGAAGAGAAAACGGTGCGTTAATGTTTCAAAAGGGCCTGTAGGGGGAGATGAAGAGAAATCTTTTTAACGCAGGGAGTTGTTGTGATAAGAACATAACCCTTGACTGCCCTGGAGTTCAATGTCTGTCAATCTCGGCCTTGAATATATTCACTGACTCCGCCTCCACAGCTCTCTGAGGTAGAGAATTACAAAGATTCACAACCCTCAGAGAAGAAATTCCTCCTCATCTCCGTCTTAAATGGGCGACTCCCTTATTCTGAAACTATGCCCCCTAGTTCTAGGGGAAACATCCTCTCAGCATCCACCTTGTCGTGAACCCTCAGAATCTTGTATGTTTCAATAAGATCGCCTCTCATTCTTCTAAACTCCCAATGAGTATCGGCCCAACCTGCTCAACCTTTCTTCACAAGACAACCCCTTCATCTCAGGAATCAACCTCGTGAACCGTCTCTGAACTGCCTCCAATGCAAGTATATCCTTCCTTAAATAAGGAGACCAAAACTGTACGCAGTGCTCCAGGTGTGGTCTCACCAGCCCCCTGTACAGTTGTAGCAGGACTTCCCTACTTTTATACTCCACCCACCTTGCAATAAGGGCCCACATTTCATTTGCCTTCCTAATTACTTGCTGTACCTGCATGCTAACTTTTTGTGTTTCATGTGATCTAGAATGCGCTGCCTGAAAGGGTGGTGGATACAGATTCAACAGCAACTTTCAAAAGGGAATTGGATAAATGCTTGAAAAGGAAAATTTTGCAGGGTTATGGAGAAAGAGCTGGGGGGGGGGGGGCGGGGGGGGGAGTGGGACTAATTGGAGAGCTCTTTCAAAGAGCTGGCACTGGCACAATGGGCCGAATGGCCTCCTTCTGTGCTGCATCATTCTACGATATGCTCAAATCTGCCTCGGGTGCTGATGGGGCGGCTGCATAATGCCAGCTTTTTCTGTTCGAGGGACAGCTTGGCCCCATTGGTGCCGCTCTCGCCTCGAGTCAGAAGGTGGTGGGGTTGTGGTGCAAGAAAGACAAACTGGAATATTTTTCTTAATGGCAAGAGATGAGAAACTGTGCAGGAGCAAAGGGATTCAGGTGTTAATATGCACAAATCACTAAAAAGATAATGTGCAGGCTCCAAAAAGTAATCAAAAAGGCTAATGATGGCCTTTGGGTTTGGGATGCAAGCTATGCTTCAGTGGTACAGAGCCTTGGTTAGACCCCATCTAGAGTACTGCGTTCAGTTCTGGGCACCACACCTCAAGAAGGACATACAGGAAACTTTCGATTTACCGGCACCTAAATAACCGGAAATCTCGGTTAACCGGCAAAATTCAGGAGTAGGTTCAGGTAAGTTTTATTACTTGCCTTCCTCCATCTGTTGCTGTGCAATCAGGTGTGGCTGCAGCTGTTGCTAAGCTACAGAGACGCTTGGAACTTGTGGCCATTGTTCTGAACCTGTTGCTAAGCAACAGGGTTTGTTGCTTTATACGGAGCTCTCAGCTCTCCGTATCTTTTACGATAGCTTTCGGTTATCCGGGATTTTTGATGAACCGGCACGTCGGTGCCGGATAAAAAAAAAGTTTCCTGTAGTGAGTGGCCTCTGAGCAGGGTGCAGCATGGATTCACCAGAATGATACCGGGCTAAAAGGGTTAAATTATGAGCTCAGGTTGCATAAACTAGGCTTGTATTCTTTTTATTTATTTGTTTATGGGATGTGAGCGTTACTGGCAAGGTCAGCATTTATTGCCCATCCCTAGTTGCCCTTGAGAAGGTGGTGAGCTGCCGCCTTGAACCGCTGTAGTCCGGGTGGTGAAGGTGCTCCCACAATACTGGTAGGGAGGGAGTTCCAGGAGTTTGACTCGGGGACGATGAAGGATCGGCCGATATACTTCCAAGTCAGGATGGTGTGTGACTCGGAGCTGGCGGTGTTCCCATGCGCCTGCTGCCCTTGTCCTTCTAGGTGGACGAGGTCACAGGTTTGGGAGGTGCTGCCGAAGAAGCCTTGGCGAGTTGCTGCAGTACATCTTGTAGATGGTACACACTGCAGCCACGGTGCGCCGGTGGTGGAGGGAGTGAATGTTTAAGGTGGTGGATGGGGTGCCAATCAAGCGGCTGCTTTGTCCTGGATGGCGTCAAGCTTCGAGTGCTGTAGGAGCTGCACTCATCCAGGCAAGTGGAGAGTATTCCATCACACTCCTGACTTGTGCCTTGTAAATGGTGGAAAGGCTTTGGGGAGCCAGGAGGTGAGATACTCGCCACAGAATACCCAGCCTCTGACCTGCTCTTGTTGCCACAGTATTTATGTGGCTGGTCCAGTTAAGTTTCTGGTCAATGGTGACCCTCAGGATGTTGATAGTGGGGAATTCGGCAATGGTAATGCCATTGAATGTCAAGGGGCGGTGGTTAGACGCTCGCTTGTTGGAGACAGTCATTGTCTGGCACTTGTGTGGTGCGAATGTTACCTGCCACTTATCAGCCCAAGCCTGAATGTCGTCCAGGTCTTGCTGCATGCGGGCATGGACTGCTTCATTATCTGAGGAGTTGTGAATGGCACTGAACACTGTGCAGTCATCAGCGAACATCCCCACTTCTGACCTTCTGATGGAGGGAAGGTCATTGATGAAGCAGCTGAAGATGGTTGGGCCTAGGACACTGCCCTGAGGAACTCCTGCAGCGATGTCCTGGGGCTGTAATGATTGACCTCCAACCACCACAACCATGTTCCTTTGTGCTAGGTATGACTCCAGCCAATAGAGAGTTCTCCCCCCAATTCCCATTGACTTCAATTGTACTAGGGCTCCTTCATGCCAGACTCGGTCAAATGATGCCTTGATGTCAAGGGCAGTCACTCTCCTCACCTCTGGAATTCAGCTCTTTTGTCCAATGTTTGGACCAAGGCTGTAATGAGGTCTGGAGCCGAGTGGTCCTGGCGGAACCCAAACTGGGCGTCAGTGAGCAGGTTATTGGTGTGTTAGTGTCGCTTGATAGCACTGTCGACGATACTTTCCGTCACTTTGCTGATGATTGAGAGTAGACTAATGGGACGCTAATTGGCCAGATTGGATTTGTCCTGCTTTTTGTGGACAGGTCGTTCCTGGACAGTTTTCCACATTGTCAGATAGATGCCAGTGTTGTAGCTGTACTGGAACAGCTTGGCTAGAGAAGCAGCTAATTCTGGAGCACAAGTCTTCAGCACGATAGCCGGGATGTCCCTGGAGATTGGATGGTGAAGGGTAATCTAATTAACATGTACAAAAGGATTTGATTAGGTAGATAGAGACTATTTCCTCTGGTGGGGGAATCCAGAACAAGGGGGCACAATTTTATTAGAGCTAGGCCGTTCAGAAACCAGGAAGCACTTCTTCATAACCAAGGGAAGTGGAAATGTGCAACTCTCGCCCCCAAAAAGCTGTGGATGCTGGGGGGAGCGGTCACTTGGAATTTTTAAGACTGAGATCGACAGATCTTTATTCGTTAAAAGGCAATAAGGGATTAAGGCTCAACGGCGGGTAAATGGAGTAGAGGTTCAGATCAGCCATGATCTAATCGAATGGCGAAAGGGGCTTGATTGAGGGGCTGAATGGCCTCCTCCTGTTCCTACGAACCCGATACTTGTTGGGCTGTGCGGCTCAGTACCACGCTGGGTGGGCAGTTACCGACTGACCCACTGGGGAACAACATTTAATTCCCTTTTAGGCATGTAGGGAATAAACGTGACGTTCCGATGGCTCAGTGGTGTCGAATTCGGCGGTTAAAACTTCCAGTGCATTTCATTCGTTGATAGTTTGGTAACCTCCAGATGTTCTGAACTTCGTGCCCCGCTGGCTGCAACATCTGCTGCTACAGCGGATTGGTGAAGAACGAAAAAGAGAGAGAGCTTGCATTTATATAGCACCTTTCACCACCCCAGGACGTCCCAAAGCGCTTTACAGTCACTGATGTAATATAGTAAACGTGGCAGCAAATTGAGCACAGTAAGATCCCACAAACAGCAATGTGATGATGACCAGATAATCGGTTTCAGTGATGTTGATTGAGGGATGAATATTGGCCCCAGGACACCGGGGAGAACGCCCCCCCGCTCTTCAATAGTGGCCGTGGGATCTTTTACATCCACCTGAGAGAGCAGACAGGGGCCTCAGTTTAACGTCTCATCCGAAATATGGCACCTCCGACAGTGTGGCGCTCCCTCAGTACTGCACTGGGGGTGTCGGCCTGGATTATGGGCTCCAGTCTCTGGAATGAGACTTAGACCCACGACCTTCTGACTCAGAGGCACGAGTGCGACCCAGAGCCACGGCTGACACGTGTGTACACAAATATGCTGATAGAGTGGAAGGCTGCTTGCTCCTGCCCATAGTATCTCAATTCCTGAAAGGGGGCGGGGGGGGGGGGGGGGGGGAAGGAAGGAAGAGCACAAAAAGTTACTAGACAAGGTCAAATCCTATCATCGCTCTGTATCTCCAAGGCCAGGAAGCAAGTGGCCTGCCTGCTGAATTGGTCAAGGGAAACTGAGCATGACACTGGTACATAAGAACATAAGAAATAAGAGCAGGAGTGGGCCACACGGCCCCTCGAGCCTGCTCCGCCATTCAATCAGATCATGGCTGATCTTCGACCTCGACTCCACTTTCCCGCCCGATCCCCGTATCCCTCGATTCCAAAAATCTATCGATCTCAGCCTTGAACATAGTCAGCATCCACAGCCCTTTGGGGTAGAGAATTCCAAAGATTCACAACCCTCTTGAGTGAAGAAATTCCTCAAATCAGACTTAAATGGCCGACCCCTTGTCCTGAGACTATGCCCCCCTAGTTCTGTATAGTCATACGGAGCTGCAGATTGCGTAGTCAATCTCCGGTCCGTGCTGAGATAGCGGATCTCGCACTAGGGGCTGTCGGCAGAGATACACCAATTGGCCTCCGTGCCCTCTGCCTTGGGAGGGACAGCGGCGCCCATGGGAACATCGGGTGAGGATAGGACTTAGCTGGGCAGCGATGCTCTTCATGGTCAAACAGCCTGCCGACACTAAGCTTGCGCGTGAAGAACGGCCACTTAAATGAGGTACTGGAGGACCGCCCGAGCCCGGGGAACTGCTTTCCCGCAAGGTTTCGGGAGAATAGGGGAGGAACTTTTAAAATTCTCATCCTTGTTTTCAAATCCCTCCAGGGCCTCTCCCCATCTCTGTAACCTCCTCCAGCTCCACAACCCTCCGAGATCTCTGCGCTCCTCCAATTCTTGCGTCTTGTGCATCCCCAATTTTAATCGCTCCACCATTGGCGGCCGTACCTTCAGCTGCCTGGGCCCTGAGCTCTGGAATTCCCTCCCTAAACCTCTCCGCCTCTCTCTCCTCAAAACCGACCTCGTTCACCTGTCCTAGTGTCTCCTTATGTGGCTTGCTGTCAATTTTTGTCTGATAACGTTCCTTTGAAGCGCCTTGGGAAGTTTTACTACATTAAAGGCGCTGTATAAATGCAAGTTATCGCTGTTCTTGAACTTGGAAACATCCCACTGCCGGTACCTGGCTGGCGGTTCTCGTGACGTTCAGGGCTGGAGCTGATTCTCCCATGAGCGTCTTCAGTGGCTTGACGTCGGGCGTGCTGCTCCTGCTGCTAAGGGAGGTCGTAGCGGACGTGGCTGCAGGTACCTTTACACGCTCTGGAGGAACATACCTGGAATATTAAAGACCAAACCGATTAGGTTTTAGGAGAAGGGCAGACACAATCTGCTCTCGGAACAGCAACACATTAACCACTTACCGCACAATCCCTCACTCTCTTCGCTTTCAGCTCAGGGCAGTCTTTTAGCAATTCCACATTCTTACTTTGCTTTTTAATAGATTATAGATTGATCCATATAACAGAAGTAATGTGGATAGTGCGCAGTGTGTGAACGCTGCACCGCAGACGCCACATGACACTGAACCTTCTGCCTCACCATTTGCAATGCCACTGGAAATCTATTAGTTTGATGGTACAATCCATTTGATTTGCACCCTAACCGCCTCAGAAGGTTGTGGGATCAAGCCCCACTCCAGAGACTTGAGCACATTCATCCAGGGTGACACTCCCAGTGCCAGTACTGAGGGAGTGCTGCACTGTCGGAGGTTCCGTCTTTCGGATGAGACGTTAAACCGAGACTCCGTCTGCTCTCTCAGGTGGACGTAAAAGGCCCCACGGCCACTATTTCGTAGAAGAGCAGGGGAAGTTCTCCCCGGTGTCCTGGGGCCAATATTTATCCCTCAACCAACATCACTGAAACAAATTATCTGGTCATTTATCACATTGCTGTTTGTGGGAGCTTGCTGTGCAGAAACTGACTGCCGCATATCCCACATTACAACAGTGACTACACTTCAAAAATACTTCATTGGCTGCAAAGCGCTTTGGGACGTCCGGTGGTTGTGAAAGGCGCTATATAAATGCAAGTCTTTTCTTTCCCCCTATGGGAAAGTCAACATTTTTTTAATTCATTCCTGGGATGTGGGCGTCGCTGGCAAGGCCAGCATTTATTGCCCGTCCCTAATTGCCCCATCGAAGGTGGTGGTGAGCTGCCTTCTTGAACTGCTGCAGTCCGTGTGGTGAAGGTGCTCCCACAGTGCTGTTAGGGAGGGAGTTCCAGGATTTTGACCCAGCGACGATGAAGGAACGGCCGATATATTTCTGTCAGGATGGTGTGGGACTTGGAGGGGAACTTGGAGGTGGTGGTGTTCCCATGCGCCTGCTGCCCTTGTCCTTCTAGGTGGAAGAGGTCGCGGGTTTGGGAGGTACTGCCGAAGAAGCCTTGGTGAGTTGCTGCAGTGCATCTTGTAGATGGTACACACTGCAGCCACAGTGCGCCGGTGGTGGAGGGAGTGAATGTTTAAGGTGGTGGATGGGGTGCCAATCAAGCGGGCTGCTTTGTCCTGGATGGTGTCGAGCTTCTTGGGTGTTGTTGGAGCTGCACTCATCCAGGCAAGTGAAGAGTATTCAATCACACTCCTGACTTGTGCCTTGTAGATGGTGGAAAGGCTTTGGGTAGTCAGGAGGTGAGACACTCACCGCAGAATACCCAGCCTCTGACCTGCTCTTGTTGCCACAGTATTTATGTGGCTGGTCCAGTTAAGTTTCTGGTCAATGGTGACCCCCAGGATATTGACGGTGGGAGATTCAGCAATGGTAAGGCCATTGAATGTCATGGGGCGGTGCTTATACGCTCGCTTGTTGGAGATAGTCACTGCCTGGCACATATGTGGCGCGAATGTTACCTGCCACTTATCAGCCCAAGCCTGAATGTTGTCAAGGTCTTGCTGCATGCGGGCATGGACTGCTTCATTATCTGTGGAGTTGTGAATGGCACTGAACACTACTGTCATCAGCGAACATCCCCACTTCTGACCTTATGATGGAGGGAAGGTCATAGAAACATAGAAGATAGGAGCAGGAGTCGGCCATTCGGCCCCTCAAGCCCGCTCCGCCATTTAATGAGATCATGGCTGATCATTAAAACTCAGTACCCTGTCCCTGCTTTCTCCCCATACCCCTTGATCCCTTTAGCCTTAAGAAATATATCCAACTCCCTCTTGAATATATTTAATGAATTGGCCTCAACTGCCTTCTGTGGTAGAGAATTCCACAGGTTCTCCACTCTCTGGGTGAAGAAATTCCTCCTCATCTCAGTCCTAAATGGCTCACCCCTTATCTTTAGACTGTGACCCCTGGTTCTGGACTCCCCCGCCATCGGGAACATCCTTCCTGCATCTAGTCTGTCTAGTCCTGTTAGAATTTTATAAGTTTCAATGAGATCCCCTCTCATTCTTCTAAACTCCAGTGAATATAAGCCCAATCGACCCAATCTCTCCTCAAATGTCATTCCTGCTATCCCAGGGATCAGGCTTGTGAATCGTCGCTGCACTCCCTCCATGGCAAGAACATCCTTCCTCAGATAAGGCGACCAAAACTGCACACAATACTCAAGGTGTGGTCTGAACAAGGCCCTGTACAACTGTAGCAAGACATCCTTGTTCCTGTACTCGAATCCTCTCGCTATGAAGGCCAACATACCATTTGCCTTCTTAACCGCCTGCTGCACCTGCATGCTTACCTTCAGCGACTGGTGCACAATAACACCCAGGTCTCGTTGCACTTCCCCTTCTCCCAATCTATTGCCGTTCAGATAATAATCTGCCTTCCTGTTTTTGCCACCAAAGTGGATAACCTTGCATTTATCCACATTATACTGCATCTGCCATGTTTCTGCCCAATCACCCAACCTGTCCAAATCATACTGGAGTTTCTCAGCATCCTCTTCACAGCACACACGCCCACCCAGCTTTGTGTCATCTGCAAACTTGGAGATATTACATCTAGTTCCCTCATCTAGATCATTAATATATATTGTGAATAGCTGGGGTCCTAGCACCGATCCCTGCGGTACTCCACTAGTCACTGCCTGCCACTCGGAAAAAGACCCGTTTATTCCAACTCTTTGCTTCCTGTCTGCCAACCAGTTCTCTATCCAAGTCAGTTACTTACCCCCAATCCCATGTGCTTTAACTTTGCACGCTAATCTCTTATGCGGGACCTTATCAAAAGCCTTCTGAAAGTCCAAATACACCACATCCACTGGTTCTCCCTTATCTATTCTACCAGTTACATCCTCAAAAAATTCCAGTAGATTAGTCAAGCACAATTTACCTTTTGTAAATCCATGTTGACTTTGTCCGATCCTGTCACTGTTTTCCAAGTGCTCTGCTATTACATCTTTTATCACGGACTCTAGCATTTCCCCCACTACCGATGTCAGACTTATCGGTCTATAATTCCCCGTTTTCTCTCTACCACCTTTTTTAAATAGTGGGGTAACATTAGCTACCCTCCAATCCATGTGAACTGTGCCAGAGTCTATAGAATTTTGGAAGATGACCAGCAATGCATTTAGTATTTCTAGGGTCACTTCCTTAAGTATCCTAGGATGTCGGTTATCAGGTCCTGGGGATTTATCGACCTTCAATCCCGTCAATTTCCCCAACACCATTTCCCTACAAATACTGATTTCATTCAGGTCATTGATGAAGCAGCTGAAGATGGTTGGGCCTGGGGAACTCCTGCAGCGATGTCCTGGGGCTGTGATGATTGACCTCCAACCACCACAACCATCTTTTCTTGTGCTAGGTATGACTCCAGCCAATGGAGTTTTCATCCTGGTTCCCATTGACTTCAATTTTACTAGGGCTCCTTGATGCCACACTCGGTCAAATGCTGCCTTGATGTCAAGGGCAGTCACTCTCACCTCACCTCTGGAATTCAGCTTTTTTGTCCATGTTTGGACCAAGGCTGTAATGAGGTCAGGAGCTGAGTGGTCCTGGCGGAACCCAAACTGAGCATCAGTGAGCAGGTTATTGGTGAGTAAGTGTTGCTTGACAGCACTGTCAACGACACCTTCCATCACTTTGCTGATGATTGAGAGTAGACTGATAGGGCGGTAATTGGCCGGATTGGATTTGTCCTGCTTTTTGGGGACAGGACATACCTGGGTAGTTTTCCACATTGTCGGAAGGATGCCAGTTGTAGCTGTACTGGAACAGCTTGGCTAGAGGCACGGCTAGTTCTGGAGCACAAGTCTTCAGCACGATAGCCGGGATGTTGTCGGGGCCCACAGCCTTTGATGTATCCAGTGCACTCAGCCGTTTCTTGATATCACGTAGCGTGAACCAAATTGGCTGAAGACTGGTTTCTGTGATGGTGGGGACCTCAGGAGTCGGCCAAGATGGATCATCCACTCGGCACGTCTGGCTGAAGATGGTTGCAAACGCTTCAGTTTAACTGAAAGACACTAACCAGGAAGGTTCGGGGTTCAATTCCCAGCCTATGCTGACTGAGGTGATCTCAGCCAGTCCAGCATTTGGGCTAGGGTAGGGGAGACGAGGGGGGAAAATCAGCTGGAGTTTCTGCTGCTAATCCCCAGTCTCTATCCAGTGACGGCTGCTGGGAATTGCACGCATGCAGGTAACCGGGCGAGGACCGAATCGGTCGTGCTTGTGACCCTCCCTGTGTCCAAGTGGCTGCCCACACTCACACAAAGAATGGTCATCTGGGCAAACTACCAGAGGGCTTCCTTCAAGCCCGTATCCCAGCACGAGGCAGCACCTTCGGGAGACAAGGGGAAAATCTGGGGGGGAATGGAGGGGGGATTATATAATTGACGGATGTTCCTTTAGGCACTAGTCCTCATCCAAAATGCATCTAAATTACACAGCAGTATTCACTACAAGCAGAGCGGCCCAGGGGAGCGTCAGTAAAGTGGAGAAGTAATGCTGAACCCTTGTAAAGCGCTGGATAGGTCACAACTGGAGTATTGCCTCCAGTTCTGGTCACCACACTTTAGGAAGGATGTGAAGGCCCTTGAGAGGGTGCAGAGGAGATTTACCAGAATATTCCGGGGGTGGAGGATCTTAGCTACAAGGACAGGTTGGAGAAGCTGGTTTTCATTAGAGCAAAGGAGGTCGAGGGGTGATTTGATCGAGGTGTACAAGATTATGACAGGTTTGGATAGGCTAGACGGGGAAAAGCTGTTTCCACTAGTTGACGGTACAAGGACTAGGGGACACAGATTTAAGGTTTTGGGCAAGGGGGATGTGAAGAAAAACTTTTTTTTACACAGCGAGTGGCGAGGACCTGGAACTCGCTGCCGACGGAACGGAGTCATAGAGTCATAGAGTCATAGAGTTTTACAGCACAGAAAGAGGCCCTTCGGCCCATCGTGTCTGCGCCGCCCATCCATCCCTGTCCAGTCTAATCCCATTTTCCAGCATTTGGTCCATAGCCTTGTATGCAATGGCATTTCAAGTGCTCATCCAAATGCTTCTTGAATGTTGTGAGGGTTCCTGCCTCTACCACCCTTTCAGGCATTGAGTTCCACATTCCAACCACCCTCTGGGTGAAAAAGTTCCTCCTCAAATCCCCTCTAAATCTCCTGCCCCTTACCCTGAATCTATGCCCCCTTGTTATTGACCCCCCTACTAAGGGGAAAAGTTCCTCTTTATCTACCCTATCTATGCCCCTCATCATTTTGTACACCTCAATCAGGTCCCCCCTCAGCCTTCTTTGCTCCAAGGAAAACAACCCCAGCCTGTCCAGCCTCTCTTCATAGCTGAGGCGCTCCATCCCAGGTAACATCCTGGTGAATCTTCTCTGCACCCTCTCCAAAGCAATCACATCCTTCCTATAGTGAGGCGACCAGAACTGCACACAGTACTCCAGCTGTGGCCTCACCAGCGTTTTGTACAGTTCCATCATAACCTCCCTGCTCTTATATTCTATGCCTCGGCTAATGAAGGCAAGTATCCCATATGCCTTTTTAACCACCTTATCTACCTGTTCCGCTGCCTTCAGGGATCTATGTACATGTACACCAAGGTCCCTCTGACCCTCTGTACTTCCTAGGGTCCTACCACTCATTGTGTATTCCCTTGCCTTATTTGTCCGTCCAAAATGCATCACCTCGCACCTTTCAGGGTTAAATTCCATTTGCCACTTTTCCGCCCATCTGACCAACCCGTTTATATCGTCCTGTAGCCTGAGGCTTTCCTCCTCACAATTTACCACCCCACCAATTTTCGTGTTCTCGCCCAGGCCAACATCCCCAGCATCGAAGCTCTGACCACGCTCAATCAGCTCTGATGGACGGGCCACATCGTCCGTATGCCCGATACAAGACTCCCAAAACAAGCGCTCTACTCGGAGCTCCGACGTGGCATAAGAGCCCCAGGTGGGCAGAGGAAACACTTCAAGGACACTCACAAAGCCTCCTTGAAAAAGTGCAACATCCCCACTGACACCTGGGAATCCCTGGCCCAAGACCGCACAAAGTGGAGGAGAAGCATCCGGGAAGGCGCCGAACACCTCGAGTCTCTTCGCCGGGAGCAAGCGGAAGCCAAGCGCAAACAGCGCAAGGAGCGCACGTCAACCCAAGCACCCCACCCACCCGCCCCTTCAACCACCGTCTGCCCCACCTGTGACAGAGACTGTAGGTCCCGCATCGGACTCATCAGTCACCTGAGAACTCATTTTTAATGTGGAAGCAAGTCATCCTCGGTTCCGAGGGACTGTCTAAGAAGAAGAAGGTGGAAGCGGAGACACTCAATGTTTTCAAGGGGAGACTGGATCGGCACTGGAGGGAAATAAACTTGCAGGGCTACGGGGATAGAGCGGGGGGAATGGGACTGACTGGATTGCTCTACAGAGAGCCGGCGCGGACTCGACGGGCCGAATGGCCTCCTTCTGTGCCGTTATGACTATGAGACTGGGATGGTTCCTCACTGCAACGTCAATACAACGCACGATTACTCACCATCTTTTCTTCTCATATTTATCCTGTAGGAATTCCTTGATTTTTTGCGGATCCCTGTAGTCGGGGATAACTGACGATCTGGAGTCAAACAGGCCCAGCCAAATCTGCCTACATACCTGCACAGGAATCGAACACAAAAGATTAAGTTTTCTTTCCATATACAGGAAACTCTTTTATAGCTGGCACCGACGGGACCGGCGTGCTGCCGGTTGATCAAAAAGTCCAGATTACAGAGAGGTATACTTACTAAGGTACGAGAGCCCCGTACACGGCCACAGATCCAGGCGTCCCTGTTGCATGGCAACAGGTGCAGGAACCCCGGTTACACGGCCACAGATCCAGGCGTCCCTGTTGCATGGCCACAGATCCAGGAACCCCGGTTACACGGCCACAGGTCCAGGCGTCCCTGTTGCATGGCAACAGGTGCAGGAACCCCGGTTACACGGCCACAGATCCAGGCGTCCCTGTTGCATGGCCACAGATCCAGGAACCCCGGTTACACGGCCACAGATCCAGGCGTCCCTGTTGCATGGCAACAGGTGCAGGAACCCCGGTTACACGGCCACAGGTCCAGGCGTCCCTGTTGCATGGCCACAGATCCAGGAACCCCGGTTACACGGCCACTAATATGAAGTAAAACTTACCTGAACCTACTCCTGAATTTTGCCGGTTAAGAGAGATTTCCGGTTATTTAGGCGTCGGTAAAAAGAGAGTTTCCTGTATATACACACACATAAATATATATCTCACAAAACATCAGCTAGGGTTGCCGCTCCCGATCGCTCTCCAGTCACGCAGCGTTTGCCCTCAGAATGTGACCGCGACTTCAGGAGGTAGCGCATGTGCATCTAAACGCGGATACCCTGAAGTTGCGGTCAGTCAGTCACTGCTCCGACACTGGCTGCGCTGTGCCCCCCGTACGCCTCCCCCACCACCACCACCCCCCCAAAGCCGGCACAGTGTAATCAATGAAATGGACGAAACTTGGGCTTTTCCCGGCAATATCGCTGTTAAATACCCCATTTAGAAGTTAGACCTTGTTGGATTCGGTGTAACTGGGATTTTAACAGCATATGACCGCTAAACGAACGTTATGGCCCTGAAAAGCTCATTTTAATTTTGTGGACTGTCAAATTTCTCCATTATGATAAAAATACAATTTTTAAGAAACTTTAAAAAACTTTTTTTTTTTTTTTTTAAAGTTTGTTCATGATATTTCAAGTATCCCCACGTGAGAGCCCCACTCTTTGTTTTGCTCGCTAACATTAAAAAGAAATCAGGATAAAAGCAGGTTCTCATTTCCTGGTCTGAGAGAATTCTACAATGTGATTGGCTCCTTAGACGGCTCATTGGTGTCACAGCAGATCGCAGTAGGGGATCCCCACTACACTGCGCTGAAGTCACTTGTGCATCGATAAAGGGGAACTTCTCGCCACAGAGCTCGCGAGATTCTCCGTGGGCAGCTTTCCTCGGGGGTCAGCGGCGAAGGCCTTTGCTCCGCCGCTGACCGCAGATTCCAAGGCCTTTGCTCCGCCGCTGACCGCAGATTCCAAGGCCTTTGCTCCGCCGCTGACCGCAGATTCCAAGGCCTTTGCTCCGCCGCTGACCGCAGATTCCAAGGCCTTTGCTCCGCCGCTGACCGCAGATTCCAAGGCCTTTGCTCCGCCGCTGACCGCAGATTCCAAGGCCTTTGCTCCGCCGCTGACCGCAGATTCCAAGCTCATAGGTTTACGGGAGGATACGAAAGCAAAGAAAACTGGCAGCGAGATGAAGCTGTTTTTGGGAGAGTTTTCCCAACAGCAGCTGTGAAAAAGAGCAGGCTCCAGAGGGCGGAACGGAGGGAGCGGGGAAATGAGCAGTAATTCTGGATCGGAAGAGCAGAAGGCGCCACGGCTGGAGGAGGTGGCTCGGGTGAAGTGCGAGAGCGCTGAACCCGAGGATGACCATCTAGACGCACAATGTGGTGGGAATAGAGGGCCAGTGGAGTGTAGCAAGGAGCGAGGCCGGGGGGGGGGGGGGGGGGGGGGGGCGGTGCAGGAAGGGGGAAGGCGGATTCTCACCCCACCTCTGTGGCACAATGCACAGGCAGCAGGACAAGCTGCACCAGCACATCGCTCAGAATGGAGGCATTACTATTACAAAACAGACAAAGTGTCATTTCAGTTTCAGCACCTCAGGCATATAAACTCCCCCAACCTACAACCCTCCAAGATTTCTGTGTTCCTCCAATTCTGTCCTCTTGTAAATCCCCCAATTTCTCGTCCCAGCATTGGCGGCCGTGCCTTTAGCTGTTGAGACCCTAAGCTCTGGAATTCCCTCCCTAAACCGCTCTACCACTCTCGTCGCCTTTAAGACGCTCCTGAAAACCCACCTCTTTGGCCAAGCTTTTGGTCACCTGTCCTAATATCACTCTTGTGAAGGGCCATGGGCCATTTTACTACTTTAAAGGCACTGTATAAATGCAAGTTGTTGATATCCCGATCGAGATCGATTAACGTAGTCGCCAGATCACGTACTCCTGAGGGGGTTGGAGGTGGAGTGCGACGTGGAAAGCAGACGTGGCCTGAAAGAGCTTGGGTACAGAACGAGTTTGCTTTTAGAAAAGGAACGTGGAAAGGTTTGTGGGGCTACTAAGCATAAGTATGCGCGGTTTCCCTGCAGCCCGAGGGTAAGGTTCCTGCATCAGCATGGCCAGGACCACTCACTGGGCTTTGGCTAGTTATCTTCATTGAGAAATCAAGGTGAAGGGTCAAAGGCTAGAGTGCAGGCTACCAGCAAGATTGGGGAAGGAGGGGGACAAGAGATGGCTCAGTGAATCAGGAAGTGCTAGCAGCTGGTGCCAACTGTGGGTTTAAGTATTTCTAGACATAGAAACATAGAAGATAGGAGCAGGAGTAGGCCATTCAGCCCCTCGAGCCTGCTCCACCATTCAATGCGATCATGGCTGTTCATCCAAATTCAGTACCCGGTCCCCGCTTTCTCCCCATATCCCTTGATACCTTTAGCCTTAAGAAATATATCCAACTCCTTCTTGAATATATTCAATGAATTGGCCTCTACTGCCTTCTGTGGTAGAGAATTCCACAGGTTCACCACTCTCTGGGTGAAGAAATTCCTCCTCATCTCTGTCCTAAATGGCTTACCCCTTATCCTTAGACTGTGACCCCTGGTTCTGGACTCCCCCGCCATCGGGAACATCCTTCCTGTGGGAATGAGGGAGAGTTTTGAGTTCCTGGGAACGAACTGGTTAGAGTGGGAAGTGGAGCAGTGAGATTTGACTTCCATATGATTGCTGTGACTCGGGGTTAAGATCCAGGGGCGTAAGTCAGCAAAATATTCATTCATATCGTTCGTAAACCTACAAATCTGCACGGGGGAGTGTTCATTACACCCTCAGGAGCAACATTCCCCCCTAAACAAATCAGGAGGTCCCGCGCAGGCCGCTCACCAGCTGTCGACGCTGGAGACGATACTGCGCATGCGATGCCGGAGACGATACTGCGCATGCGCGGCCTCTGCAGGAGCACTGCTCCGGAGTAAATGCTCAATGGACAATTGCATTCTCCAGCAATAATGGGAGACTTTTAGCAGGAATCAGTGCTGCTCCGGTGAGTTTTATTGAAGTGAAGTAGGAGTGTGTGCGTGGCCAGGATGTCCCTGCGGTGTTTGATATTTAACTCCTCGCTCTCGGGTTAAGTGGCTTTCAGTTCCTCCTACGCTGCCAGGCATGAAAGTAAAAAGCCCTGAAGTCCTGCTACTTACAGGCAGTAATTGCACTTAAGTGAGCGCCGTGGTTAAACATTAGTGGAGGCCCCAGGCCAGGCTTCCTCGAATGCTCCCATTTCCAGAGAAGGCATATCTGTGTGCCGCCGTCTCGCTCGCTGGTCTCCACATACTGTGCTTTGCGGAGACCAGGAGTTCAGGAGTGGGACTTTGCCGGAACAGGATTAGAGCGCAGGAATCGTCGAACAGCGGACGGATGGCGAGAGAACTGTACGTCATGGGAACGGGAGTGGGCCATTCAGCCCCTCGAGCCTGTCCCGCCATCCTATTCTTCTTAGGCAGTCCCTCAGAGCCGAGGATGACTTGCTTCTGCACTAAAAATGAGTTCTCAGGTGAATGAGCCCATTGCAGGACCTACAGACTCTGTCACAGGTGGGGCAGACAGTGGTTGAAGGGGCGGGTGGGTGGGGTGCTTGGGTTGACGTGCGTTCCTTGCACTTGGCCTCCGGCGAAGAGACTGAAGGTGTTCGGCACCTTCCCGGATACTTCTCCTCCACTTTGTGCGGTCTTGGGCCAGGGATTCCCAGGTGTCGGTGGGGGATGTTACACTTTTTCAAGGAGGCTTTGAGGGTGTCCTTGAAGCGTTTCCTCTGCCCACCTGGGGCTCTCTTACCATGTCGGAGCTCCGAGTAGAGCGCTTGTTTTGGGAATCTCGTATCGGGCATGCGGACGATGTGACCCGTCCATCGGAGCTGATCGAGCGTGGTCAAAGCTTCGATGCTGGCCTGAGCGAGAACACGGACGTTGTTGCGGAGGCAGCGTTGGTGGTACCTCTCCAGTGCTTTGAGGCGCCTGCTGGACATGGTCCATGTGTCTGAGGCATACATGAGGGTGGGTATCACTACTGCTCTGTAGACCATGAGCTTGGTGCCAGGTTTGAGGTCCTGGTTTTCAAACACTCTGCTCCTCAAGCGACCAAAGGCTGCACTGGCACACTGAAGGCGGTGTTGGACTTCGTCATCGACGTCTGCCCTTGATGACAGTAGGCTCCATACTTCTTGTCAGTAGGCTCCCGAGGTATGGAAAGTGGTCCACGTTGTCCAAGGCCTTGTCATGGATTTTGATAATCGGGGGGGCAGTACTGTGTGGCAGGGGCAGGTTGTCTTACGGATGTTTAGTGCAAGGCCTATGCTCTCATACGCTTCGGTGAAGGTGTTGATGATGGTTTCGAGTTCGACCTCCGAGTGTCGTCTGCATACTGTAATTCGACGACAGAGGATGGGACAACCTTGGATCTATTAGATCACGGCTGATCTGCACCTCAAATCCATTTGCCCACCTTTGCTTCATATCCATCAAAAATGTATCGAACTCAGTCTTGAAGATTTCAACTGACCTCCAGCATCCAAAGCCTGATTGCTGCCCTACCCGAGAGCAGCTGACTTGAAGCTGACGCTGGATGTCGAGGGGGCAGGAGATGTGCCCGCCCTCACTGGACACAGCCCACTCTGACACCAGAGAAGGAGCAGGGGGACGTGTCATCATATAAATCCCCCTGGCTGAAGGCTGTGAAATAATGGGCAGCCAACCCTCCCCCCGCAAGCTGCAGAGAACGTAGGAATAGTAGGAACAGGAGAAGGCCATTCAGCCCTTCGAACCCATTCCGCCATTCAATTAGATGCCGCTATCAGATCCCTGCCAGCAAACGCGTCAACCAGAACACTAACCTTTATATTGGTGAGCCAACAAAAATCTATCCATCTCAGTCTTACGAATTTCAACTGACCCAGAATCCACAGCTTTTTGGGGGGAGTGGGGGGGGGGGGTTCCAGATTTCCACGACCCTTTGTGTGAAGAAGTGTCTCCTGACATCACCCCTGAACGGCCTGGCTGTAATTTTAAGGTTACGCCCCCTTGTTCTGGACTCCCCCCACCAGAGGAAATAGTTTCTCTCTATCCACCCTATCAACTCCTTTAATCATCTTAAACACCTCGATTAGATCCCCCCTTAATCTTCTATACTCCAGGGAATAGTCTGTGCCACCAGTCCTTATAATATAGAAAACATAGAAAAATAGGAGCAGGAGTAGGCCATTCGGCCCTTCGAGCCTGCTCCGCCATTCAATATGATCATGGCTGATCCTCTATCTCAATACCATATTCCCGCTCTCTTCCCCATACCCCTTGATGCCTTGTGTCTAGAAATCTATCTATCTCCTTAAATATATTCAGTGACTTGGCCTCCACAGCCTTCTGTGGTAGCGAATTCCACAGGTTCACCACCCTCTGAGTGAGGATATAACCCTGTTGGCCCCGGTATCATTCTGGTGAATCGGTGCTGCACCCTCTCCAAGGCCAATGTATCCTTCCTGAGGTACGGTGCCCAGAACTGACCGCAGCGCTCCAGATGGGGGTCTGACCAAAGCTCTCTCTAAGTGAAGCTTCACTTCCTCATCTGAATATTCCAACCCCCTTGAGGTAAAGGCTGACTTCGATTCCCGTCGTGTACATGGCCCTTGGGACAACCGCTGGAGCCTCTTCTGCAGTGATGGGAGGAGATTCGACTTAGCCCCCTAAGATCCCTTACTCACTCATTCCACACGAAACAGCAGCTATATTGGTAATAGGTCTCATCCGCACCACCTCCCACCCCCCGCCTCCTAATCTCATGTCAGCATAAACTGGCAGCTGGTCTCAACTGTAGACTGAAACTTCTTCACTCAGAGGGTAGTAAATCTATGGAATTTGCTACCTCGGAGAGCTGTGGAAGCTGCGACACGAAATAAATTTAAAACGGAGATAGACAGTTTCCTAGCTGATAAGGGAATTAAGGGTTACGGGGAGCGGGCAGGGAAGTGGACGTGAGTCTAGGTCCGGATCAGCCATGATCCTATTGAATGGCGGAGCAGGCCTGAGGGGCCGTATGGCCTACTCCTGCTTCTTATGTTCTATATGTATGTTCTAACACCATTGGAAAGACCGAACAGGCTGGGGCTCTTTTCTCTAGAAAAGAGAAGGCTGAGGGGGGTGGGGGGGGGGGTGGGGGGAGGGGTGACCTGATGGAGGGCTTTAAAATTATGACGGGTTTCTTATAGGGTAGACGTAGAGAAGATGCTTCCACTTGTGGGGGAGACCAGAACGGTGGCATAGTGGTTAGCACTGTTGCCTCACAGCGCCAGGGACCCGGGTTCGAATCCAGCCTCGGGCGACTGTCTGTGTGGAGTTTGCACATTCTGCCCGTGTCTGCGTGGGTTTCCTCCGGGTGCTCCGGTTTCCTCCCACAGTCCAAAGATGTGCGGGTTAGGTTGATTGGCTATGATAAATTGACCCTTAGTGTTAGGGGGATTAAATATGTGGGGTTACAGGGATAGGGTGGGATATGTGTCGGTGCAGGCTCGATGGGCTGAAATGGCCTCTATCTGCACTGCGGGGTTTCTGTGATTCTGTGTGAAATCCAATAGGGAATTCAGGAGAAACTTCTTTACCCAAAGAATGGTGAGAATGTGGAACTCGCTACCACAGGGAGTAGTTGAGGCAAATAGCGTAGATGCATTCAAGGGTAAGCTATATGAACACATGAGGTAGAAAGGGATAGAAGGATATGTTGAGATGCAGAGGGGTGGGAGGAGGCTCGTGTGCGGCACAAGCACCAGCACAGACCAGTTGTGCCGAATTGGAGGCAGTTCAGAGAAGGTTCATGAGGTTGATTCCGGAGATGAAGGGGTTGTCTTATGAGGAAAGGTTGAGCAGGTTGGGTCGATACTCATTGGAGTTTAGAAGAATGAGAGGGGATCTTACTGAAACGTAAGATTCTGAGGGGGTTGGACAGGGTAGATGCTGAGAGGATGTTTCCCCTCATGGGGGAATTAGAACTCGGGGGGCAGTGTCTCGGAATAAAGGGTCGCCCAGTTAAGACGGAGATGAGGAGGAATTTCTTCTCTGAGGGTTGTGAATCTTTGGACTACTTTACTCCAGGGAGCTGTGGAGGCGGAGTCAGTGAATATATTCAAGGCGGAGAGACAGATATTTGAGTAACAGGGGAGTCGAGGGTTACGGGGAGAGAGCGGGAAAGTGGAGTTGAGGCCAAGATCAGATCAGCCATGATCTCACTGAATGGCGGAGCAGGCTCGAGGGGCCGAGTGCTCCTATTTCTTATGAGTGGCCTGTTTCTGTGCAGTATACATTCTATGTAAAAGTTCCCATTGCGACTACATGAATATCAGTGCACTGGAATGATAGATGGGAGTGTATTTCCTTGGGACGAGGAGGGCTATTTTCTTCCCTCCTGTCCTGACATCGTGGCTTCTTTCCAGGGTCCGGCTCCACAGCTCTCCGGGGCTTTGCACGTTCTTGGCATGTGAGCCTCTTTGTCCCACGAGGAAAGCTGGAGTTCGAAAGTTGGCCAAATAAAAAAGGCTGGACTAGGCCGTGAAATCGGCAGGGTACAAGACAGGGGGGGGGGGGGGGGGTGCGTCACACTAGAACTGCGCCGTACGGTGCAGACTGCAGCCCGAGTTGACCTTCGGCCACCGACGAGGAGTCGTTCAATGCCTGGAGCCAGTCCAGTGAAGAACCACTGGGCTGATGCATCTTCCCCACTCCATAAATATCAGCTCATCCAAAACTCCGCTGCCCGTGTCCTAACTCACGCCAAGTCCCGTTCACCCATCTCCCCCCACTCGCTATGCTCGCTGACCTACATCGGCTCCCGGTTGAGCAAAGCCTCGATTTTAAAATTCTCATCTTTATTTTCACATCCATCCATGGCCTCGCCCGCCTCTCCCCATCTCTGCAGCCTCCTCCAGCTCGCACCACACCACCCCCCCCCCCCCCCGCCCCCTAGAGATCTCTGCGCTCCTCCAATTCTGGCCTCTTCCACATCGCCGATTTTAAATGCTCCACCATTTCCAGCCGTGCCTTCAGCTGCCGAGGCCCTAAATCTGGAATTCCCGCCCTAAAGCACTTCAGCCCTCTCTCTCTCCCCTCCTTTAAGGCACTACTTAAAACACACCTCTCTGAACAAGCTTTAGGTCATCTGCCCTAATTTCACCTTATGTGGCTCGGTGTCAAATTTTGTTTGATAACGCTCCCGTGAAGCGCCTAACATAGAAACATAGAAGATAGGAGCAGGAGTAGGCCATTCGGCCCCTCGAGCCTGTTCCGCCATTCAATGAGATCATGGCTGATCATCCAAACTCAGTACCCTGTCCCTGCCTTTTCCCCATATCCCTTTAGCCTTAAGAAATATATCTAACTCCTTCTTGAATATATTTAATGAATTGGCCTCTACTGCCTTCTGTGGTAGAGAATTCCACAGGTTCACCGCTCTCTGGGTGAAGAAATTCCTCCTCATTTCTGTCCTAAATGGCTTACCCCTTATCCTTAGACTGTGACCCCTGGTTCTGGACTCCCCGACCATCGGGAACATCCTTCCTGCATCTAGTCTGTCCAGTCCTGTTAGAATTTTATAAGTTTCAATGAGATCCCCTCTCATTCTTCTAAACTCCAGCGAATAGAAGCCCAATCGACCCAATCTCTCCTCATACGTCATTCCTGCCATCCCAGGTATCAGCCTTGGAGCGTTTTACTATGTTAATGGTGCTATATAAATACAAGCTGTTGTTGTTGATCCTCAGGAAACGTCACTGAGGCGCACGAGCTCAAATGCAAAGTAGCGAACAGGACAAGGAAGCGCACGCTCACACTGGTCGGAAGCAAATTCAGGTCCACCGACCGCCAGGAAATCCTTCAACACACAAAGAGAGATCAAGATGTGGACTACTGGGGCCGTCAGCCAAGGTGGAAACATCAAGTTGTTGCACGTTGAGTGGGGGTTGAGAACCGGATGGATGAGTTAGGGTGGGTCAAATGGCTTTCTTCATCTGTATCTATCGTGCATTCGGGGTTCTACTTAGAGAGAGACCAGATCTGCTTGAATCAGCAACACACTGGTCACAATAAATCACAAACAAACTGCCTCGAGGCAGTCCTGTCTCTCGATTCCTACACTGGAATCTGTCCACTCTCTACCTCTTTGCCTTCATGTTTCCTTTCCAGTATCTGCCTATCAAATTCTGCATCAACAACTTGCATTTATATAGCGCCTTGAACGTAGTAAAAACACACCAGGCCACTTCACCGGAGTGTAATCAAACACAAATTTGATACCCAGCCACATAAGGAGAAATTAAGGCAGGTGACCAAAAGCTTGGTCAAAGAGGTAGGTTTTAAGGAACGTCTTAAAGGACGAGAGAGCGGTAGAGAGCCAGAGAGGTTTAGGGAGGGAATTCCAGAGCTTGGGGCCTAGGCAGCTGAAGGCACGGCTGCCAATGGTGGAGCGATGAAAATCAGGGATGCGCAAGAGGCCAGAATTGGAGGAGCGCAGAAATCACAGAGGGTTGCAAGGCTGGAGATTACAGAGATAGGGAGGGGCGATGCCATGCAGGGATTTGATAACAAGGATGAGAATTAAAGGATGTTAAAGGCAAATCATGTTTAACCAACTTGATCGAGTTTTTTGATGAAGTAATAGAGGGGGTTGATGAGGGCAATGCGGTTGACGTGGTGAACATGGATTTACAAAAGGCGTTCGACAAAGTGCCACATAATAGGCTTGCCAGTAAAGTTGAAGCCCATGGAATAAAAGGGACAGTGGCTGCATGGATATGAAATTGGCCAAGTGACAGGAAACAGAGTAGTGGTGAACGGTTGTTTTTCGGACTGGAGGAAGGTACACAGTGCTGTTCCCCAGGGGCCGGTTCTAGGACCACTGCTTTTCTTGATATATATTAATGACTTGGACGTGGGTGTACAGGGAACAATTGCAAAATTTGCAGATGACACAAAACTTGGAAGTATAGTGAACAGTGAGGATGATAGTGATAGACTTCAAGAGGACAGACTGTCTGGTGGAATGGGCGGACACGTGGCAGATGAAATTTAATGCAGAAAAATGTGAAGTGATACATTTTGGTAGGAAGAACGAGGAGAGGAAATATAAACTAAAGGGGTACAATCCTAAAGGGGGTGCATGAACAGAGAGACCTGGGAGTAAATGTGCACAAATCATTGAAGGTGGCAGGGCAGGTTGAGAAAGCGGTTAAAAAAGCATACGGGATCCTGGGCTTCATGAATAGAGGTATAGAGTACAAACGCGTGGAAACTATGATGAACCTGTATAAAACACTGGTTCGGCCTCAACGGGAGTATTGTGTCCAATTCTGGGCACCACACTTTAGGAAGGATGTGAAGGCCTTAGAGAGGGTGCAGAAAAGATTTACAAGAATGGTTCCAGGGATGAGGGACTTCAGTTACGTGGATAGACTGGAGAAGCTGGGGTTGTTCTCCTTGGAGCAGAGAAGGTTGAGAGGAGATTTGATAGAGATGTTCAAAATCATGAGGGGTCGGGACAGAGTAGATAGAGAGAAACTGTTCCCATTGGCGGAAGGGTCGAGAACCAGAGGACACAGATTTAAGGTGATTGGCAGAAGAACCAAAGGCGACATGAGGAAAAACTTGTTTACGCAGCGAGTGGTGAGGATCTGGAATGCACTGCCCGAGAGGGTGGTGGAGGCGGACTCAATCGTGGCCTTCAAACGGGAGTTGGATAAGTACCTGAAGGAAAAACATTTGCAGGGCTACGGGAAAGGGCGAGGGAGTGGGACTAGCTGAAGTGCTCTTGCAGCGAGCCGGCACGGGC
Organism: Somniosus microcephalus; assembly: GCF_052327205.1. Lineage (NCBI taxonomy): Eukaryota > Metazoa > Chordata > Chondrichthyes > Squaliformes > Somniosidae > Somniosus > Somniosus microcephalus. The sequence goes on from NW_028225182.1 coordinate 33,596,024, forward strand.
TCGACGGGCCGAATGGCCTCCTTCTGTGCTGTAACCATTCAATGATTCTAATTTTAAAATCGAGGCGTTGCCTCCAACGCGAGGATCAAGGGTGTAGCCCATTTTATTAATTTGATATAAATTTCCCTTTTAATAATCTATCTTTCCCGAATGAACCCCCATTCCTCAACTGGAGTGATGGGCACGGTGGGCCATGTGGACGCCATGGTTGAGTTTACTCCACCAACACTGCCGCCTCTCAGAATAAACAGCAGGGCTTATTTAGCATACTGATACTCCTCTACTACAGGGGTTCTCAACCGGGGCTCCAGGAGTTGCGTTCAGGGGGTCCTCCAGTTGGTTTGTCCCATCAATGTACAGGGGGAGACTATTGATCTTTATGGCATAAACATCAGTAGCCTCCCCTGTATATTAAGACAAGTGGAATAGTCTCAGCGATACAGGGACTGTGCATGCGCAGTTAATTCAGGTTCTTACTGTTGGACGCCATTTGTATGGTTAGATAAGGACACCCTCAAAGCCTCCTTGGAAAAAGTGCACCATCCCCACCGACACCTGGGAATCCCTGGCCCAAGACCGTACAAAGCGGAGGAGAAGCATCTGGGAAGGCGGCGAACACCTCGAGTCTCTTCGCTGGGAGCAAGCGGAAGCCAAGCGCAGGCAGCGCAAGCAGCGCCCGTCAACCCAAGCACCCCACCCACCCGCCCCTTCAACCACCGTCTGCCCCACCTGTGACAGAGACTGTAGGTCCCGCATTGGACTCAGCAGTCACCTGAGAACTCATTTTGAGTGTGGAAGCGAGTCATCCACGGCTCCGAGGGACTGCCTAAGAAGAGATGGTTAGACAAGTCCCTTTGCGTGTCACTGACTTTTACAGCAGTACTTATCACGGTAAGTTTTTTTTGATCCAGCCCTAACCCCTTCCACATTCATAAACCACTCGCCGCTTTTAACTATTAAATAAAATAATGGGAGTTATAACTTCTCTTCCGGGGGAATAAAACTGGAGTTGCGGGGGGGCGGGGGGCATCCGCGAGTTAGTCCGGCGTTGCGGGGGCAGAGTAGTGCGAGCCTTCCTTTCAACCATTTTCTTTCCCCTCGTGCGGCGCCACCATGTCACTTGGAAGCCGCTCGCACGGTTGAAAAGAGCGCAATCAGTGGAGAGTGCGCGCGCGCCATGTGGCCCGGGGGAGGGGGAAGAAAGAGACTTTCCAGTCTCTGAGCCTACAGCAAGGCCGGAATAATTGGTATCTGTTGTGACTCTCTCCTCCAATGTCTTCAGTCTTGAGTTAATAAAATACCCGAAGGCGTTATCACGACTTTCCTCGTACCTCAGGCTCGGAGCTTTAAATTCACGGCCATGTGCTTCTCTGACGGACGGACAGGCCTAGTCTGGGCACTCGTGTCCTTTGAAATACCGCTGGCTATTTGTGAAAGGGTTGGGCAGGTGGAAAGGAGGGGGCGCTGCCTTTGTCTACATTAATGACTTGGATTAAAGGGACCGAGTGTAATGTAGCCAAGTTTGCGGATGATACAAAGATGGGTGGGAAAGCAAGTGGTGCAGAGGACTCAAAGAACCTGCAAAGGGATATAGACAGGCTAAGTGAGTGGGCAAACATTTGACAGATGGAGTATAATGTGGGAAAGTGCGAGGTTATCCACTTTGGCAGGAAAAATAAAAAAGCAAATTATTATTTAAATGGAGAGAGATTACAAAATGCTACAGTTCAGAGGGACCTGAGGGTCCTTGTGCATGAAACACAAAAAGTTAGCATGCAGGTACAGCAAGTAATCAAAAACGCAAATGGAACGTTGGCCTTTATTTCAAGGGGGTTGGAGTATAAAAGCAGGGAAGTCCTGCTACAACTGTACAGGGCATTGGTGAGACCACACCTTGAGTACTGCGTACAGTTTTGGTCTCCTTATTTAAGGAAGGATATACTTGCATTGGAGGCAGTTCAGAGACGATTCACTAGGATAATTCCTGGGATGAGGGGGTTGACTTATGAGGAAAGGTTGAGCAGGTTGGGCCTATACTCATTGGAATTTAGAAGAATGAGAGGTGATCTTATTGAAACATAAGATACTGAGGGGGCTCGACAAGGTAGATGCAGAGAGGATGTTTCTCCTCATGGGGAAATCTAGAACTCAGGTCACTGTCTCCGAATAAAGGGTTGCCCTTTTAGAACTGAGATGAGGAGGAATTTCTTCTCTCAGAGGGTCGTAAATCTGTGGAATTCTCTGCCCCAGAGAGCCGTGGAGGCTGGGTCATTAAATACATTTAAGGTGGAGATAGACAGATTTTTGCAAGATAAGGGAGTGAAGGGTTATGGGGAGCGGGTGGGGAAGTGGTTTTGAGCCCGAGATCAGCCATGATCTTATTGAACGGCGGAGCAGGCTCGAGGGGCCAAGTGGCCTATTCCTGCTCCTGTTTCTTATGTTCTTATGTCCTCGAGGAATGAGGTTGGGTCGGGTGGGGTGGGTAAAGTCGCTCAGGGCCCTGTTTATTTCTCCATTTCTCTCATGGTGCTATCTGCCTCTCCTACTACTGGCGCTGTTAATTCAAGTCACTGACTTTCACCGTTGGGATTTGGTAATCGAAACAAGAGGGAGGCTCCGTTTCCGAAATGGAGGAGGTGGATCTGAAATTTTAGCCCGGTGCAGCCGAGGGTGCAGAGAGCGAGCCTGTAGCGAGGGCCGCCCTTGTTGCTCCGGCTTCATTTCCTGTTAAGCAAATACTTGACAGGGCGCAGCAGACTGTGGGTAGCAAACGAGCACATAATGTAAATTTAGGATAACAGAAAATGCTGAAAATACTCAGCAGGTCAGGCACCATCTGTGGAGAGAGAAAGAGAGTTAACGTTGCGGGTCGATCAGCTTTTCCCAGACCTGAAACGTTAACTGTTTCTCGCTCCACAGATGGTACCTGACCTGCTGAGTCTTTCTAGCATTTTCTGTTTAAGATTTCCAGTATTTTGCTTATGTAAATTTAGGACTTAATAAATTCTTCTTCACGTTAAGGTGTAAATAGAGCTAATAACTAATAATTCATTTTTACCTTTGTGCTCGCTGACCTACATTGGCTCCCGGTTAAGCAACGCCTCGATTTTAAAATTCTCATCCTTGTTTTCAAATCCCTTCATGGCCTCGCCCCCTCCCGAACTCTCTAATCTCCACCAGCCCCACAACCCTCAGATCTCTGCGCTCCTCTAATTCTGGCCACTTGTGCATCCCCCGATTTTAATCGCTCCACCGTTGGCGGCCGTGCCTGCAGCTGCCAAGGGCCGAAGCTCTGGAATTCCCTCCCTAAACCTCTCCGCCTCCCTTTCCTCCTTCAAGACGCTCCTTAAAACCTAACCTCTTTCATCTCCCCCAATATCTCGTGGGGCTCGGTGTCAAATTTTGTTTTAGAACGCTCCCGTGAAGCGCCTTGGGACGTTTTACTACATTACAGGCGCTATATAAATCAAAACTGTTGTTGCAGTTATACAGAAAAAAATACTTGTGTTGTGTTACAGGGGGTCCGCGGAATTTTTGTAACACGGTGGGGGGGGGGGGGGGGGGCTCGAAAGCAAAAATGATTGAGAACCCCTGCTCGACTATACCAGTAGACCCTCCTTGGGCATTGCTCACAGCAAGTCAGAAGACAAACAGCTTTATAAAGGACTGACGTGTTAAATCAGGTGATGCAGAACGACTTACGCTGCTGTGAAGGTGAAAGTGTGCGCAATCAGGCCTGTCCCTTTAAAACCATGACGTCTAACTGCTGTGAACAGGCACACCCGGAGGTCAGTTGGAGGGTGCTCCCTCGCTCCCAGGGATAGAGGTTGGTGGCTGCGTGTAGAAGTTGCAGCTCCTCCCCCCCGGGTCAGACGAGACCAGCAGGAAAGAACCGGCTTTCTTTTTCTCCCCATTACTGTTTAAGCGTCAACAGAAATTTGACGTCCGGTGTGGTGTTGCAGCGGGACAGACACTGCTCAAAACGGGTGCAAGAAAATGGCTCCGTGTGAAATTCGTACTCTGTCAACTCATCCAGTGGCTCCTGGCGCCAGCAGCAAATCTGAAATCGCTGGTATTTCACCCGACTCAAATTACAATCTCCGGACAAGGACAACATTGAAGAGGGTAAATCTATGAAGCTGGAGCAAGCCTACCGGCATCGAATCATAGGACGACACAGCGCAGAAGGCCATTCATCCCATCGGACCCGTGCTGGCTCTTTGGTCGAGCTATCTAATTAGTCCCACTCCCCTGCTTTCTCCCCATAGCCCTGGCATGTGTAAAGGGGGCAGGCGGGTCCATGTGCCCGACGGGGTCTGTGTTCAGACCGCTGTGCATAGCTAACGTTTTCGGCTTGTATTTCGGCGTTCCACCATTGGCAGATTTTCGTTTTTCAATCTCTGTCGTAGTGCTGGCCGTTTTCCGCAGTGAAGAACGGGTAAACCTGCTACCTCTGTAGAGCTACCTTCTCACATCCTCGGGGCGTTCCCGAGGGCTTCGCAGCCAAGGAATTGCTTGTTGAAATGCACTCGCTGTTGGAATGCAGGGAATCAATTTGTGCACAGCAAGCTCCCAACAAACAGCAATCAGAAAGATGAGCAGTAAATCTGTTTTGGTGACATTAGTTGACCAGGATTCCCAGAGAACTCTCCTGCTCTTCTGAGTTGAATCAGAGAAATTTACGGCACAAAAGGAGGCCATTCGGCCCATCATGCCTGTGCTGGCCAAAGAAGAGCCACCCAGCCTAATCCCACTTTCCAGCTCTCGGTCCGTAGCCCTGCAGGTTTCGGCACTTCAAGCGCATATCCAAGTACTTTTTAATTGTGATCAGGGTTTCTGCCTCTCCCACCCTTTCAGGCAGTGAGTTCCAGACCCCCACCGCCCTCTGGGTGAACAAAGTTCTCCTCAACTCCCCTCTAATCCTTCTACCAATTACTTTCAATCTCTGCCCCCTGGTTATTGACCGCTCTGCTAAGGGAAATAGGTCCTTCCTATCCACTCTAGCTATTTTATACACCAATTAAATCTCCCCTCAGCCTCCTCTGTTCCAAGGAAAACAACCCCAGCCTCTCCAATCTTTCCTCACAGCTAAAATTCTCCAGTCCCGGCAACACCCTCGAGTAGTGCCATCGGATCCACTGTTAAGCTTTCTACACCCACGCGCACAAGCAGACAAGGCCTCTATTTAACGCCTCATCCGAAAGACAAAATCGTCGGCAATGCAGCACTCCCTCAGTACACAAGAAACAGGAGCAGGAGTCGGCCAATCGGCCCCTCGAGCCTGCTCCGCCATTCAATAAGATCATGGCTGATCCAATCTTGGCCTCAACTCCACTTTCCCGCTCTCTCCCCGTACCCCTCGACTCCCCTGTAGTTCACATGTCTGTCAATCTCCGCCTTGAATATATTCACTGACTCCGCCTCCACAGCTCTCTGGGGTGAGAATTCCAAAGATTCCCGACCCTCTGAGAGAAGAAATTCCTCCTCATCTCCATCTTAAATGGGTGACCCCTTATTCTGAAACTATGCCCCCTAGTTCTAGATACCCCCACTAGGGGAAACATCCTCTCAGCATCTACCCTGTCAATCCCCCTCAGAATCTTATATGTTTCAATAAGATCACCCCTCATTCTTCTAAACTCCAATGAGTATAGGCCCAACCTTTCGTCATACGTCAACCCCTTCATCCCAGGAATCAACCGAGTGAACCTTCTCTGCACTGCCTCCAATGCAAGTCTATCCTTCCTTAAATAAGGAGACCAAAACTGTACGCAGTACTCCAGGTGTGGTCTCACCAACACCCTGTAAAGTTGCATCAAGACTTCCCTACTTTTATACTCCATCCCCCTTACAATAAAAGACAACATTCCATTAGCCTTCCTAATTACTTGCTGTACCTGCACGCTAACTTTTTTGTGTTTCATGTACTCGGACCCCCCGATCCCTCTGTACCTCGGAATTCTGTTGTCTCACTCCATTTAAATAATAATTTACTTTTTCATTCTTCTTTCCAAAGTGGATAACCTCACATTTTCCCACATTATACTCCATCTGCCAAATGTTTGCCCACTGCAAGCGTTGGCTGGTCAGAGGTTTAACATAGAATTTTACAGCACAGAAACAGGCCATTCGGCCCAACTGGTCCGTGCCAGTGCTCCTGCTCCACACGAACCTCCTCCCGCCCCCTACTTCATCTCACCCTGTCAACATATCCTTCTATTCCTTTCTCCCTCACATACTTATCGAGCTTCCCCTTAGCATCCAAGATATTCGCCTCAAGCACTCCCTGTGGTAGAAAAGATTCTCAAATGTAGCAACTTCTCTGATATTGCTGGTCTAACTTCCCTAATTATTTTCTCATTTGATGCCTTCATCGTCTGAGAACCACCCTCTCAATGGGGTACGATTCTGGGGTGCAATGCCAGGAGCCCTCTAGTGCGTCAGCCAAGTTCACGTGAGTCTTGAAAATGAGGGGTGGCAGGCAGTTGTAGAATCATAGAATAGTACAGCAATAGTTCCGTCAACAAGGGCAGACGTCGATGACGAAGCCCAACACCGCCTTCAGTGTGCCAGTGCAGACTTCGGTCGCCTGAGGAAGAGTGTGTTTGAAGATCAGGACCTTAAACCTGGCACTAAGCTCATGGTCTACAGGGCAGTAGTGATACCCGCCCTGCTGTATGCCTCAGAGACATGGACCATGTACAGCAGGCACCTCAAAGCACTGGAGAGGTACCACCAACGCTGCCTCCGCAAGATCCTGCAAATCCATTGGCAGGATAGGCGCACCAACGTCCGTGTTCTTGCTCAGGCCAACATCCCCAGCATCGAAGCTTTGACCACGCTCGATCAGCTCCGATGGACGGGACACATCATCCGCATGCCCGATACGAGACTCCCAAAACAAGCGCTCTACTCGGAGCTCCGACACTGCAAGAGAGCCCCAGGTGGGCAGAGGAAACGCTTCAAGGACACCCTCAAAGCCTCCTTGAAAAACTAACATCCCCACCGACACCTGGGAATCCCTGGCCCAAGACTGCACAAAGTGGAGGAGAAACATCCGGGAAGGCGGCGAACACCTCCGAGTCTCTTCGCCGGGAGCAAGCGGAAGCCAAGCGCAAGGAGCGCAAGGAGCGCACGTCAACCCGAGCACCCCACCCACCCGCCCCTTCAACCACCGTCTGCCCCACCTGTGACAGAGACTGTAGGTCCCGCATTGGACTCATCAGTCACCTGAGAACTCATTTTTAATGTGGAAGCAAGTCACCCTCGGTTCCGAGGGACTGCCTAAGAAGTAGTAGTACAGCAGAGAAGGAGGCCATTCAGCCCATCGAGTCTGCGCCGGCTCTCTCGCAGAGCAATCCAGTTAGTCCCCCTCCTCCCCCGCTCTTTCCCCATAGCCCAGCAATTTTTTCTCCTTTGAGTATTTATCCAATTCCCTTGTGAAGGCGACTATTGAATCTGTATCCACCACCCTATCAGGCAGTGCATTCCAAATCCTAACCAGTTGCTGCGTAAAAAAGTTTTTCCTCATGTCGCCTCTGGTTCTTTTGCCAATCACCTTAAATCTGTGTCCTCTGGTTACCGACTCCTCAGCCAGTGGGAACAGTTTCTCTTTATTTACTCTGCTGTGCACAGCCGAGCCGGATTCCATTCTCACCGACCATCTACATGAGGGGGTTTTGATAGAGTAAATAAGGAGAAACTGTTTCCAGCGGCAGGAGGGTCACAGATTTAAGATAATTGGCAAAAAAACCGAGGGGAGATGAGGAGAATTTTTTTTAATTTTTTTTTTTTTTTTTTTTATAAATACGGCGAGTTGTTGTGATCTGGAATACGCTGCCTGCGAGGAGATTCAACAGGAACTTCCGGATAAATACTTGAAAAGGAATAAATTGCAAGGGCTATGGGGAAAGAGCAGGAGGGAGCGGGACTAATTGCAGAGCTCTTTCAAAGAGCCGGCACAGGCTCGATGGGCCGAATGGTCTCTTTCTGTGCGGCAAGATCCTATGATACACACGTGCGCTCGCCAGCGGGAACTCATTGGGGAGCAGCCAGGAACGGGACCCCAGCCCATCGCTCCACCCGTTCCCTACCCTCCAGCCCCATGGTACGGAGGTGAATGGCAGTGGCTCAGCGGTGCCCTGGAACTGACAATGGGATCCTGTGGTCTAGGTAGCGCACTAGTCCACTCGGATATGGCGACAACCACAAGGCCAGCGGGGAGCCCGATACTGTAGGTGAACACTTGTTCGTTTCTCAATGACCTTGTGCTGTTCAGTTGGCAAAACAGCCGCTCGCTCCACAGTGCATCCTCTGCCCAGCCTGCTGTGTAAACAGGGACACAGGGAACTGGTTTCCACTACAAACACGGTTTTCACAGAGAATCCCCCGTATTACACCTGTTTAATGCCTTTCCAGTGAGGCTCCTGCTTCAGGAGCCATCTGATCTTTCCTCCGCATCACGCACAGGCCACAGTTGATATGGCGAGCGGCTCACTCGCTCGCGTGACACAGGCAACGTGGATCCTCCCGCAGCTGCCAGTAAACACCCAGCTCACCCGCTCCTCAGTATAAACACCCGGACACCCTCCCCTCCCCCGTATAAACAACCGGACACCCTCCTCTCACCCACTCCTCAGTATAAACAACCGGACACCCCGACACCCCCCGCTCCTCAGTATAAAAGCCAGGACACCCTCCCCTCCCCCCGCTCCTCAGTATAAACAACCGGACACCCTTCCCCCCGCCCCTCGGTGTAAACAACCGGACACCCTCCCCATTCCCGCCCCTCGGTGTAAACAACCGGACACCCTCCCCATTCCCGCCCCTCGGTGTAAACAACCGGACACCCTCCCCATTCCCGCCCCTCGGTGTAAACGCCCTCCCCATTCCCGCCCCTCCGTGTAAACGCCCTCCCCATTCCCGCCCCTCGGTGTAAACGCCCTCCCCATTCCCGCCCCTCGGTGTAAACGCCCTCCCCATTCCCGCCCCTCCGTGTAAACGCCCTCCCCATTCCCGCCCCTCCGTGTAAACGCCCTCCCCATTCCCGCCCCTCCGTGTAAACGCCCTCCCCATTCCCGCCCCTCCGTGTAAACGCCCTCCCCATTCCCGCCCCTCCGTGTAAACGCCCTCCCCATTCCCGCCCCTCCGTGTAAACGCCCTCCCCATTCCCGCCCCTCCGTGTAAACGCCCTCCCCATTCCCGCCCCTCCGTGTAAACGCCCTCCCCATTCCCGCCCCTCCGTGTAAACGCCCTCCCCATTCCCGCCCCTCCGTGTAAACGCCCTCCCCATTCCCGCCCCTCCGTGTAAACGCCCTCCCCATTCCCGCCCCTCCGTGTAAACGCTCTCCCCATTCCCGCCCCTCCGTGTAAACGCCCTCCCCATTCCCGCCCCTCCGTGTAAACGCTCTCCCCATTCCCGCCCCTCCGTGTAAACGCCCTCCCCATTCCCGCCCCTCCGTGTAAACGCCCTCCCCATTCCCGCCCCTCCGTGTAAACGCCCCTCCCCCGCCCCTCGGTGTAAACGCCCTCCCCCGCCCCTCGGTGTAAACGCCCCCTCCCCCGCCCCTCGGTGTAAACGCCCTTCCTCGCTCCTCGGTGTAAACACCCTCCCCTCCCCTCGGTGTAAACACCCTCCCCCGCTCCTCGGTGTAAACACCCTCCCCTCGGTGTAAACACCCTCCCCCGCCCCTCGGTATAAACACCCTCCCCCGCCCCTCGGTATAAACACCCTCCCCCGCCCCTCGGTATAAACACCCTCCCCCGCCCCTCGGTATAAACACCCTCCCCCGCCCCTCGGTATAAACACCCTCCCCCTCCCCTCGGTATAAACATCCTCCCCCTCCCCTCGGTATAAACACCCGCCCCCGCCCCTCGGTATAAACACCCGCCCCCGCCCCTCGGTATAAACACCGCCCCGCCCCTCGGTATAAACACCCGCCCCTCGGTATAAACACCCGCCCCTCGGTATAAACACCCGCCCCCGCCCCTCGGTATAAACACCGCCCCGCCCCTCAGTATAAACACCCGCCCCTCGGTATAAACACCCTCCCCCGCCCCTCGGTGTAAACACCCTCCCCCGCCCCTCGGTATAAACACCCTCCCCCGCCCCTCGGTGTAAACACCCTCCCCCGCCCCTCGGTGTGAACACCCTCCCCCGCCCCTCGGTGTGAACACCCTCCCCCGCCCCTCGGTATGAACACCCTCCCCCGCCCCTCGGTATAAACACCCGTCCCCGCCCCTCGGTATAAACACCCGCCCCTCGGTGTAAACACCCTCCCCCGCCCCTCGGTGTAAACACCCTCCCCCGCCCCTCGGTGTAAACACCCTCCCCCGCCCCTCGGTGTAAACACCCTCCCCCGCCCCTCGGTGTAAACACCCTCCCCCGCCCCTCGGTATGAACACCCTCCCCCGCCGCTCGGTGTAAACACCCTCCCCCGCCCCTCGGTGTAAACACCCTCCCCCGCCCCTCGGTGTAAACACCCTCCCCCGCCCCTCAGTATAAACACCCTCCCCCTCCCCTCAGTATAAACACCCTCCCCCTCCCCTCAGTATAAACACCCTCCCCCGCTCCTCTGTATAAACACCCTCCCCCTCCCCTCGGTATAAACACCCTCCCCCGCTCCTCGGTATAAACACCCTCCCCCGCTCCTCGGTATAAACACCCTCCCCCGCTCCTCGGTATAAACACCCTCCCCCGCTCCTCGGTATAAACACCCTCCCCCGCTCCTCGGTATAAACACCCTCCCCCGCTCCTCGGTATAAACACCCTCCCCCGCCCCTCGGTATAAACACCCTCCCCCGCTCCTCGGTGTAAACACCCTCCCCCGCCCCTCGGTGTAAACACCCTCCCCCGCTCCTCAGTATAAACACCCGCCCCTCGGTGTAAACACCCTCCCCCCGGTATAAACACCCGCCCCCGCCCCTCGGTATAAACACCGCCCCGCCCCTCAGTATAAACACCCGCCCCTCGGTATAAACACCCTCCCCCGCCCCTCAGTGTAAACACCCTCCCCCGCCCCTCGGTATAAACACCCTCCCCCGCCCCTCGGTATGAACACCCTCCCCCGCCCCTCGGTATGAACACCCTCCCCCGCCCCTCGGTGTAAACACCCTCCCCCGCCCCTCGGTATGAACACCCTCCCCCGCCGCTCGGTGTAAACACCCTCCCCCGCCCCTCGGTGTAAACACCCTCCCCCGCCCCTCGGTATGAACACCCTCCCCCGCCGCTCGGTGTAAACACCCTCCCCCGCCCCTCGGTGTAAACACCCTCCCCCGCCCCTCGGTGTAAACACCCTCCCCCGCCCCTCGGTATAAACACCCTCCCCCGCCCCTCGGTATAAACACCCTCCCCCGCCCCTCGGTATAAACACCCTCCCCCTCCCCTCAGTATAAACACCCTCCCCCTCCCCTCAGTATAAACACCCTCCCCCTCCCCTCAGTATAAACACCCTCCCCCGCTCCTCAGTATAAACACCCTCCCCCGCTCCTCAGTATAAACACCCTCCCCCGCTCCTCAGTATAAACACCCTCCCCCGCTCCTCAGTATAAACACCCTCCCCCGCTCCTCAGTATAAACACCCTCCCCCGCTCCTCAGTATAAACACCCTCCCCCGCTCCTCAGTATAAACACCCTCCCCCGCTCCTCAGTATAAACACCCTCCCCCGCTCCTCAGTATAAACACCCTCCCCCGCTCCTCAGTATAAACACCCTCCCCCGCTCCTCGGTATAAACACCCTCCCCCGCTCCTCGGTATAAACACCCTCCCCCGCTCCTCGGTATAAACACCCTCCCCCGCTCCTCGGTATAAACACCCTCCCCCGCCCCTCGGTATAAACACCCTCCCCCGCCCCTCGGTATAAACACCCTCCCCCGCCCCTCGGTATAAACACCCTCCCCCGCCCCTCAGTATAAACACCCTCCCCCGCCCCTCAGTATAAACACCCTCCCCCGCCCCTCAGTATAAACACCCTCCCCCGCCCCTCAGTATAAACATCCTCCCCCGCTCCTCGGTATAAACACCCTCCCCCGCTCCTCGGTATAAACACCCTCCCCCGCTCCTCGGTATAAACACCCGCCCCCGCTCCTCGGTATAAACACCCGCCCCCGCTCCTCGGTATAAACACCCGCCCCCGCTCCTCGGTATAAACACCCGCCCCCGCTCCTCGGTATGAACACCCTCCCCCGCTCCTCGGTATGAACACCCTCCCCCGCTCCTCAGTATAAACACCCTCCCCCGCTCCTCAGTATAAACACCCTCCCCCGCTCCTCGGTATAAACACCCTCCCCCGCCCCTCAGTATAAACACCCTCCCCCGCTCCTCAGTATAAACACCCTCCCCCGCTCCTCGGTATAAACACCCTCCCCCGCTCCTCAGTATAAACACCCTCCCCCGCTCCTCAGTATAAACACCCTCCCCCGCTCCTCAGTATAAACACCCTCCCCCGCCCCTCGGTATAAACACCCTCCCCCGCTCATAAGAACATAAGAAATAGGAGCAGGAGTAGGCCAATCGGCCCCTCGAGCCTGCTCCACCATTCAATAAGATCATGGCTGATCTGATCCTAACCTCAAATCTTCTATCACTCTCCATCCACCCGAACCCATGTGATCTCCCGGGAGAGGCGAAAAACCAGATAAAGACCCAATGGCCAATTTGGGAGGAAAAATCCGGGAAATTCCTCTCCGACCCATCTAGGCGATCGAAACTCATCCAGGAGATCACCCTGTCCCTATATTTTCTACAGTACTTACCTTCTGTAAAGGCGATCTCCACCCCAGCCAGGAACAGGAATAAAACCATCTCCTGAAATCTAACACAGAATTAGAACACAAGAAGTAGGAGCAGAACCAGGCTACACGGCCCCTGGGCCCGCTCCGCCACCCACAGGGCCATGACCATTCCGAACCTAGACTCATGTCCAATTTCCTGCCCGCTCCCCGTAACCCTTAATTCCCTTTACTTCTAGGAAACGATCTATTTCTGTTTTTAATTTATTTAATGATGTAGCTTCCACAGCTTTCTGGGGCAGCAAATTCCACAAACCTACCACCCTCTGAGTGAAGAAGTTTCTCCTCATCTCAGTTTTGAAAGAGCAGCCCCTTATTCTAAGATTATGCCCCATAGTTCTAGTTTCACCCATCATTGGGAACATCCTCACCGCATCCACCCGATCAAGCCCCTTCACAATCTTATATGTTTCAATAAGATCGCCTCTCATTCTTCTGAACTCCAATGAGTAGAGTCCCAATCTACTCAACCTCTCCTCATATGACTACCCCCTCATCCCCGGGATTAACCGAGTGAACCTTCTTTGTACTGACTCAAGAGCAAGTATGTCTTTTCTTAAGTATGGACACCAAAACTGTATGCAGTATTCCAGGTGCGGTCTCACCAATACCTTGTGCAACTGCAGCAATACCTCCCTATTTTTATATTCTATCCCCCTAGCAATAAAAGCCAACATTCCATTGGCCTTCTTGATCACTTGCTGCACCTGCATACTAACTTTTTGAGTTTCGTGCACCAGGACCCCCAGATCCCTTTGTACTACAGTACTTTCCAGTTTCTTGCCATTAAGATAATAACTTGCTCTATGATTTTTCCTGCCAAAGTGCATAACCTCACACTTTCCAGTATTGTATTCCATCTGCCAAATCTCTGCCCACTTGCTTAGCCTGTGCATGTCCCTTTGCAGGTTTTTTATGTCCTCCTCACTCACTACTTTCCGTCCCATCTTTGTATCATCTGCAAACTTTGATATGTTACACTCGGTCCCCTCCTTCAAATCGTTAATATAGATTGTAAAGAGTTGGGGACCCAGCACTGACCCCTGCGGAACACCACTAGTTACTGGTTGCCAATCTGAGAACGAACCATTTATCCCAACTCTCTGCCTTCTGTTAGATAGCCAATCCTCCACCCACGCCAGAATATTACCCCCAATCCCGTGATTTTTTATCTTGAGCAATAATCTTGTGTGTGGCACCTTGTCAAATGCCTTTTGGAAGTCTAAATACACTACGTCCACTGGTTCCCCTTTATCCACCCTGTATGTTACTTCCTCAAAAAACTCAAGCAAATTTGTCAAACATGACTTCCCCTTCATAAAACCATGCTGAGTTTGTCCTATTAAATTATGTTTATCCAAATGTCCCGTTACTGTCTCCTTAATAATGGACTCTAACATTTTACCAACCACAGATGTTAGGCTAACAGGTCTATAGTTTCCAGCCTTCTGCCTACTACCCTTTTTAAATAAGGGTGTTACATTAGCAGTTTGCCAATCTGCCGGGACCTTTGCTGAGTCCAGGGAGTTTTGGAAAATTATTACCAATGCATCCACAATCCCTAATGCCACTTCCCTCAAGACCCTAGGATGTAAGCCATCAGGTCCAGGGGATTTATCCGCCTTGAGTCCCATTATTTTACCAAGTACCACTTCCTTAGTGATTTTAATCGCATTTAGCTCCTCCCCCCCTCGAGCCCCCTGTTTGTCCAGTGTTGGGATATTCTTAGTGTCCTCTACCGTAAAGACTGATACAAAATATTTGTTCAGGGTTTTTGCCATCTCCATGTTTCCCACCATTAATTTCCCAGTCTCATCCTCTAAGGGCCCAACATTTACTTTAGCCACCCTTTTTCTTTTTATATAACTATAGAAACTTTTGCTATCTGTTTTTATATTTTTTGCTAATTTACTTTCATAATCTATCTTCCCTTTCTTAATCAATCTTTTTGTTATTTTTTGCTGTCCTTTAAAGACTTCCCAGTCTTCTATCCTCCCACTAGATTTGGCTACCTTATATGCCCTTGTTTTTAGTCGGATACTTTCCTTAATTACTTTACTTAGCCACGGATGGCTGTCTTTTCTTTTACACCCTTTTTTCCTCAGTGGAATATATTTTTTTTGGAAGTTGTAAAATAACTCCTTAAATGTACACCACTGATCATGTATCGTCTTACCCTTTAATCTATTTTCCCAGTCCACTCTACTCAATTCCGCTCTCATACCTTCATAGTCTCCTTGATTCAAGCTCAGCACACTTGTTTGAGATCCAACCTTCTCACCCTCTAATTGAATATGGAATTCAACCATGTTATGGTCACTCATTCCAAGGGGATCCTTTACTAGGACATTTTTAATTAATCCTGTCTCGTTACACAGGAGCAGATCTAAGGTTGCTTGCCCCCTGGTCGGTTCAGTTACATACTGCTCAAGAAACCCATCCCTAATACACTCAATGAACTCATCCTCAAGGCAGCCCTGCCCAATTTGATTTGTCCAGTTAATATGATAATTAAAATCCCCCATAATTATAGCTGTTCCCTTATTACAAGCCTCAACTATTTCCTGATTAATACTCCGTCCAACAGAGTTGCAACTGTTCGGAGGCCTATAGACTACGCCCACTAGTGTATTTTTCCCCTTATTATTCCTTATCTCCACCCAAACTGTTTCACTATCCTGCTCCTTTGCCCCAATATCATTTCTCTGTATTATAGTGATTCCTTCCTTTATTAACATAGTCACCCCACCTCCCCTCCCTTCCTGCCTGTCCTTCCTGATTGGGAATTAAACATACCAGGTTATTTAACAGTCATGGTCACCCTGCAGCCATGTTTCTGTAATGGCCACAAGATCATACCCATATGTAGTTATTTGTGCCGTTAACTCATTCATTTTGTTACGAATGCTACGTGCATTCAGATAAAGAACTTTCAAATATGTTTTGTGACACTTAGTTCCCGTTTCTTCCCCTTTTAGTACTTTACCTTTTACTCCATACCTTCTGTCCCTTCCTGACACGTTCTGTTTTTTAATTCCCCCACTGCTACCTAAGTCTATGACCTTCTCCGTTGTCATTTCTATTATTTGCTCTCTAGAAACCTCCCCCCCACTAATTAGTTTAAAGCCCTCTCTACAGCCCTAGTTATATGATTCGCCAGGACTCTAGTCCCAGCACTGGCCAAGTGGGGTCCGTCCCAACGGAACAGCTCCCTCCTGTCCCAGTACTGGTGCCAATGTCCCAAGAAGCAAAACCCATTTCTCCCACACCAGTCTTTGAGCCACGCATTTAACTCTTTAATTTTATTTATCCTAGCCAAATTCGCTCGTGGCTCAGGTAATAACCCAGAGATTATTACCCTTGAGGTTCTGTTTTTTAATTTGACTCCTAGCTGCTCATACTCCTTTAACAGAACCGTCTTCCTTGTCCTATCTACGTCGTTTGTACCAACATGGACCACGACAACTGGATCCTCCCCCTCCCACTCCAAGTTTCTTTCCAGCCCAGAAGAGATGTCCTTAACCCTGGCACCGGCAGGCAACACAGCCTTCGGGACTCCCGCTCTTGACTGCAGAGAACCCTATCTATCCCCCTAATAATACTATCCCCTACCACTACAACATTTCTTTTTACTCCCTCCACTTGAATGGCCCCCTGTACCACGGTGCTGTGGCCAGGTTGCTCATCCTCCCTGCAGTCCCCGCTCCCGCCCTCACAGGGAGTAAGAACCTCGATCCTGCTTGACAAGAGCAAGGGCTGCGGTTCCATCCACACTATCTCCTGAATCCCAGTACCTGCCTCACTCGTAGTCACACCGTCCTGTCCCTGACCACGGATTACATCTGCATTAATTAATTTCATAGGTGTGACCACCTCCTGATACAGAGTCCAGGAACTTCTCCCCCTCCCTGATGTGTCGCAGTGTCTGAAGCTCGGTCTCAAGCTCCATAACATGGAACTTGAGTTCCTCTAGCAGTAAACACTTGTCGCAGATGTAATCACCGTGAGCCTCAATGGGGTCCACTGGCTCCCACATCTCGCAACAGTAACACATCAGTATAAACACCCTCCCCTGCTCCTCAGTATAAACACCCTCCCCCGCTCCTCAGTATAAACACCCTCCCCCGCTCCTCAGTATAAACACCCTCCCCCGCTCCTCAGTATAAACACCCTCCCCCGCTCCTCAGTATAAACACCCTCCCCCGCTCCTCAGTATAAACACCCTCCCCCGCTCCTCAGTATAAACACCCTCCCCCGCCCCTCAGTATAAACACCCTCCCCCGCTCCTCAGTATAAACACCCTCCCCCGCTCCTCAGTATAAACACCCTCCCCCGCTCCTCAGTATAAACACCCTCCCCTCCCCTCAGTATAAACACCCTGCTGTCATCACTTTCTTTAGTATAAGCACCCTGAGCCAAGTTACTCCAGCCGCAGAGCCGTCTCTTGGAAATCTGCTGCCAACTCCCTGTAAACGCAGGCGAACCTGCTCTCCCATACTTCCCATCTCTAAAACAACAAGACTTGGCATTGTGCAGCAGAGGCCAGCAGCAGCACAAGGGAGAGGGTGCCCGCGCAGAGGTCACTCTCCCGAGACGAGAGTTTAGCCTTGCACCATCATCCCGTCCTTTAATCATAACTTCCCCTTGTGTTCTCCCCCGCTTAACCCTAGCTGTGTACTTGCTTAAAAGCAGTTCATCTCGAACATCGTCCAGTTCGGACGATAGATCATCGACCTGAAACGTTAACGGTGTTGCTCTCTGCAGAGATGCTCTCTGATCTGCTGAGTGCTCCCAGCATTTTCCGTTTTTATTTCCGACTTCCAGTATCGGCAGTAATTTGCTTTTGTTTTACGAGACTTAAGAGGTTGTTTAAAAGTTCCTGTACACTGAGGAGGGGGAGGGGGGTGTAAGTATAGTGGCAATGTGGTTCTTCCTGTAATAAGTTTGGAGAAACAATTGGCCTTTATGAGTTTCTTGCTCACAGTCATCCATTCAACGATCTTTTGAACCCGTTTACGATGTCACCTTCAATGGTAACCAATCCCACAAATCGAGTGCACGTGGTACAATAAAGTAATTTCCTTTCTTGCACACAACTTCCTCGTTTCGAAGCGTTGTTGCAAACGCCTGAATGACTCTCTCTCTGGACGGCAGCTGTAGCTGTCTGTATCTCCCACGGAAAACTGCTGGCCGCAGAAAGCCCAGACATAAAAAGAGACTTTGCGGAACACCTCCGTTCAGTCCGTAAGGGTGACCCCGAGCTTCCGGTCGCCTGTCATTTTAATTCACCGCCCCATTCCCACTCGGACCTCCCCGCCCTCGGCCTCTTGCATTGTTCCACGGAAGCTCAACGTAAACTTGAGGAACAGCACCTCATCGTCCGATTAGGCACTTTGCAGCCTTCCGGACTCAATATCGAGTTCAACAATTTCAGATCATAACCTCGGCCCCTATACATTTTTAATCCACCCCTTTGTTTTGGTTTTTCCCTCCCCCCCCTTTCCTTTCTTTTCTCTCTCCCACATGGCAGCTGTCTCCCATTCTGCCAGCGCATTTCACACCTAATCAGGAGCCGTCTTTTGTCTCCACTAGTCCTATCACCATCTCGTCTGGTTTTGAATACCTCTTAATGTCTCTTCACTTCTTTTGTTCTGTCCCAGCCCTGCCTTTCGATCTATTTCATTTCCTTTCCAGTTTTGAAAAAGGGTTTCGACCCGAAACGTCGACTCTAATTTCTCTCCACAGATGTTGCCTGGCCTGCTGAGTTTTTCCAGCATTTTCTGTTGTTGTTTCGGATTTCCAGCATCTGCAGTATTTTGCTATCCCTCCCAAGCTGCCTGTCCAGGTGAGATGTAAAAGAACCTACATACATTCGTACGAACATACATATGAATTAGGAGCAGGAGTCGGCCATTCGGCCCCTCAAGCCTGCTCCACCATTCAATAAGATCATGGCTGATCTGATTACTCCACATTCCCGCCTACCCCCGATAACCTTTCACCCCCTTGCGTACCAAGAATCTATCTACCTCTGCCTTAAAAATATTCAAAGACTCTGCTTCCACCGCCCTCTGAGGGAGAGAGTTCCAAAGACTCACGACCCTCTGAGAAAAAAATTCTCCTCATCTCTGTCTTAAATGGGCGACCCCTTATTTTTAAACAGTGACCCCTAGTTCTAGATTCTCCCACAAGAGGAAACATCCTCTCCACATCCACCCTGTCCAGACCCCTCAGGATCTTGTTTCAATCAAGTCACTTCTTACTCTTCTAAACTCCAGCGGATACAAGCCTAGCCTGTCCAACCTTTCCTCATAAGACAACCCGCCCATTCCAGGTATTAGTCGAGTAAACCTTCTCTGAACTGCTTCCAACGCATTTACATCCTTCCTTAAATAAGGAGACCAATACAGTACACAATACTCCAGTGTGGTCTCCCCAATGCCCTGTATCACTGAAGCATAACCTCCCTACTTTTGTATTCAATTCCCCTCGCAATAAACGATAACATTCTATTAGCTTTCCTAATTACTTGCTGTACCTGCATACTAACCTTTTGCGATTCATGCACTAGGACACCCAGATCCCTCTGCATCTCCGAGCTCTGCAATCTCTCACCATTTAGATAATATGTTTCTTTTTTATTCTTCCTGCCAAAATGGACAACTTCACATTTTCCCACATTATACTCCATGTGCCAGATCTTTGCCCACTCACTTAACCTATCTATATCCCTTTGTAGCCTCCTTATGTCCTCTTCACAATTTACTTTCCTACCTATCTGTCTCTCATCAGCAAATTTAGCAACCATACCTTCCGTCCCTTCATCCATGTCATTTATATAAATTGTAAAAAGTTGAGGCCCCAGCACTGATCCCTGTGGCACACCACTCGTTACATGTTGCCAACCAGAAAATGACCCATTCATGCCTACTCTCTGTTTCCTGTTAGCTAGCCGATCTTCTATCCATGCCAATATGTTACCCCCTACACCATGAGCTTTTATTTTCCGCAATAACCTTTGATGCAGCACCTTATCAAATGCCTTCTGGAAATCTAAGTACAGGACATCCACCGGTTCCCCTTTATCCGCAGCAGATGTTACTTCCTCAAAAGAACTCTAATAAATTGGTTAAACATGATTTCCCTGTCACAAAACCATGTTGACTCTGCCTGATGACCTTGAACTTTTCTAAGTGCCCTGCTATAACGTCTTTAATGATAGCTTCTAACATCTTCCCTATGACAGATGTTAAGCTAACTGGCCTGTAGTTTCCTGCTTTCTGTCTCCCTCCCTTTTTGAATAAAGGAGTTACATTCGCTATTTTCCAATCTAACGGAACCTTCCCCGAATCTAGGGAACCTACGGCACGTCAGAAGTTCAATCGCGGTCTTGGCCAAAATCAGATTCACTGTTTGTGGGACCTTGCTGTGCGCATACTGGCTGCCATGTTTGCCGACATTAACAACAGTGATGGCACTACAAAAGTAATGCAGTGCTTTGGGCGCTACATAAATGCAAGTTCAATCATTCTTCCTAGTGTCCAAGCTTGGCATCACTGATCGATACTTCATGCTTCGTATCTCCTCTCCTTGTCCCTTTCCAATCACCGTGGTATCCTGCACAATAGGTTTTCATCTAAGCTTCCAGCAGTCACTGTTTAACTATAAACCTAGATAGTGAGCGTCAGTGGCCTACTTGGCTGGGCAGCCCCACTCCAGAGACTTGAGCACATAATCCAGGCCAACACCCCCAGCGCAGTGCTGAGGGAGCACTGCGCTGTCAGAGGTGCCGTCTTTCGGATGAGGCGTTAAACCGAGGCCCCGTCTGCCACTATTGGAAGGAGAGATGGGGGGAGTTCTGCCTGGTGTCCTGGGGCCAATATTTATCCCTCAACCAACATCACTTGAAATAAAAACAGATTACCTGGTCATTAACACATTGCCGTTTGTGGGAGCTTGCTGTGCACAAACTGGCCGCCACGTTTCCTACATTGCAGCAGTGACTACATTTCAAAAGTACTTCATTGGCTGTGAAGTGTTTTGGGATGTCTGGAGGTCGCAAAAGGCGCCTTTCTAAGGGCATGACTGCCCTGCCCACTCCTGTCTTCACTCAACAGACACAGACACTATCTGGCAGGGGGTCACTGGACGATCAGGAGCAAGCACCCTGGCTGATGCCTTCGCTTACTAGGCCAGAGGCAGAGGCCAGCAGCAACGCCCCAGCAGTGCCGTCATGCTTTTAAAATGAACAAGTTATGTGGGTGGGCAGAATTCAGCTACAGCGAAGGAGTGCTCAAAGCAAACATGAACTTTTCCCCCAAAAAACTTGACAGAGTGCCACTTAAATCATGCAACCCGTGGCTGATCCCGTGATTTAAACGGATGTGGCACAGCACCATCATCACACTGCTTTAGGGAAAGATGGGAGGAAGGATGGGGGAGGGGAAAGAAGCAGAGAGAGAGGCGGGCAGAGAGAGAGGCGGGCAGAGAGAGAGAGAGGCAGAGAGAGAGAGAGGCAGAGAGAGAGAGAGGCAGAGAGAGAGAGAGACAGACAGAGAGAGAGAAGAAGACAGAGACAGTTTTATCGCACCTGTCCTGACCACCGGATGTCTCGAAGCGCTTTACAGTCAATGAACTACCCTCAGCACTGCACGGGAGTGTCAGCCGCGAGTTTTGTGCTCGAGTCCCTGGAGTGAGGCTTGAACCCACAACCTTCTGATTCAGAGGCGAGTGTGCTGCCCACTGAGCACGGCTGACACTGTCGGGAGGGAAAGGAGAAAGAGAGAGTGAGTGAAGTGCAAGTCGGTGCCGGGGGCTGTGGCCAGGATTTCCTCTGGTTCTTCAGGTCTCAGCAGAAGCTTCCTGTTTGCAGCGACTGCTCTTTGCGATTGGGACACACCCATTCCATACACTTCCACAGGGCTGAGTGTATCTGAGCCACAGACCACAAGGCCCCAGGCTCAATCCCCAAGTCTGGAATGAGTCGGCAGGCTCGACGGCAACAGTGCTTACAACTGGTTTAATTGCTACGTCGCAGCCGTGACTCAGTCAGTAGCCTCCGAGTCAGAAGGTCGTGGGTTCAAGCCACCACCACAAAATCCAGGCCGACACTCCCGGTGCAGTGCCGAGGGGAGCACTGCACTGTCGGAGGTGCCAGCTTTCGGATGAGACTTTAAACCGAGGCCCCCCGTCTGCTCTCTCAGCTGGATGTAAAAGATCCTATGGGCACTACAGGAAACTTCGTGTTATCCGGAGGGCGAACCGTCCGGCAAGCTGGAGCCACCGGCAAAAATCAGGAGCCGTTTTTTATTCTTTTCCTTTCTTTGCTTTTTTTTGAACAGTCAAGCTCTGCAAGGTCTGTAGCTAAGCAACAGCTTCAGCTAGAGACGCTACAGAGATGCTTGCCGACTGTTTAGAGATTGTTGCTAAGCAACAGGGTTTGTTGATTCATACGGAGATGAAAATCTCCGTATGTTTCAACATTAGCTCTGGAGTGTACGGCAGTTTTGAGGGAACGGCAGCAGCTCGGTCCGTCGGTGCCGGATAGCACAAGGTTTCCTGTATTCTGAAGAAGAGCAGGAGGGAGTTCTCCCCGGTGTCCTGGGGCCAATATTCATCCCTCAATCAACATCACTGAAACAGATGACAATGTGCGCTGTCATTCCCACAGTAGTCAATCAGCCTGCCAACACAATGTCTGGACCTGCACGGGATGACTGGACGAGGTACTGAGACCCGGGAAAGTCTACCGCAACTCCAGGGGAGCAGGGAAGAGAGAGAGACAAAAAAAAATAAAAACATTTCACGAATGCAAATACAAGTCTGGCACACCAATCAATTCATACAAAGGGGTGTAGCCACAGATTCCTTCAGAGGTCAGCGAATGCTTGAAACAGGGCAGCTCATTTGGCACATTTACTCCTCTACCTGCCCTCAGTCAAACACCACTCTTTAAAATAACCAGCGGCTCAAGTGCCAGAGATAGGGTGTACAGACTGGGCGCACACAAAAACTTGCATTGATAAAACGCCTTTAACACAGTAAAAGATCTCAACACGGGTCACAAGGTCGATTATCAGACAATTTCTGACACTGAGCCACATAAGGAGATATTAGGACAAGCGACCAAAAGCTTGGTCAAAGAGGTAGGTTTTAAGGAGCGTCTTAAAGGCAGCACGGTGGCATAGTGGTTAGCACTGTTGCCTCACAGCGCCAGGGACCCGGGTTCAAATCCGGCCTCGGGTGACTGTCTGTGTGGAGTTTGCACATTCTCCCCGTGTTTGCGTGGGGTTTCCTCCGGGTGCTCTGGTTTCCTCCCACAGTCCAAAGATGTGCGGGTTAGGTTGATTGGCCATGATAAAAAAAAAAAATTTAAATTGGCCCTTAGTGTTAGGGGGGATTAAATACGTGGGGTTACGGGGATAGGGCTTGTGTGGGATGGCTGTCGGTGTAGGGACCGGGTGCTAGGGTTTGGATGATCAGCCATGATCTTGTTGAATGGCGGAGCAGGCTTGAAGGGCCGAATGGCCTACTCCTGCTCCTAGTTTCTATGTTAAAGAGAGGCGGAGAGGTTTAGGGAGGGAATTCCAGAGCTTGGGGCCCAGGCGGCCACCAATGGTGGAGCGATGGAAATCGGGGAATGCGCAAGAAGTCAGAATTAGAGCAGTGCAACAATCTCGGAGGGTTACCATAGAAACATAGAAGATAGGAGCAGGAGTAGGCCATTCGGCCCCTCGAGCCTGAGCTGCCATTCAATGCGATCATGGCTGATCATCCAAATTCAGCACTGTCCCTGCCTTCTCCCCATGCCCCTTGATCCCTTTAGCCTCCTGAATATATTTAACTAGCTGGAGTGCCCGGCGGTGCCGAGGGTTTTTTGAGGGCATGTTGTTGTTAGAAGAGAGAGACGGGGGGGGGGGGGGGGAGAAAGAGAGAGAAGAGAGACGGGGGAGGGGGGGGGGGGGAAGAGAAGAGAGACGGGGAGGGGGGAGAAGAGAAGAGAGACGGGGGAGAAGAGAAGAGAGACGGGGGGAGAGAGAAGAGA
The DNA here is from genome assembly GCF_052327205.1 of Somniosus microcephalus. Lineage (NCBI taxonomy): Eukaryota > Metazoa > Chordata > Chondrichthyes > Squaliformes > Somniosidae > Somniosus > Somniosus microcephalus. The sequence goes on from NW_028225182.1 coordinate 33,619,858, forward strand.
GAGACGGGGGGGAAGGGGGGAGAAGAGAGAGACGGGGGGAAGGGGGGAGAAGAGAGAGGCGGGGGGGAGAGAGAGAGACGGGGGGGGGGAAGAGAGACGGGGGGAAGGGGGGGAAGAGAGAGAGACTGGGGGGAAGGGGGGGAAGAGAGCGACTGGGGGTTGTAGGGCTGGAGGGTTACAGAGATAGAGAGGGGTAAGGCTTTGGAGGGATTTGAACACAAGGATGAGAATTTTAACATTTGTGGTGGGCTAATGTCTGAGTGAGTGGAGTGAGGGAAGGGGAGGTACAATTCCACCTTCCCATTCTGTGCTGGTTCTTGCAGATAACCAGTAAAGGGTGGGTGAGGGCAGGATGTCCTTTCATCCCCTCCCTCATGTCCCAGCCCCCAAACTTGCTTTTTAATCTGTTTCATTTCCTGCTTTTTTCTCAGTGCTGACGAAGGGTCTTCGACCCAAAACGTCGACTCTCTTTCTCTCGCTCCACGGATGTTGCCTGGCCTGCTGAGTTTGTCCAGCGTTTTCTGTTATTTCAGGGAGAACTGGCTGTTTCGCGTTGGACGCTGACCTTTCACCTGTGGGACCGCCGTTCAAATCCAGCCAGACAACTGGACGAGAGCTCCTGCCTCTGGGGACTGCATGTGAGCACTCGTCCAAGTTTGGGTCTGAGGCACACTGTTCAGAGAGAATACTGTACTAACCCGTGCTGTACCTGCCCTGGGAGTGTTTGATGGGACAGTGCAGAGGGAGCTTTACTCTGTATCTAACCCGTGCTGTACCTGCCCTGGGAGTGTTTGATGGGACAGTGTACAGTGAGCTTTACTCTGTATCTAACCCGTGCTGTACCTGCCCTGGGAGTGTTTGATGGGACAGTGTACAGTGAGCTTTACTCTGTATCTAACCCGTGCTGTACCTGCCCTGGGAGTATTTGATGGGGAAGTGTAGAGGGAGCTTTACTCTGTATCTAACCTGTGCTGTACCTGCCCTGGGAGTGTTTGATGGGACAGTGTAGAGGGAGCTTTATTCTGTATCTAACCCGTGCTGTACCTGCCCTGGGAGTGTTTGATGGGACAGTGCAGAGGGAGCTTTACTCTGTATCTAACCCGTGCTGTACCTGCCCTGGGAGTGTTTGACGGGACAGTGTAGAGGGAGCTTTACTCGGTATCTAACCCCGTGCTGTAACTGCCCTGGGAGTGTTGGAAATATTGAAACTGGGTGCCTGAAATGCAAAGTATTCCTTTCACCCCCCACCTACCATGTACTAACATCTTTCGTCTTGATCAGCACAAATTTTTTTTAATTAAAGGGCTTGAAATACAGTAACAACTTGCATTTATATAGCGTCTTTAATGCAGTAAAACACAAGGCGCTTCACAGAAGCGTTAACACAATCGGACACTGAGCCACATGAGATATTAGGGCAGGTGACCAAAAGCTTGGTCAAAGAGGTAGGTTTTAAGGAGCAGCATAAAGGAGCGAGAGGTAGAGAGGCGGAGAGGAATTCCAGAGCTTAGGCAGCTGAAGGCACAGCCGCCAATGGTGGAGCGATGAAAATCGGAGGATGCGCAAGAGGCCAGAATTGGAGGAGCGCCGAGATCTCGGAGGGTTGTGGAGCTGGAGGAGGTTACAGAGATAGGGAGGGGGGGGGCGAGGCCATGGAGGGATTTGAACACAAGGCTGAGAATTTTAAATTTGAGGCTTTGCCGGACCGGGAGCCAATGTAGGTCAGCGAACAGAGGGCGATGGGTGAACGGGACTTGGTGCGAGTTAGGATACAAGTCAGCATCTTCCGGGGGGGGGGGGGGGGGGGGGGGCGCAATGTTACCTCCCACCGAACTCCTTCCGAGACCAAAAGTCCAAAACTATCAAATACAGGAAACTTTCGATTTACCGGCCCCTAAATAACCGGAAATCTCGGTTAACCGGCAAAATTCAGGAGTAGGTTCAGGTAAGTTTTATTACTTGCCTTCCTCCATGTGTTGCTGTGCAAGGGTGTGGCTGCAGCTGTTGCTAAGCTACAGAGGCGCTTGTAACTTGTGGCCATTGTTCTGAAATTGTTGCTAAGCAACAGGGTTTGTTGCTTTATACGGAGCTCTCAGCTCTCCGTATCTTTTACTATAGCGCTCGGTGATCCGGAATTTTTGATGAACCGGCACCACGTCGGTGCCGGATAAAAAAAAGTTTCCTGTATATGGTTTACGTGGCCTCACCCACCTCTCATGTTCCCCACATCAAGCCCTCAGACTAGACCTCCCGGGTAAGCCCGCCTCTCCCTCAGTCTCACCCCTATTCTCTAGAAGTCCTTCCCTAAACCTCTCTGCCTTGGTGCCCATCTCCCTACCGCTTAAAAAGCCTCCAAATCAGCGGTGGTCATCTGCGCTACCGCAGCTCGGCCCCCTACCTCTCTGCTGTGAAGCGCCTTTGGCGGGAGGAAGGGAGAGAAGGACGAGGTGCATTTATATCGCGCCTTTCACGGCCTTGGGACGTCCCAAAAGCGCTCGACAGCCGGTGAAGTATAGACACTGCTGTAATGTCAGACGACATTACTGCATTAATGAAGCCTATAAATGCAAACAGCAGCAGCTGCTGACGTGGCTGCTTTGTGCGCGCAGCTCGGGTATCGAGACTCTGCTGGAAAGCTGTGAATAATGCAGCAGGGAGGAGACGTCTCTTGTTACGGGGTGTCGGGCGAAACAGACAGGAAAGTCAGGCGCTGCTAGGGCAGAGCGGGCGCTGGAGGGACAGGGAGAGTCGGGCAGTCAAAAGGTCTTTCTCGCGTTATAAAAGCGGCACTCCTGCCATCTGCTCACAGATCTAAATGTTTTCTCCTGACATCGGTAGTGGGGAAAATGCTAGAGTCCATTATAAAAGATGCAATAGCAGAGCACTTGGAAAACAGTGACAGGATCGGACAAAGTCAACATGGATTTACAAAAGGTAAATCGTGCTTGACTAATCTATTGGAATTTTTTGAGGACGTAACTGGTAGAATAGATAAGGGAGAACCAGTGGATGTGGTGTATTTGGACTTTCAGAAGGCTTTCGATAAGGTCCCACATAAGAGATTAGCGTGTAAAGTTAAAGCACATGGGATTGGGGGTAAGGTACTGTCTTGGATAGAGAACTGGTTGGCAGACAGGAAGCAAAAAGAGTTGGAATAAACGGGTCTTTTTCCAAGTGGCAGGCAGTGACTAGTGGGGTACCGCAGTGATCGGTCCTTGGACCCCAGCTATTCACATATATATATATAAATGATCTAGACGAGGGAACTAGATGTAGTATCTCCAAGTTTGCAGACGACACAAAGCTGGGTGGGCATGTGTGCTGTGAGGAGGATGCAGAGAAACTCCAGTACGATTTAGACAGGTTGGGTGATTATACTGCATTTGCCATGTATCTGTCCAATGTGGATAAAGGCGAGCTTATCCATTTTGGTGGCAAAAACAGGAAGGCAGATTATTATCTGAACGGCAATAGATTGGGAAAAGGGGAAGTGCAACGAGACCTGGGTATCCTTGCGCACCAGTCGCTGAAGGTAAGCATGCAGGTGCAGCAGGCGGTTAAGGCGGCAAATGGTATGTTGGCCTTCATAGCGAGAGGATTAGAGTACAGGAACAAGGATGTCTTGCTGCAGTTGTACAGGGCCTTGGTGAGACCACATCTTGAGTATTGTGTGCAGTTTTGGTCGCCTTATCTGAGGAAGGATGTTCTTGCCATGGAGAGAGCGCAGCGAAGATTCACCAGACTGATACCTGGGATGGCAGGAATGACGTATGAGGAGAGATTGGGTCGATTAGGCTTATATTCGCTAGAGTTTAGAAGAATGAGAGGGGATCTCATTGAAACTTATAAAATTCTAACAGGGCTAGACAGACTAGATGCAGGAAGGATGTTCCCGATGGCGGGGGAGTCCAGAACCAGGGGTCACAGTCTAAGGATAAGGGGTAAGCCATTTAGGACTGAGATGAGGGGGAATTTCTTCACCCAGTGAATTCTCTACCACAGAAGGCGTGGAGGCCAGTTCATTAAATATATTCAAGAAGGAGTTGGATATATTTCTTAAGGCTAAAAGGATCAAGGGATATGGGGAGAAAGCAGGGACAGGGTACTGAATTTGGATGATCAGCCATGATCTCATTGAATGGCGGAGCAGGCTCGAGGGGCAGAATGGCCTACTCCCGCTCCTATCTTCTATGTTTCTATCAGGGGGGTCAGGCAGATAGCGGGGAAATAAGGGGAGGGTGAGCAACAGTGGGCGGAGGATGCTCAGGCCCAGCCTTCCTGAAATGGGGGCAGCCGCAACGGGAAAGCAACAACCCCCTGTGCATTACAAAATAACTCGCCTTTGACCTGCGGGGTGCAACCGGTAATTGTAAAAATCTGCTTTCGGCTCCCACAGAATATTAGGGTAGGGAATGGGAACAATCAGCTGGAGATTCCCTTCCGACTAATCGCGTGAATACCCGATCGGGGCAGATTCTGGTTTGGTCGGCACCACGCCCACCCCGCGGCCGAATAGCCAGGCGACTCGCACGAAGCAGTGCCACTTGACTGAGGCACGGGAGGGCAGTCAGCATCGTGGAACGGAGGCACGCAGTCAGGAGAGGAAGGAAGGTGAAAAATAAGCGGATTGCTCGCAATAGCCAGCCAAATCGGCACGGACGACGAGCGTTTTGAAAGTGCATGGGGATGCGCTCTCTGGATCCGTCCTGTGTCAAAATGACGACTTGCTGCCCGTATCCTCACTCGCACACAGAGTCCCGTTCACCCATCATCCCCGTGCTTGCTGACCTACATTGGATCCTGGTCTGGCAACGCCTCAATTTCAAAAATGCTCATTCTGGTGTTCAAATCCCTCCATGGCCTCGCCCTCCCCATCTCAGTAATCTCCTCCACCCCCGCAAACCCTCCTCCAATTCTTGCCTCTTGGCACATGCCCAATTTCCATCGCTCCACCATTCCCTCCCTAAAACTCTCCGCCTTTAAGACGCTCCCGAGAAGTCCCGTCACCTGTCCTAATGTCGTCATCTTTGGCTCGGTGTCAAATTTTGTCCGATTACGGCCCTGTGAAGCGCCTTGGGGCGTTTGATTTCTTGCTGGTGTTGAACACTGGCTCTTCAGTTCACTGAATGCTCACTGCATTGACCTCACACCAGGTCTCTCATGACCTGCCCAGTGAGCACACATACTGCACATTCCTTAAACCAAAAGGTGCCAACAAAAGGAGTATTTTTCCCAGTGGGACGTCTTTATTTATTTATTTATTTTAATTTCACCTGGGCGTTGATCTTTAGTTTAAACTGGAATCCAGAAACCTAAATATTCATCTGCGTGACCCAGTGAAGCCTGTGATGATCTCAAATGGAATTTAGCAAGACAGGTTTGGCAATGTAAAATATTAAACACAAGCAGGGATGATATATTAGCAGGGTCCTCTAATGAGGCCATATGGGTGGAGCTTAAAAACAAAAAGGGGGCAAGCACTTTGCTGGGAGTGTACTATAGGCCTCCAAACAGTCAGGGGGAGATAGAGGAACAGATATGTAGGCAAATCTCAGAGAAATGTGCAAATAATAGGGTAATAATAATGGGGGATTTCAACTTCCCCAATATTAACTGGGATAGTCAGAGTGTGAAAGGCTCAGAGGGTGTAGAATTCTTAAAGTGCATCCAGGAGAGCTTTTTGAGCCAGCATGTAGAAAGTCCTACAAGAGAGGGGGCGGTACTGGACCTAATTCTAGGGAATGTGGCCGGCCAAGTGGAAAAAGTGCTAGTAGGTGAGCACTTTGGTGATAGTGACCATAATATGGTAAGATTTAAGGTGGCCATGGAAAAGGACAGGGATGGGCCGGAAATAAAGGTTCTAAATTGGGGGAAGGCCGATTTTAATAGGATAAGGCAGGATCTGACCAAAATGGACTGGGATCAGCTACTTGTAGGAAAATCCGCATCGGAGCAATGGGAGGCTTTCAGAAGGGAGATTGAGATCATACAATGGCAACATGTTCCCGTAAAGGTCAAGGGTGGTTCCAAAAACCACAGGGAACCTTGGATGACAGGGGATATACGAGAATGGATTAGGAAAAAAAGGAGGGCTTTTGGTAGATACAAAAGGCTAAAGACGGAGGAAGCCCTAGAGGAGTACAAAAAGTGCAGGGGGATACTTAAAAAAGAAATTAGGAGATCAAGGAGGGGCCATGAAATAACACTGGCAAGCAAAATAAAGGAAAATCCGAAGATGTTTTATAAGTATATTAAGGGTAAGAGGATAACTAGGGAAAAAATAGGGCCCATTAGGGACAAAAGTGGCAATCTGTGTGTGGAGCCGGAAGATGTAGGAGGGGTTCTAAATGAATTTTTTGCATCTGTTTTCACTATGGAGAAGGACGATGTAGACATAGAAATAGGGCGGGGGGACTGTGATATGCTCGAACATATTAACATCGAGCGGGAGGAGGTATTGGCGGTTTTAGCTGGCCTAAAAATGGATAAATCCCCAGGCCCGGATGAAATGTATCCCAGGCTGCTGTGTGAGGCAAAGGAGGAGATTGCGGGGGCTCTAACACATATATTCAGGACCTCTCTGGCCACAGGGGATGTGCCAGAGGACTGGAGAACCGCTAATGTAGTACCATTATTCAAGAAGGGTAGTAGGGAAAAACCAGGGAACTACAGGCCAGTGAGCCTAACATCAGTGGTAGGAAAATTATTGGAAAAAATCCTGAGGGACAAAATTTGTCTCCACTTGGAGAGGCAAGGATTAATCAGGGATAGTCAAGGGAAGATCATGTCTGACTAATTTGATTGAATTTTTTGAGGGGGTGACTAGGTGTGTGGATGAGGGTAACGCAGTGGATGTGGTATACATGGATTTCAGTAAGGCCTTCGATAAAGTCCCGCACAGGAGACTGGTCAAGAAGGTAAGAGCCCATGGAATCCAGGGTGCCTTGGCACATTGGATACAAAACTGGCTTAGTGGCAGAAGGCAGAGGGTGATGGTCGAAGGTTGTTTTTGTGACTGGAAGCCTGTGGCCAGTGGGGTACCACAGGGATCGGTGCTGGGTCCCTTGCTGTTTGTGGTCTACATTAATGACTTGGATATGAATGTAAAGGGTATGATCAGTAAGTTCGCGGATGATACAAAAATTGGTAGGGTGGTAAATAGCGAGGAGGGTAGCCTCAGTCTGCAGGACGATATAGATGGGTTGGTCAGATGGGCGGAACAGTGGCAAATGGAATTTAACCCGGAAAAGTGCGAGGTGATGCACTTTGGGGGGACTAACAAGGCAAAGGAATACACAATGAATGGAAAGACCCTAGGCAAGACGGAGGGTCAGAGGGATCTGGGTGTGCAAGTACACAGATCCCTGAAGGCGGCGGAACAGGTGGATAAGGTGGTAAAAAAGGCATATGGGATACTTGCCTTCATTAGCCGAGGCATTGAATATAAGAGCAAGGAGGTTATGATGGAGCTGTATAAAACACTGGTTAGGCCACAGCTGGAATATTGTGTGCAGTTCTGGTCGCCACACTACAGGAAGGATGTGATCGCGTTAGAGAGGGTGCAGAGGAGGTTCACCAGGATGTTACCAGGGCTGGAGCGCTTCAGCTATGAAGAGAGACTGGGCAGGTTGGGTTTGTTTTCCTTGGAGCTGAGGAGGCTGAGGGGGGACATGATTGAGGTGTACAAAATTATGAGGGGCATAGATAGGATGGATGCTGAGGAGCTTTTTCCCTTAGTAGAGGGGTCGATAACTAGGGGGCATAGATTCAAGGTAAAGGGCGGGAGGTTTAGAGGGGATTTGAGAAAGAACTTTTTCACCCAGAGGGTGGTTGGAGTCTGGAACTCACTGCCTGAAAGGGTTGTGGAGGCAGAAACCCTCACAACATTTAAGAAGCATTTGGATGTGCACTTGAAATGCCATAGCATACAAGGCTACGGGCCAAATGCTGGAATATGGGATTAGATTAGACAGGGCTTGATGGCCGGCGCGGACACGATGGGCCGAAGGGCCTCTATCCGTGCTGTATTACTCTATGACTCTATGACTCAGTGTTTGCGGAGTGAGGCACACTCTGTGGAGACGGTGCAAACATTGATCTGCATGTACAGAGATGACAACAGCTTTGAGGAAGAGGCTGGATATTTGAAGCAGAGGAACATACAGGGATATGGAGGGGCAGCCGGGAGGGGAGGGAGGGAGGGGCAGCCGGGAGGGAGGGAGGGAGGGGGGGAGGGGCAGCCAGGAGGGGGGGGGGGGAAGGAGAGACAGACAGCAGGAGGCAAAGACAGGGAGCGAGTGGTGGGGACCAGTGGATGCGTTTTGTTACCGACAGTGCAGACACGATGGGCTGAATAGCCTCCTTTAAGTGTCAGCTGTGGCTCAGTGGGCAGCACTCTCTCGCCTCCGAGTCAGAAGGTCGTGGGTTCAAGTCCTGCTTCAGAGACTTGAGCACAAAATCTAGGCCGACACTCCAGGGCCAGTGCTGAGGGAGTGCTGCACTGTCGGAGGTGCCGTCTTTCGAATGAGACGCTAAACCGAGGCTCTGTCTGCCCTCTCGGGCGCTATATAAAATGTAGATCTTTCTTTCGGTGCTGCAAGCTTCTATCGCTCTTCCACAGGGATGAGGGATTACAGTTACACGGATAGACTGGAGAAGCTGGGGTTGTTCTCCTTAGAGCAGAGAAGGCGAAGAGGAGATTTGATAGAGGTGTTCAAAATCATGAAGGGTTTGGATAAAGTAAATAAAACAGAAACTGTTTCCAATGGCTGAAGGGTCGATAACCAGAGGGCACAGATTTAAGCTGATTGGCAAAAGAACCAGAGGTGACATGTTGCGTAAAAAAGTTAACGCAACGAGTTGTTAGGATTTGGAATGCGCTGCCCGATAGGGTGGTGGATACAGAGTCAAAAGGGAATTGGATAAATACTTGAAGGAGAAAAAAAATTTCAGGGGTATGGGGAAACAGCGGGACTAACTGGACCGATCTTCGAAGGAGCTGGCGCAGACTCGATGGGCCGAATGGCCTCCCCTTCGGTGCTGCACGATTCTCTGGTTCCAGCGTACGTTTTCCAGCCAGGCTGGCTTCACTGGACCTGGCACAAGAAGGGCACACTGCAGCCAAGCTAAACTGACTGAGCAAACACTGGCTGCTTTCCAGCTCTACAGAAAAGCAACTCGCTCTGAAGGTACAAAGCGGAGTTCGACAGCATCAGGAGTGTGGTTTCTAAAAATCGATAAGAGCGAGGGTCGCAACAGTTGACCATTCCCGGGAGGGCGAGGAAGGGTGGGGGGGTATGGCTGCCGTCACGCCGGGAGCTTATGGGTTACTTTGACCAGGTTGTTCCCGTTGCTGTGGGCAAGGCGGAATCCAGACCGGGGCTGGGGCTGGAATAAGGAGTAACGCAGAGCTGAGTGGCAGTGGCACGTGCGAGGGCCGTAGCACAGAAGGACAGGTAGGAGATTAGGCGACAGGTCAAGACGGCAGTCAGGTCAGGGTAGCTGTTAAAGTGAGGCGAGCAAAGCTCGAGTAATCGGTACAAGAAACTTTGTGCTATCCGGCACCCACGGGACCGAGCTGCTGCCGTTGCCTCAAAACTGCCGTACTCTCCAGAGTTAATGTTGAGAGATACGGAGATTCTTATCTCCGTATTTGACAACAAACACTGTTGCTTAGCAACAGCTTCTAAACACTCGGGTGTGGCCTGCAAGCTCTGTAGCTGAAGCTGTTGCTATAGCTACAGACCTTGCACAGCTTGACTGTTCAAACAAAGCAGAAAAAACCAAAAAGAATAAAAAACGGCTGCTGATTTTTGCCGGTGGCTCCAGATTGCCGGATAGCTCACCTCCGGATAGCACAAAGTTTCCTGTATCTCAGTTTACCTGCCCTCGACTCAATCCCTCTTCCTTTCCTCCACTGAAATCCTACTCGGGAGCTTCCCCAATGGCTCAAGCGGAGAGGGAAGGAGGGTCATGGTGCCATGCTGAATGGCCTCTCTCATCTGTATGGCAAACGTAACCCTGTTATTCAAGAAAGAAGGGAAGAGAGGAAACAGGAAACTACAGGCCAGTTAGCCCGACATCAGTCATCGAGAAAATGCTGGAATCCATTAAGGCAGTGGTAACAGGGCACTTAGAAAATCATAATATGATTAGGCAGAGTCAACATGGTTTTATAAAAGGGAAATCATGTTTGACAAATTTATTGAGTTTTTTTGAGGATGTAACCAGCAGGGTAGATAAGGTAAAACCAGTGGATGTAGTATATTTGGATTCCCAAAAGGCATTCGATAAGGTGCCACATAAAAAGGATGCTACGCAAGTTAAGGGCTCATGGGATTGAGGGTAAAAGGACAGGTTAACAGACAGAGAGTAGGGATAAAGGGGTCATTTTCCGGTTGGCAGGCTGTAACTAGTGGGGTGCCGCAAGGATCAGTGCTTGGGCCTCAGCTATTTACAATCTATATTAATGACCTAGATGAAGGGACCGAGTGCAATGTATCCAAGTTTACTGACAATACAAAGCTAGGTGAGAAAGTAGGCAGTGAGGAGGACGCAAAGAGCCTGCAAAGGGATATAGACAGGTTAAGTGAAAGGGCTAGAAGGTGGCAGATGGAGTATGTGAGGTTATTCACTTTGGTAGGAAGAATAGAAAAACAGAACGTTTTTTTAAATGTTGGCGTTGAGAGATTTTTAGGTGTCCTCGTGCAGGAAACACAAAGTGAGCCTGCAGGTACAGCAATTAGGAAGGCAAGTGGCCTGTTGGCCTTTATTGCACGGGGGTTGGAGTGCAAGAGTAAGGAAGTCTTACGACAATAGTTTCCTGCATTACAACAGTAACCACGCTTCAAAAAGTACTTCAAAGATGCAACACCTGCCCTTATACCTCCTCCCTTCCCACTGTCCGGGGCCCCAAACACCCCTTCCAGGTGAAACAGCGATTTACTTGTACTTCTTGTAATCTAGTATACTGTATTCGCTGCTCACGATGCGGTCTCCTCTACACTGGGGAGACCAAACGCAGATTGGGCGACTGCTTTGCGGAACACCTCCGTTCAGTCCGTAAGGGTGACCCCGAGCTTCCGGTCGCCTGTCACTTTAATTCTCCGCTCCACTCCCACTCTGACCTCACCGCCCTCGGCCTCTTACACTGTTCCACAGAAGCTCAACGTAAGCTCGAGGAACAGCACCTCATCTTTTGATTAGGCACTTTACAGCCTTCTGGACTCAACATCGAGTTCAACAATTTCAGACCATAACCTCGGCCCCTATCCTTCCACACCATCCACCCCCCCCCCCACCCCCCCATTTTATTTTTTTTCTCTCTCCCACATGGCAGCTGTCTTATGTTCTGCCAGCGCCATTTACACCTCAGCTAGAACCATCTGTTTGTTTCTTAACTTGTCCCATTACAATCTCCTTTTGCCTCGCACCATCATCCCTTTTGTCTTTTAATCTCTCCTGCTTTCCATCCTATCACAGACCGTCCCTTTTGTTCTTTCCTCTCCCCCCTTTTCCCTGCCCCCTACACTTGTTTAAAAACCTGCTCCATCTCCAGCTTTTTCCAGTTCTGACGAAGGGTCATCGACCTGAAACGTTAACTGTTTCTCTCTCTCCACTTGACTGAAAGCCCAGAAACAACACAGCAAATCCCCTTCGTCGTCACCGGGTCAGGATCCTGGAGGTCCTGACCCAACAGCATCACCACACGGACAGCAGCAGTTTGAGAAAACCCATCACCACCTTCTGAGGGCAACAGGTGATGGGCAATAAATCAGTCACCCACGTCGCAATGCCCCCCCCCCCCCCCCCCCCCCCCGGCAGAACAAATCAAACATTTTTTTGTGTTAAAAGTGAACAAAGAGCTTAAATCTCACTTATACAAAGGTTTCACCTTGTTCAGCTCAACACAGAAACCAAGTGCTTGCAAGTAAGAGATATGAAGGGAAACCTCCGATGCATGAAGGCGCACAGTAAAACTTAGATGAGTGGCTCCTACCTCCAAGCCCACAGACAGCAAGAGGACGGCCAGAGTTTCAGAACTTGCGCTGCAGACTGAATTTAAAGTCAGCGAACTTCACCACAACTCGCTTGTCAGAAGGATTCCCGGTTATCGTTCCGAGCAAAACCGCGGTCTCAGACGCCACTCTGACAGGAGCCTCGTCTCCCGACTCCCCTCAAACCAACAATGGGATACTGTCCCGTCGGTGTAAACTTACAGAAACCGATGCCCGACCCACGGAGTCAAATGGCAGCGCAACTGATCCCAAGTAACCCGAGGAGGCTCCACTTGGCTGCACGAGTTCAGCACGGTTCGACTCAGCAGGCGGCTGTCTGAGACTCAGTGCCTGCCTCACTCGCCGCTACGGAGCTTTTATATTGCGAGGAGGGCGACCGAGTGTCAGCCGTGGCTCGGTGGGTAGCCACACAATGAATGGTAGGACCCTAGGAAGGACAGAGGATCAGAGGGACCTTGGTGTGCATGTACACAGATCCCTGAAGGCAGCAGGACAGGTAGATAAGGTGGATAAGGCGGCACGTGTTACTTTACTCAAAGTTAACATTCAGCGCGAGTCGCTGAACACAAGCTGGAGAATGCCCGTTTGCTGGAATAAACCACTCCACGAGTGTAGGAGGTATGATCAGTAAGTTCACAGATGGATCGAAAATTGGTGGAGTGGTAAATAGCGAGGAGGGAAGCCTCAGGCTACAGGACGATATAGATGGGTTGGTCAGATGGGCAGAACAGTGGCAAATGGAATTTAACCCTGAAAAGTGTGAGGTGATGCATTTTGGGAGGACTAACAAGGCAAGGGAATACACAATGAATGGTCGGACCCTAGGAAGGACAGAGGATCAGAGGGACCTTGGTGTGCATGTACATAGATCCCTGAAGGCAGCAGGACAGGTAGATAAGGTGGTTAAAGAGGCATAAGGGCTACTTATATTCTATGCCTCGGCTAATGAAGGCAAGAGCAGGGAGGTTATGATGGAGCTGTACAAAACGCTAGTTAGGCCACAGCTGGAATACTGTGTGCAGTTCTGGTCGCCACAATATAGGAGGGATGTGATTGCATTGGAGAGGGTGCAGAGGAGATTCACCAGGATGTTACCTGGGCTGGAGCGCTTCAGCTATGAAGAGAGACTGGACAGGCTGGGGTTGTTTTCCCTAGAGCAGAGAAGGCTGAGGGGGGACCTGATTGAGGTGTACAAAATTATGAGGGGCGTAGATAGAAAGGAACTTTTCCCCTTAGTAGAGGGGTCAATAACCAGGGGGCATAGTTTGAAGGTAAGGGGCAGGAGGTTTAGAGGGGATTTGAGGAAAAACTTTTTCACCCAGAGGGTGGTTGGAATCTGGAACTCACTGCCTGAAAGGGTGGTAGAGGCAGGAACCCTCACAACATTCAAGAAGCATTTAGATGAGCACTTGAAACGCCATAGCATACAAGGCTACGGACCAAGTGCTGGAAAATGGGATTGGAATAGACGGGGCTTGATGGCCGGCGCGGACACGATGGGCCGAAGGGCCTCTTTCTGTGCTGTATAACTCTATGACACTCTCGTCTCCGAGTCAGAAGGTCGTGGGTTCAAGTCCCACTCTGGAGACTTGAGCACAGAAATCCAGGGCAACAGCCCCAAGTGAGCGCCGCACTGGTGGATGCAAAAGCTACTATTGCATTATTTCGAAGAAGAGCAGGGGCGTTCTCCCCGGTGTCCTGGGCCAATATTTATCTCTCAATCAACATCACTAAAGCAGATGATTTGGTTATTTATCACACTGCTGTTTGTGGGAGCTTGCTGTGCGCAAATTGGCTGCCGCAATTCCTACATTACAACAGTGACTCCACTTCAGAAAGTACTTCACCGGCTGTAAAGCGCTTTGGGACGTCCTGAGGTCGTGAAAGGCCCGTGTCCTAACTCGCACCAAGTCCCGTTCGCCCATCACCCCCTGTGCTCGCTGACCTACATTGGCTCCCGGTTAAGCAGCGCCTCAATTTCAAAATCCTCATCCTCGTTTTCAAATCCCTCCATGGCCTCGCCCCCTCCCTACCTCTGTAATCTCCTTCAGCCCCACAACCCCCCACTACCGAAATATCTGCGCTCCTCTAATTCTGCCCTCTTGAACATCCCTGATTATAATCGCTCAACCATTGGTGGCCGTGCCTTCTGTTGTCTAGGCCCTAAGCTCTGGAATTTTTTTATTCCTTTATGGGGTCAGGGCGTCGCTAGCAATGCCAGCATTTATTGCCCATCCCTAGTTGCTCGAGAAGGTGGTGGTGAGCCACCTTCTTGAACCGCTGCAGTCCATGTGGTGATGGTACTCCCACAGTGCTGTTAGGGAAGGAGTTCCAGGATTTTGACGGAGCGACAATGAAGGATCGGTGATATACTTCTAAGTCAGGATGGTGTGTGACTTGGAGGGGAACTTGGAGGTGGTGGTGTTCCCATGCGCCTGCTGCCCTTGTCCTTCTAGGTGGAAGAGGTCGCGGGTTTGGGAGGTGCTGCCGAAGAAGCCTTGGCGAGTTGCTGCAGTGCATCTTGTAGATGGTACACACTGCAGCCACGGTGTGCCGGTGGTGGAGGGAGTGAATGTTTAAGGTGGTGGATGGGATGCCAATCAAGTGGGCTGCTTTGTCCTGCATGGTGTCGAGCTTCTTGAGTGTTGTTGGCGCTGCACTCATCCAGGCAAGTGGAGAGTATTCCATCACACTCCTTACTTGTGCCTTGTAGATGGTGGAAATTCCCTCCCTAAACCCCTCTCTCCTCCTTTAAGACGCTCCTTAAAACCTACCTCTTTGACCAAGCTTTTGGCCACCTGCCCTAATTTCTCCTCGTGTGGCTCGGTGTCAAATTTTTTTGTCTTAAAATACTCCTGTGCAGCGCCTTGGGATGTTTTACGACGTTAAAGGCGCTATATAAATGCAAGTTGCTGTTGTTGTATAAATGCAAGTCTTTTGTTTGCATTGGGCATGGGTCAATAGTGTCGGAATGGTAACAGTCGTTATTAATTTGCGTCGGTCCCAAGTTGCTGATGCCAACAGATCATATGAGGAGAGATTGGGTCGATTAGTCTTATATTTGCTAGCGTTTAGAAGAATGAGAGGGGATCTCATTGAAACATACAATTCTAACAGGACTGGACACAGGAAGGATGTTCCCGATGGTCGGGGGAGTCCAGAACCAGGGGTCACAGTCTAAGGATAAGGGGTAAGCCATTTAGGACTGAGATGAGGAGGAATTTCTTCACCCAGAGAGTGGTGAACCTGTGGAATTCTCTGCCACAGAGGGCAGTGGAGGCCTATTCATTAAATATATTCAAGAAGGAGTTAGATATATTTCTTAAGGCTAAAGGGATCAAGGGATATGGGGAGAAAGCAGGGACAGGGTACTGAATTTGGATGATCAGCCATGATCGCATTGAATGGCCTACTCCTGCTCCTATCTTCTATGTTTCTATGTTTCTATCCTGGAGTTTTGACTTGGGATTTATTCGCTAGGAAGGCAACAGCGTGCAGAACACAACCCTTCACAAAAACCTCAAGCCAGAGCAATTCAACCCAGCGAGTCGGAAATATAAGCACAAGTAGAACCGAGAGGCACGGTCTCCATGCCCGCCGGTGGTTTGGACAGCCTGCATTGTTTGCGGGGAACACATCAAGAAAGAAATGTAGGAGATGCTAAATTTAGAGGTAATGTGCACTTCAAAGCGCCCTCGGTGCTTGCGCCCAAGACAAGTAAAGCTGCACGATTGATGCGTCTTCCAGAAGAGGAAAAATGAGAGGGGTATTAAAACCTGCACATTCAGTTCTGGGCCCCGCACCTCAGGAAGGATATACTGGCCTTGGAGGGGGTGCAGCGCAGATTCACCAGAATGATACCCGGGGGCTTAAAAGGGGTTAAATTATGGAGGACAGGTTGCACAGACTGGGCTTGGATTCCCTCGAGTTCAAGGTGATCAAATCACCCCGGCAGTCAGTCAGTCACAAGGGACACTGGCAGCAATCCTTGTGCATTCAGCCTGTAAAGCTGGAGAAGCACCAGCGGCAGGCGGATCGAGGGGATGAAATGACAGGGGGAAGAAAAAAAAGACAAAAGGCGTCGCGTGCAAAAAAAAAAACAGCAGCAGCTAGCAGCTGATCCTAGTCACAACTGTCGGCGCTCACTGCCAAAGTCAGTCACCGCTCACAGTTACAGTTATATAAAGCTCTGGTTGGAACCCAATCTGGAGCACTGCGTTCAGTTCTGGGCACCGCACCTCAGGGAGGCTATACTGGCCTTGGAGGGGAGCGCAGGGCAGGTTCACCAGAATACCACTGGGGGGGCTAAACGAGTTTAGAAGAACGAGAGGGGATCTCATTGAAAGGTATAAAATTGTGACAGGACTAGACAGACTGGATGCAGGGAGGATGTTTCCCCTGGCTGGGGGGGGGGGGGGGGTCTAGAACGAGGGGGGTCACAGTCTCAGGATACGGGGTAGGACATTTAGGACTGAGATGAGGAGAAATTTCTTCACTCAGAGGGTGGTGAACCTGTGGAATTCTCTACCACAGAAGGCTGTGGAGGCCGAGTCACTGAATATATTTAAGGAGATAGATAGATTTCTAGACACAAAAGGCATCAAGGGGTCTGGGGAGAGAGCGGGAATATGGTATTGAGATAGAGGATCAGCCATGATCATATTGAATGGCCGAATGGCCTACTCCTGCTCCTATTTTTCTATGTTTCTATGTTATGAGGATAGGTTGCATAGACTAGGCTCGTATTCCCACGAGTATAGAAGATTAAGAAGTGATCTAATTGAGGGGTTTAAGATTATTAAAGGAGTTGATAAGGTACAGAAACTATTTCCTCCGGTGGGGGAGCCCAGAACAAGGGGGTGCAACCTTAAAATTAGAGCCAGGCCGTTCAGGGGTGATGTCAGGCAGCATTTCTTCACACAAAGGGTCGTGGAGATCGGGAACTGTCTCCCCCAAAAAGCTGTTGAGGCTGGGAGTCAATTGAAAATTTCAAAACTTGAGTGATAGATTTTTGTTAGGTAAGGGTATTAAGCGTTACAAACCAAAGGTGGGTAGATGGAATTCAGATACAGATCAGCCGTGGTCGAATTGAATAGCAGAACAGGCTCGAGGGGCTGAATGGCCTCCTCCTGTTCCTATGTTGCTCACTCCCTGGGCGCACACATAAAGGCTGCCACATAAAGTGCTTTGGGGAGGTACCAGAGGGTGCCAGTGCCTGTGGAACTGTACCCTATTAAAAGTTCACCGCCTTCAGGGGAGAAGAGGGGGGGTTAAAAAAAAATGCAGCGGTGAGATCGAAGGCACTTTTACGCCCGATCAGTATCAACCTGTGCGTTATAGCCGGGCTCATCCTGCCCTCAGCGGATGTCCCGACGACTGAGTAGAAAAGAAAAAAACTCGCATTTATATAGTGCTTTTCATGACCATCGGACATCCCAAAGCACTTTACAACCAATGAAGTACTTCTGAAGAGTAGTCACTGCTGTAATAAAAGACAGACAGACTTGCATTTCTATAGCACCTTTCACGACCACCGGAAGTCTCAAAGCACTTGTAGTCACTGTTGTAATGTGGGAAACGCAGCAGCCAATTTGCACACAGCGAGCTCCCACAAACAGCAACGTGATAATGGCCAGATAATCTGGTTTCGTTATGTTGGTTGAGGGATAAATATTGGCCCCAGGACACCGGGGAGAACGCCCCTGCTCTTCTCTGAAATAGTGCCCTGGGATCTTTTACGTCCACCTGGGAGAACAGACTGGTTTAACGTCTCATCTGAAAGACGGCACCTGACAGTGCGGCGCTCCCTCAGTACTGCCCCTCCGACAGTGCAGCGCTCCCTCAGCAGTGCACTGGAGTGGCAGCCCATCTTTATGTGCTCAAGTCCCTGGAGTGGGATTTGAACCTACAATCTTCTGGCTCAGAGGCAAGTGTGCTACCCACAGAGCTACAGCTAACACTAATGTAGGAAACACGGCAGCCAATTTGTACACAGCAAGCTCCCACAAACAGCAATGTGATAATGACCAGATCATCTGTTTTTTTTTTTTAAGTGATGTTGGTTGAGGGATAAATATTGGCCCAGGACACCGGAGATAACTCCCCTGCTCTTCTTCGAAATAGTGGCCGTGGGATCTTTTACGTCCACCCGAGCGCGCAGACGGGGCCTCGGTTAAACATCTCATCTGAAGGACGGCGCCTCCGACAGTGCAGCGTTCCCTCGGCAGTGTACTGGGAGTGTCGGCCTGGATTTTGTGCTCAAGTCTCTGGAGTGGGACTTCAACCCACGACCTTCTGACTCAGAGGTAAGGGTAGCGATCAGGAAGCAAAACTGTGGCAGATTCTTCCCTTCCATAGTGTGGATGGGCTGGGGTTGATAACGCCTGATTATGCAGCAAAGCTCGGCACTGTACAACAGTTCTCTCAGCCTGGCAAGCATTACACAAAGTGCTGGTCAGGCCCTCGAGTATGCCTCCGCCTTTAATGATCCCAATCCCCCACCTCCCCTCCCAAAGATCTCCCACCATGTTCCTAACTCACCTCATTGCCATGCGACTGAAGAAATTCAATTTCCTGTTCAGTGAAGGTCGTCATGGAGATGGACTTCACTCGGTGAGGGGGATTGAGGCCTCTCCTGCAAACAGGGGGGGGTGAAAAAAAAGCCCCGTTAAAGAGATGCGTTACGTAGTCAGCTCACGGGAGAAACGGTCACCAAAGCCGTTTCCGACAGTTAGGATTAACCTCCTTCAGCAACATTTTATAATCCACAAAGTTCCTTAGATTATTTACAAAGCATTATCAGGTGCTGGAAGTTATTACCGAGAATATTTACACATCATAGACTTTTACAGCACAGAAGGGCTTTGCTGGCTCTCTGATCTATCCACCCAGTCCCATTCGCCTGCCCTTTCTCCATACTCTTAACTTTTGCTTTTCCAAATATTTCCCCGCTGCCCTTTTAAATGTTATTCTGGATTCTGCTTCCCCGCACTGTTTCGGGTCGGACATTCAATGTCCTAACAAACCTCTATTAAAAATAATTCTACTAATATCTCTCACACGCAGAGAGAGACACGGACAGAGTTGCGCGCGCACAGAGGTAGGCACAGGCGCACACAGACAGGGTAGTAATCTGCATGGGGACCCCCACCCTGTAATGCCAGCCATTGTCAGACAATTTCTGGGAGAGGGTCGTAAACTCCATTTGGTGGTGAGCTGTTGCAATAAGGTTAATATCTTAAAATATCGATTACCATTATATTAAAAAAATCATCCTTTAAAAATTCAAATCAGAAGCTGGAAAATTGTTGAAGGCTAGTCACAGAAAAACATTGCTATTAACCCCATCACCTCTCCCTCCCCTGCACCCCCGCAACCCACATTAACTACAACAAATGTGTGAAGTTGAGGTGTATTCCAGTGGCCTCAACACCCCAAGCTACAGAGGAAGAGGAAAAAGACAGACTTGCATCTATATAGCGCCTTTCACAACTTCAGGACGTCCCAAAGCACTTTACAGCCAAGGAAGTACTTTTGAAGTGGAGTCGCTGTTGTAATGTGGGAAACGCAGCAGACAATTTGCGCACAGCAAGCTCCCACGAACAGCAATGTGATAAATGACCAGATCATCTGTTGTAGGGATGTTGGTTGAGGGATAAATATCGGCCAGGACACCGGGGATAACTCCCCCCTGCTCTTCTTCAAAATAGTGCCGTGGGATCTTTTACGTCCGTCTGAGAGAGCAGACGGGGCCTCGGTTTAACATCTCATCCGAAAGACGGCACCTCTGACAGTGCAGCACTGGGAGTGTCGGCCTAGATATTTGTGCTCAAGTCTCTGGGGTGGAACTTGAACCCACAATCTTCTGACTCAAAGGAGAGTGCGCTACCAACTGGGCCATAGCTGAACACCCAGGAAGGGTGGGGGTTGGAATTCAGCCAGGGTTACTGCTCCTGATCATTTTCCAGTGACCCCTGTTGGAAACTTCACCTGTGGACATCAGGTGAGGACAGTATTGGGTTCGGCTGCAATCGTACATGGTCAAATAGCTTGCATTGCAATATTCAGGGTCTTGGTTGACACATGAAGAACTGGTACCAGAGGGCTGCTCGAGCTCTTGGACCTGTGCCCCACCCAGAGGCAGGGCCTTCAGCAGACAGCAACAAAAACTGCTGTCAATTTGAGCAGAGCCTGCAGAAGCACCTTGCAGACTAGGCCTAGACCTCTTACAGTATCCGTCTGGTCTTCCCTCTTCCTTTGTTCATTAGTCCTGGCCCTTCACCTGGGTTTCTCAATATAAATAAAGGCCGAGGAAGATGCACGTCACCAAAACCATTACTGTCAATATGCGCACGTCAGCTGTGGCTCAGTGGGCCGCACTCTCATCTCCGAGTCAGAAGGTCGTGGGTTCGAGCTCCAGTCCAGAGACTCGAGCACAACAATCTTGACTGACGCTCCCAGTGCCAGCACTGAGGGAGCGCCGCACTGTCGGAGGTGCCGTCTTTCGAATAAGACGTTAAACCGAGGCCCCGTCTGCCCTCTCAGGTGGACGTAAAAGATGCCACGGCCACTATTCAACGAGCAGGGGGGTTCTCCTGGCAATTATTCCCCCCCCTCAATCAACAATAACAAAAACAGATAATCTGGTTGTCAATGCATGGCTGCTTGTGGAAGCTTGCTGTGCGCAAATTGGCTGCCGCGTTTCCTACATTACAACAGCGACTGCACTTCAAAAGTGCTTCATTGGCTGTGAAGCACTTTGGGACACCCCGAGGTTGTGAAAGGCGCTATAGAAATGCAAGTTCTTTCTTTGTGAAGGACAGAGGAGGGAGAAAATGTTTCAAACAAGGCTGGCCCGCCAACAAGCCTAACGGAGTTCTTTTCCAGTACGGGAGCGAGCGCAATGGCCACACACCACTCTCGTGCGCTGCATTTAGATAGCACCTCATCACCTCTCTCAAATGCTTCATGGACAACGCTTGGAAGTTTAGTTACTGTTACGTAGGCAGCTAGTTTGCACACAGCAAGATCTTACAAAACAGCAATGAGAAGAACGACTGGTTAATCTGTTTTGGTCGAGGGACGAATGTTGGGCCAGGACACTGATATAAATGAAAGCTCTTTCTTTTAAACATCAGGAGAACTCCCCTGCTTTTCGTTGAATCATGGGATCGTTTAACGTCCACTTGAGCCAGGCAGACGGGCGACTCGGTTAAATGTCCTGTCTGAAGGACAGCACCTCTGACAACGCGGCACTCCATTGCTGCAGTGAGGCAACATCGAAGATAGGAGCAGGAGTAGGCCATTCGGCCCCTCGAGCCTGCTCCGCCATTCAATGAGATCATGGCTGATCATCCAAATTCAGTACCCGGTCCCTGCCTTCTCCCCATATCCCTTGATCCCTTTAGCCTTAAGAAATATATCCAACTCTTTCTTGAATATATTTAATGAACTGGCCTCCACCGCCCTCTGTGGTAGAGAATTCCACAGGTTCACCACACTCTGGGTGAAGAAATTCCTCCTCATTTCAGTCCTAAATGGCTTACCCCTTATCCTTAGACCATGACCCCTGGTTCTGGACTCCCCGCCCATCAGAAACATCCTTCCTGCATCTAGTCTGTCCAGGCCTGACAGAATTTTATAGGTTTCGATGAGATCCCCTCTCAATCTTCTAAACTCCAGTGAGTACAAGCCCAATCGACCCAATCTCTCCTCATATGTCATTCCTGCCATCCCAGGCATCAGCCTGGTGAATCTTCGCTGCACTCCTTCCATGGCAAGAACATCCTTCCTCAGGTAAGGCGACCAAAACTGCACACAATACTCAAGGTGCGGTCTCACCAAGGCTCTGTACAACTGTAGCAAGACATCCTTGTTCCTGTACTCGAACCCTCTCGCTATGAAGGCCAACATACCATTTGCCTTCTTAACCGCCTGCTGCACCTGCATGCTTACCTTCAGCGACTGGTGCACAAGAACACCCAGGTCTCTTTGCACTTCCCCTTCTCCCAATCTATTGCCATTCAAATAATAATCTGCCTTCCTGTTTTTGCCACCAAAGTGGATAACCTCACATTTATCCACATTATAGTGCATTTGCCATGTTTCTGCCCAATCACCCAACCTGTCCAAATCGTACTGGAGTTTCACGACATCCTCCTCACAGCTTACCCTCCCACCCAGCTTTGTGTCGTCTGCAAATTTGGAGATATTACATCCAATTCCCTCGTCCAGATCATTAATATATATTGTGAACAGCTGGGGTCCTAGGACCGATCCTTGCGGTACCCCAACTAGTCACTGCCTGCCACTCGGAAAACGACCCGTTTATTCCAACTCTTTGCTTTCTGTCCGCCAACCAGTTCTCTATCCAAGTCAATACCGTGCCCCCAATCCCATGTGCCATAATTTTGCACGCTAATCTCTTATGCGGGACCTTATCGAAAGCCTTCTGAAAGTCCAAATACACCACATCCACTGGTTCTCCCTTATCTATTTTACCAGTTACATCCTCAAAAAATTCCAGTAGATTAGTCGGCCTAGATTGTGTGGAGCGGGGCTCGAACCCACAACTTCATAGCGCGGGAGCCAAAGTACCATCAACTGAGCCAAGCCGACATTTAAAGGCACGCGTTTCTTTACTCAGTTAACATTCAGCGCGAGTCGCTGAACACAAGCTGGAGAATGCCCGTTTGCTGGAATAAACCACTCCATGAGTGTAGGAGGTATGATCGGTAAGTTCACATATGACACGAAAATTGGTGGAGTGGTAAATAGCGAGGAGGGAAGCCTCAGGCTACAGGACGATATAGACGGGTTGGTCAGATGGGCAGAACAGTGGCAAATGGAATTTAACCCTGAAAAGTGTGAGGTGATGCATTTTGGGAGGACTAACAAGGCAAGGGAATACACAATGAATGGTAGGACCCTAGGAAGGACAGAGGATCAGAGGGACCTTGGTGTGCATGTACATAGATCCCTGAAGGCAGCAGGATAAAGTGGTCAAAAAGGCATATGGGATACTTATATTCTATGCCTTGGCTAATGAAGGCAAGAGCAGGGAGGTTATGATGGAGCTGTACAAAACGCTAGTTAGGCCACAGCTGGAATACTGTGTGCAGTTCTGGTCGCCACACTATAGGAAGGATGTGATTGCATTGGAGAGGGTGCAGAGGAGATTCACCAGGATGTTACCTGGGCTGGAGCGCTTCAGCTATGAAGAGAGACTGGACTGGCTGGGGTTGTTTTCCTTGGAGCAGAGAAGGCTGAGGGAGGACCTGATTGAGGTGTACAAAATTATGAGGGGCATAGATAGGGTAGATAGAAAGGAACTTTTCCCCTTAGTAGAGGGGTCAATAACCAGGGGGCATAGTTTCAAGGTAAGGGGCAGGAGGTTTAGAGGGGATTTGAGGAAGAACTTTTTCACCCAGAGGGCGGTTGGAATCTGGAACTCTCTGCCTGAAAGGGTGGTAGAGGCAGGAACCGTCACAACATTCAAGAAGCATTTAGATGAGCACTTGAAACGCCATAGCATACAAGGCTACGGACCAAGTGCTGGAAAATGGGATTAGAATAGACAGGGCTTGATGGCCGGCGCAGACACGATGGGCCGAAGGGCCTCTTTCTGTGCTGTGTAACTCTATGACTCCATGAATCAGATCCGCCCTGACGTCAGTCAGGCGTGATTAGACCCATGGTTGATTTGCCAGCAAGCCACAGGGCCTCACTGATGCAGCCACCCAGCAAGACGGAGCAGGATTGAACTGAGGCTGGGCGGAGAGGTTGAAACGGAGCATGGGTTGAGCCCTCTCGAATGAGCGACAGGCTGGTCAACAAAGCTTAAAAACACTTCCTGCTCAACTAAGAAATACAAGCCCAGGCAAAGGCGGAGGAGGGGAGGAAATCGTACCCAAAAAAAGCATTATAAATGAGCTTCCCCCCCCCCCCCTAGAGGCAGAAGCACTGCCCGGGGGAACATGAACCCATACAGAGTCGAGGGTCCCAGGTTCGACCCCCAGATTGTGCTGGGTAGGCAGATCTCAGCAGGGCAGCGGTGAGGCAGTCACAAATTGCCCCACTGCGTCTGAGCTAAGGAAGGGGGAAATTAGCCAGAGGTGCCCGCCCCGATCATTATCCAGTGACGCTGCCACCCCCTCCACAGAAAGTCCACGGCTGAGAACATGATCGGCTTTGGGTCCATTCGACAACAATAGCACCTTGTGTTTATACAACGCCTTTAATGCAGTAAAACGTGCCGGGGCGCTTCACAGGAGCGTTTATCAGACAGAATTTGACACCGAGCCAGAGAGATATTAGGACAGGTGACCAAAAACTTGGTCAAAGAAGTAGATTTTAAGGAGTGTCTTAAAAGGAGAGAGAGGCGGAGAGATTTAGGGAGGGAATTCCCGAGCTTGGGGCCTAGGCGGCTGAAGGCGCGGCCGCCAATGGTGGAGCGATGGAAATCGGCGGGTGGTGCAAGAGGCCGGAATTGGAGCGCCAATTAATTAAAGCCACAGGTTAATTGTCTGCCCACACTCAGCCTCCAGCTGGGGCACCCGTGGAATCTTAGCTTCCAAAAAAGTGTTGGGGTGGGGGGGGTTGCAATGAAGGGACAAAACCAAATTTTTTTTAAAAACTGCTCTCTGCCCGAGTACCCAGAAGACGAGAGGCAGATCAGGAGCTTTTAGTGGAGTTGAGCCATAAAAAGAAAAGGAAGAACCTGCATTTCTACAGAACCTTTCACGACCTCAGGATGTCCCAAAGCGCTTTACAGCCAATGAAGTGCAGTCACTGCTGTAAACGTAGGAAACACGGCAGCCAAATAGCACACATGTAAGAAGTCACACAACACCAGGTTATAGTCCGACAGTTTTATTTGAAATCACAAGCTTTCGGAGCGCTGCTCCTTCGTTGGGTGAAGTGGAGAGATGCATAAAGACACAGCTTATATAGTCAGCGAATAATGCCAGACGATTACAGGTAATCTTTCTAACTGCCATTTATCACACCTCGGCAGAGAGATAATCACAGCAATCAAGGTGTGAATGGTGTCCAAACAGGTTAGTCGGGACACCATTCACACCTTGATTGCTGTGATTATCTCTCTGCCGAGGTGTGATAAATGGCAGTTAGAAAGATTACCTGTAACCATCTGGCATTATTCGCTGACTATATAAGCTGTGTCTTTATGCACCTCTCCACTTCACCTGACGAAGGAGCAGCGCTCCGAAAGCTTGTGATTTCAAATAAAACTGTTGGACTATAACCTGGTGTTGTGCGACTTCTTACATTTGTCCACCCCAGTCCAACACCGGCATCTCCACACAGCAAGATCCCACAAACAGCAATGAAATAAATGACCAGGTAGCATCTGTTTTCTAGGTGTTGGTGGAGGGAGAAATGTCGGCCAGTACACCATGCTCTTCACACGAACCCTGGGATCTTTTACGTCCACCCTAGAGGGGACCCTCGAGTTTAACGTCCCATTCGAAAGGTGGCGCACCTTCGACCGTGCGGCGCTCCCTCAGCACTGGCACTGCGAGTGTCGGCCTGGATTACACGCTCAAGTCTCTGGAGTGGGACTCGAACCCATGACCTTCTGACTCGGAATCAAGAGTGCCGCCCGCTGAGCCACCCGAGTCAGCGTTTGGGTGAAGGCAAAATGCTGGAGGCCAACGCGTCATCTGCTTTAGTCAGTCGGCGGGAGGGAGATAGTGCGCAACCCGGGAAACACCTCAAGGGAGGGGGCAAAAATATTTTAAATAATCGTGAATGGGGGGGGAAAAAGAGAGTATAAACTGAAGGACACAAGTCACCCACCCTCTGCCCTTTCCAAAGCAGCAACCGCTGGCAATCGAACGTCTCGTCATTCTCCTGACACGGTAGATCAGTGTCCTGGAGTACAATGTGCGGCTGAGTGATGCAATGTTGGTGTTCAAAGATCAAAAATCAGGTCCCTTTCCAACAGGCACTGTACATTCCTTCCACTCTCCCCACGGTGCATTAAGCCCGCAGCAACCTCTCTGGCGCCGAGACTCGGGCCCATAATCCAGGCTGACACTCCAGTGCAGTACTGAGGGAGTGCTGCGCTGTCAAAGGTCCCATCTTTAAACCGAGGCCGCGTCTACACTCTCAAGCGGATGAAACAGATCCCATGGCACTATTTTGAAGGGGGGGGGGGGGGGGGAAAGATATCCACAGTGTCCTGGACAATATTTATCCCTCAATCAACATCACTAAAACAGATGATCTGGTCATTATCGCATCGCTGTTTGAGAGCACTTGCTGTGCGCAAATTGGCTGCTGCGTTTCCTACATTATAACAATGATTACACTTCAAAAAGTACTTACCTGGCTGTAAAGCGCTTTGGGACGTCCCGAGGTCGTGAAAGGCGCTATATAAATGCAAGTCTTTCTTTTTCAGTGAGCGGTTGAGCCGTATGGGTCAGAGACGGGCAAAGGTTCGACTTCCAGGTCTGTGCGGAGCGAGCCGATTTCATCTCTGGGTGGTGCTATGATTGGCCTCAGGGCCCGTGGGTTAGGGAGGAGGAAAAATGAAATAAGCCCAGGCTTGCCCCGCTCCTGGCTGTTATTTACCTGGACATCGGGTGAGGGCAGGCCATAACCCCCGTACATATACACGCACGTGTCACACAACCAACTTGCCTTTAACGTGTGCCCCAAGGCGCTTCACAGGAGCGATTATCAGACAAAATTTGACACTGAGCCACATAAGGAGATATTAGGACAGGTGACTTGGTCACAGAGGTAGGTTTTAAGGAGCGTCTTAAAAGAGAGAGAGGCGGAGAGGTTTAGGGAGGGAATTCCAGAGCAGCTGAAGGCACGGCCGCCAATGGTGGCGCGATGGAAATCAGGGATATGCAAGAGGACAGAATTGGAGGAGCGTAGAGATCGCGGAGGGTTGCAGGAGGCTGCAGAGGTAGGGAGGGGGCGAGGCCATGGAGGGATTTGAACATGAGGATGAGAATTTTAAAACATAGATGTTGCCGGACCGGGAGCCAGTGTAGGTCAGCGAGCACAGGCGGGTGATGGGTGAACGGGACTCGGTGCAAGTTAACATACGGGTACAGGAAGTTAATCTGTACCTCAAAGGAGATAGCACCTTCAGGAAAGGATAGGAGAGAATATTAAAGATAAAAAGGGAGAAAAAAACAGATTGGCTGGTTAGGCAAAATGGTATTTTCGCTGCTCCAGAATTCTTATGATGCAACTACTGCAATGCGATTGAATGATGATCGACAGCCGAGTAGCAGAAAGCCACTATGACAGACGTTAAGATGGGTGAAAGTGTGTTCACACACAGTGACCTGCCCGAGTGACTGAAGTTCCTGTCACCTGACCTCGCGACGGGACAGATGCCGGTGATCGTCACACCTGGTATTGTTAACATCACACGGCTTCTGAAAGCACCGTGATTAAAAATAAATGCTCCGTGCGTCATGGTGTGGACTAACTAAATTAGCTCGCAG
Source organism: Somniosus microcephalus (assembly GCF_052327205.1). Taxonomy (NCBI): domain Eukaryota; kingdom Metazoa; phylum Chordata; class Chondrichthyes; order Squaliformes; family Somniosidae; genus Somniosus; species Somniosus microcephalus. The sequence goes on from NW_028225182.1 coordinate 33,647,363, forward strand.
GCTACAGTTGAATGTATTTTCAGAGTCAGCTGCACAATATATTACAGTCCTGTCTCCGCAGCGTCAGCTCGAGACGGGAGGGAGCAAAATTAAAACCCGACTTCAAATTTGAGCCCAAAGTCTAGGCGGGCACTTCAACGCTGTGCAGAGTGCCGCTGTGCTGGAAGTGTCGTCTTATCAGGCGAGACATAAAATCAAGGCCCCATCAGCCTGTTCTGGTGGACGCTAAAGCTCCGTTGACAATATCGGAAGTGTAGGAAAGTTCTCCCAGTGCCCTGACCAACATTGCACCCTCAACCAACACCAAAGTGACGAATTGCCTGGCCATTTATAGAAACATAGAAGATAGGAGCAGGAGTAGGCCATTCGGCCCCTCGAGCCTGCTCCGCCATTCAATGAGATCATGGCTGATCATCCAAATTCAGTACCCTGTCCCTGCCTTCTCCCCATATCCCTTGATCCCTTTAGCCTTAAGAAATATATCGAACTCCTTCTTGAATATATTTAATGAATTGGCCTCTACTGTCTCGTGTGGTACAGAATTCCACAGGTTCATCACTCTCTGGGTGAAGAAATTCCTCCTCATCTCAGTCCTAAATGGCTTACCCCTTATCCTTAGACTGTGACCCCTGGTTCTGGACTCCCCCGCCATCGGGAACATCCTTCCTGCATCTAGTCTGTCTAGTCCTGTTAGAATTTTATAAGTTTCAATGAGATCCCCTCTCATTCTTCTAAACTCCAGTGAGTATAAGCCCAATCGACCCAATCTCTCCTCATACGTCATTCCTGCCATCCCAGGTATCAGTCTGGTGAATCTTCGCTGCACTCCCTCCATGGCAAGAACATCCTTCCTCAGATAAGGCGACCAAAACTGCACACAATACTCAAGGTGTGGTCTCACCAAGGCCCTGTACAACTGCAGCAAGACATCCTTGCTCCTGTACTCGAATCCTCTCGCTACGAAGGCCAACATACCATTTGCCTTCTTCACCGTCTGCTGCACCTGCATGCTTACCTTCAGCGACTGGTGCACAAGGACACCCAGGTCTCGTTGCACTTCCCCTTCTCCCAATCTATTGCCGTTCAAATAATAATCTGCCTTCTTGTTTTTGACACCAAAGTGGATAACCTCGCATTTATCCACATTATACTGCATCTGCCCAATCACCCAACCTGTCCAAATCATCCTGGACCAACCTGTCCAAATCATACGCTCGCTGTTTGTGGGACCTTGCTGTGCACAAATTGGCTGCTGGGTTTGTCTACGGAGCAGCAGCCACTACGCCTCAAAAGTACGATAGCAAAATACTGTGGATGCTGGAAATCTGAAATAACAACGGAAAAAGCTGGAAAAACTCAGCGGGCCAGGCAACATCCGTGGAGAGAGAGAAACAGAGTCAATGTTTCGGGTCGAAACCCTTCGTCAGCACTGAGGGAAAAAAAAGCAGGAAATGAAACAGATGAAAAAGCAAGTTGGGGGCTGGGAAATGGGGGAGGGGATGAAAGAACAAAAGGGACTGTTTGTGAGACGAGACATTAAGAGATATTCAAGGCGAGACGAGATGGTAACAGGACAGATTAACAAACAATGGCTCTAGATGAAGTGTGAAATGCGCTGGCAGAGTGAGACAGCTGCCGTGTGGGAGAGAGAAAAAAGAAAAGGCACAAACCAAAGGTGTGGATAAAAAAATATATAAATGTAATGGGGGCCGACGTTATGATCTAAAATTGTTGAACTCGATAGTGAGTCCTGAAGGCTGTAAAGTGCCTAATCGGAAGATGAGGTGCTGTTTGTTGAGCTTCCGTGGAACAATGCAAGAGGCCGCGGACGGTGAGGTCCGAGTGGGAATGGGGCGGAGAATTAAAGTGACAGGCGACCAGAAGCTCGGGGTCCCCCTTACGGACTGAACGGAGGTGTTCCGCAAAGCGGTCACCCAATCTGCGCCTCAAAAGTACTTCATTGGCCGTGAAGGGCTTTGGGGGGGCAACACTGAGGATGTGAATGGACCAAATAAATGCAAGCTTGTTTCTTTCATAGGGAACAGGAGGCATACACAAAGCTCCCAGTAGTGGCATCGGTGTAAGTCTTCGCATCTCACACTTACAGTACTACCTGTAGACCAACAGGAGATTTGATAGAGGTGTTTAAAATCATGGAAGGGTTTAGAGAAGAATAAATAAGGAGAAACTGTTTCCAATGGCCGAGGGGTCGCTAACCAGAGGGCACAGATTTAAGGTGATTGGCAGAAGAACCAGAGGCGACATGAGGAAAAAAAATTTTTAAACGCAACGAGTGGTTAGGATTTGGAATGCGCTGCCCGATGGGGCGGTGGATACAGATTCAATAGTAGCCTTCAAAGCCTCCTTGAAAAAGTGCAACATCCCCAACCGACACCTGGGAATCCCTGGCCCAAGGCCGCAAAAAAAGTGGAGGAGAAGCATCCGGGAAGGCGGCGAACACCTCGAGTCTCTTCGCTGGGAGCAAGCGGAAGCCAAGCGCAAACAGCGGAAGGGGCGCACGTCAACCCAAGCACCCCCACCCACCCGCCCCTTCAACCACCGTCTGCCCCACCTGTGACAGAGACTGTAGGTCCCGCATTGGACTCATCAGTCACCTGAGAACTCATTTCTAGTGCGGAAGCAAGTCATCCACGGCTCTGAGGGACTGCCTAAGAGGAGGAGCAGCCTTCAAAAGGAAATTGGATAAATACTTCAAGGAGAAAAAATTGCAAGTATTATGGGGAACAAGCTGGCGCAGACTCCTCCTGTGCAGTACTGCTCTACGATTCTAGGTTAGCTGCTGCAGATATGCTTACTTGATCTTCAATGTACATCAAATTTGAGAATTTCTGTCACACTTCAGGTAACGCACTTAAAGTGGCGAAGGTGTTTTTAAAAACTAGAAAGACAGGCAATTATTTCATGCTGGAGCTAGATCTTTGCAAGCTTATTCCCAAGTGTTGCTTCCTGCTAGTTTCTTCAGAACTGGAGTGGGAAATTTACAAGAAATTTGCAATCTCTAAACTCCCACCAATTAGCAATTTAATCTCTGGCTAGCCTTACTGAGGCTTTAAAAGGGACAGGCCACCTTAAACATCATTCAGTCAGACTAACACATTCATGCATAACAGTCCTGTTGCTATATAATAGCGTTACATCCAACTGAATGTCCCTCTTACTGGCAGAGGCTGAACCAGACTGTTCGCAACCGTGGCTTGCTATCTAACTCTGAGCTAAGCCTCCGACCCCATATCGGCTCCATCACTTACTTCCACCTCCGTAACATCGCCCGCCTCCACCCTTGCCTCAGCTCATCTGCTGCTGAAACCCTCATTCATTGCCTTTGTTACTTCTAGACTTGACTATTCCAACACACTCCTGGCCAGCCTCTCACCTTGCACCCTCCGTATACTAGAGCTCATCCCATACTCTGCTGTCCGTGTCCTAATTCGCATCAAGTCCCGTTCACCCATCACACCCCACGCTCGCTGACCTACATTGGCTCACAGTCCGGCAACACTTCGATTTTAAAATTCTCATCCTTGTTTTCAAATCCCTCCATGGCCTTGTCCCTCCCCATCTCTGGAACTTCCTCCAGCCCCACACCCCACCGCCCGCCCATCAGAGATTTCTGCACTCCTCCAATTCTGACCTCTTGCGCATCCCTGGTTTTCTTCACTTCAAGAGACTTGAGCACAAATCTCTCGGCTGACACTCCCAGCGCAGTGCTGCGGGAGTGCTGCACTGTCTGAGGTGCCGTCTTTCGGATGAGGCATTGAACCGAGGCCCCGTCTGCTCTCAGGTGGACGTAAAAGATCCCAAGGCCACTACAGGAAACTTTCGATTTACCGGCACCTCAATAACCGGAAATCTCGGTTAACCGGCAAAATTCAGGAGTAGGTTCAGGTAAGTTTTATTACTTGCCTTCCTCCATCTGTTACTGTGCAAGGGTGTGGCTGCAGCTGTTGCTAAGCTACAGAGACGCTTGCAACTTGTGGCCATTGTTCTGAACCTGAGGGTTTGTTGCTTTATACGGAGCTCTCAGCTCCGTATCTTTTACTATAGCGTTCGGTTATCCGGAATTTTTGATGAACCGGCACCACGTCGGTCCCGTCCGTGCCGGATAAAAAAAAGTTTCCTGTACTTCAAAGAGGAGGAGCAGGGGAGTTCTCCCGGGTGTCCTGGGGCCAATATTTATCCCTTAATCAACATCACTAAAACAGATTATCTGGTCATTATCACATTGCTGTTTGTGGGAGCTTGCTGTGCGCAAATCGGCTGCCGCATTTCCTACATTACAACAGTGCTTCAAAAAAGTACTTCATGTAAAGCACTTTGGGCCGACGTGAGGTGCTAGAGAAATGCAAGTCTTTTTTCTTTCTATACAATCCCTATATATGTGCTATATACACTCTTGCTATACTGCATACCTTCCTCTTTTCCTGTACATGATCCCTCTATCGTGTACATGGTCCCTGTATATGATGCCTGAATACTGTATATGCTCCGGGTGCACTGTAGATGCACCCTGTATACTGTAGCGGATTGGTTTATATTGTCCCTGCGTATTGCACACACTCCCTGTAAACTGCAGACAGTCCCTGCATAAAGTCCCTGGTACATGATCACTGCATGCTGTATACGGTCGCTATTTACTAGATACACCCCCCTCCGCACACACCGCCCCTTCCACTGGATACGCTCACTATACAGGGGCAGATCATAAGAGCATAAGAAATAGGAGCAGGAGTAGGCCATTTGGCCCTTTGAGCCTGCTCCGCCATTCAATAAGGTCATGGCTGATCATCTACCGCATCTAAACTTTCCTGAACTATCCCCATATCCCTCGATTCCCTCAATATTCAAAAATCTATCGATCTCTGTCTTAAATATACTCAACGACTGAGCCTCTGTGGTAGAGAATTCCACAGGTTCACCACCCTCAGTGAAGAAATTCCTCCTCATCTCAGTCCTAAATGGCCGATCCCTTATTCTGAAACTGTGACCCCTGGTTCTAGACTCCCCAGCCAGGGGGGAAACATCCTCCCTGCATCTGCCCTGTCAAGCCCTGTAAGAATTTTGTATGTTTCAATGAGATCACCTCTCATTCTTGTAAACACCAGAGAATATAGGCCTAGTCTACTCAATCTCTCCTCATAGGACAATCCCCCCATCCCAGGAATCAGTCTGGTGAACCTTTGTTGCACTCCCTCTATGGCAAGTATATCCTTCCTTAGGTAAGGAGACCAAAACTGTACACAATACTCCAGGTGTGGTCTCACCAGGGCCCTATATAATTGCAGTATGACGTCTTCACTCTTATACTCAAATCCTCTTGTAATAAAGGCCAACATACCATTTGCTTTCCTAACTGCTTGTTGTACAGGGGTACAGGAAACTTTGTTATATCCGGCACCGACGTGACCGAGCTGTTGCCGATATATCAAAACTGCCGGACACACCAGCGTTAATGTTGAAGCATACGGAGGTTTGCAGCTCCGTATCTGGCAACAAACATTGTTGCTTAGCAACAGCTTCTAAACAGTCGGCCGTACCTTGGAAGCGTCTCTGTAGCTTAGCAACAGCTTCAGAGAGACTTTGCAGAGCCTGACTGTTGGGGGAAAAAAAGCCACGAGAAGAAAAAAAAACCTAACAAAACGGCTGCTGATTTCTGCCGGTAGATCGGGGTTTCCGGTCATACAACCTCCGGATAAACCAAAGTCTCCTGTATATGCTCACTAAGCTAGATGGGAAAGAAAGCTGTGAGGAGGATGCAAAGAGCCTGCAAAGGGATATAGCCAGGTTAAGTGAGTGGGCAAGGTGGAAGATGGATTATAACATGGGGAAGCGTGAGGTGATTCACGTTGGTAGGAAGAAGAGAAACAGAATATATTTTAAATAATGAGAAACTATTAAATGTTGGTGTCCTAGTACAAGAAACAGAGTTAGCCTGCAGGTACAGCAAGCAATTAGGAAGGCAAATGGCATGTTGGTCTTTATTGCTAGGGGGTTGGAGTATAAGAGTGAGGAAGTCTTGCTACAACTGTACAGGGCCTTGGTGAGACCACACCTGGAGTACTGGGCACAGTTCTGGTCTCCTCATCTGAGGAAGGATATACCTGCCTTGGAGGCGGTGCAACGAAGGGTCACTAGATTGATTCCTGGGATGAGAGGGTTGTCCTATGAAGAGAGAGAGAGAGCGCAGAATGGGCCTATACTCCAAGGAGTTTAAAAGAATGAGAGGTGATCTCATTGAAACATAAGATTCTATGGAGGATTGACAGGGTAGATGCTGAGAGGCTGTTTCCCCTGGCTGGAGAGTCTAGAACAGGGGGCATAGTCTCAGGATAAGGGGTCGGCCATTTAAGACTGAGATGAGGAGGACTTTTTCCACTCAGAGGGTTGTGAATCTTTGCAATGTTTTGCTCCAAAGTGCTGTGGGTGTTCAATCGTTGAGTATATTCAAGGCTGAGATCGACAGATTTTTTGCGATTCTAGGGGAATCAAGGGATATGGGGATCGGGCGGGAAAGTGGAGTTGAGGTCGATGATCAGCCATGATCTTATTGAATGGCGGAGCAGGCTCGAGGGGCCGTATGGCCTACTCCTGCTCCTAATTCTTATGTTCTTATATAGGGCATATACGATCAGTATATGGGCAGTATATAGGGGTATATGATCACTATATGGGGTCAATGATCACAGTATACACTCCCTGTACACTGTATATGATCACTGTACCCCCTCCCCTCCTGGTACACTCAGGATGCCCAAGCACTGTATACCCTCTCCCTCCCGTCACAGGATGACAAAGCATGGCATATGATCAATGTATACGGTATACACTCCTCCCCCCCGCCCCACCACGGTCCTCTCAGGATGCCCGAGCACTGTATAGGGTACACACTCCCTCTTCCTCCTCTCCCCTTCCTTCCCAGTACTCGCACTCTCCCAACCCAATACTCACAGGACGCCTGAGCAGGAAGTGCACATGAAGCTGCCTGCCGTGATGTCGATGCTCACTGTATAACCTTCCCCCCCTCCCTCTCCTCACGGGATGCCCGAGCACTGTATAGGGTATATACACACACACACCTCTCCCCACTGTACTCAGAGCAGGAAGTGCACACGAAGCTGCCTGCCATGATGTCGATGCTCACTGTATAACCTTCCCCCCCTCCCTCTCCTCACGGGATGCCTGAGCACTGTATAGGGTATATACACACACACCTCCCCCCACTGTACTCAGAGCAGGAAGTGCACACAAAGCTGCTGCCGTGATGTCGATGTAAATGGGCCCGTGCACTGTATATGATATGATCACTGTATGGGGTATACACTACCTTCTCCCCGGTACACTCAGGATGTCCGAGCACTGTATATGATCACTGTATGGGGTATACTGCCCCTCCCACTGGTACGCTGACACTCCTCTCCTCCTCCCTCCACCGCCCCAAAGTCCCATGACTCTCAGGATCCCCGAGCAGGAGGTGCACACGAAGCTGCCCAGAGCAATTTCGATGTAGGTGGGCCCGCGTACTGTATAGGGTATACACTCCCCTCCCCTTATACTCACAGGATGCCCGCGGACTGTATATGATCACGGTACAGGATATACACTCCCCTCTCCCCCAGTATTCTCAGGATCCCCGAGCACTGTATATGATCGCTATATAGGGTAATATACCCCCCTCTTCCACACCCCCCCCCACCATACTCACAGGATGCCCGCGCACTGTATATGATTTTTTTTTTTTGAAGGGGCAACTAAAGTAGTGGACAGGGGAATGTCTATGGATGTTATTCATATGGACTACCAGAAGGCATTTGATAAAGTCCCACATAAGAGACTGTGAACCAAGGTAGAAGCTCACGGAATGGAGGGTAAATTAGGAAGTTAGGAAATTGACTGAGCGACAGGAGACAGGCAGTAGGGATAATGGGCCGGTACACAAATTGTCAGGAGGTGACTAGTGGTGCCCCGCAGGGATCTGTGTTGGGGCCTCAACTATTCACTGTATTTATTAATGACTTAGATGATGGGATAGAAAGTCATATGTCCAAATTTGCCGATGACACAAAGATAGGCGGCATTGTCGGCAGTGTAGATAAAAGCATAAAATTACAAAGGGATAGCGACAGATTAAGTGAACGGGCAAAACTGTGGCAAACGGATTTCAATCTAGGCAAAAGTGAGGTCATCCACTTTGGACCCAAGGAGGATCGAACAGGGTAATTTCCAAATGGTGCAAAGCTAAAAACAGTGGAGGTCCAAAGAGACTTGGGGGCCCAGGTAAAATGATTAAAATGTCATGAACAGGTACAGAAAATAATCAGAAAGGTTAATGGAATGCTGGCTGTTCTATCTCGAGGACTAGAATACAAGGGGGTCGAAGTTACGCTGCAGCTACACAAAACCCTGGTTAGACCACACCTGGAGCACTGGGAGCAGTTCTGGGCAGCACACCTTAGGAAGGATGTATTGGCCTTGGCGGGAGTGCAGCGTAGGTTTACCAGAATGATACCCAGACTCCAAGGGTTAAATTACGATGCAAGATCACCGAAACTAGGGTTGTGTTCTCTAGAATTTAGACGGTTAAGGGGTGATCTGAGCAAAGTTTTCAAGATATTAAGGGGAACAGATAGGGTAGATAGAGAGAAACTATTTCCACTGATTGGGGATTCGAGGACTAGGGGGCATAACCTAAAAATTAGAGCCAGACCTTTCAGGAGTGAAATTAGGAAACACTTCTGGACACAAGGGATGAGAGAAGCAATTGATGCCAGATCAATTGTTAATTTTAAATCGGAGATTGATAGCTTTCTGTTAACCAAAGGTATTACAGGATATGGGCAAAGGCGGGCATGTGGAGTTGGGTCGCTGATCAGCAATGATCTCATTGCATGGCAGAGCAGGCTCAAGGGGCTGAATGGCCTCCTCCTGTTCCTATGATCACTGTATAGGGTATACACTCCCCTCTCCACCCCCCCCCCCGCCATACAACAAGTATTATATAGCGCCTTTAACGTAGTAAAACGTCCCAAGATATGGACAAAAAATTTGACACCGAGCCACATAAGGAGAAAGCTTGGTCAGAGAGCTTAGGGCCCAGGCAACAGAAGGCACGGCCACCAATGGTTGAGCGAATATAATCAGGGATGCTCAAGAGGGCAGAATTAGAGGAGCGCAGATATCTCGGGGGGGGGGGGGGGGGGGGGGTGTTGTGGGGCTGGAGGAGATTACAGAGATAGGGAGGGGCAAGGCCATAGAGGGATTTTGAAATCGAGGCGTTGCTTAACCGGGAACCATTGTAGGTCAGCGAGCACAGGAGTGATGGGTGAACGGGACTTGGTGTGAGTTAGGACACGGGCAGCCGAGTTTTGGATCACCTCAAGTTTACGTAGGGTGGAATGTGGGAGACCGGCCAGGAGTGCGTTGGAATAGTCGAGTCTAGAGGTAACAAAGGCATGGATGAGGGTTCCAGCAGCGGATGAGCTGAGGCAAGGGCGGAGACGGGCGATGATACGGAGGTGGAAATAGGCGGTCTTAGTGATGTCGCGGATGTGTGGTCGGAAACTCATTTCAGGGTCAAATAGGACACCAAGGTTGCAAACAGTGTGTTCAGCCTCGGACAGATGTTGGAGAGAGGGATGGAGTCAGTGGCTAGGGAACGGAGTTTGTCACGGGGACCGAAAACAATGGCTTTGGTCTTCCCAATACTTAATTGGAGAAAATTTCTGCTCATCCAGAACTGAATGTCGGACAAGCAATCTGACAATTTAGAGACCGTGGAGTGGTCGAGAGAAGTGGTGGAGAGGTAGAGCTGGGTGTTGTCAGCGTACATGTGGAAACTGACACTCTCCCCCCACAATACAGTATATGATCACTGTATAGGGTATACACTGCCCCCAGCCCACACACTCACAGGATGTCCGCGCACTGTATATGATCACTGTATAGGGTATACACTCCCCGCACCCCCTCCCTCCACCCACACACTCACAGGATGTCCGCACACTGTATATGATCACTGTATAGGGTATACACTCCCCCCGCACCCCCTCCCTCCGCCCACACACTCACAGGATGTCCGCGCACTGTATATGATCACTGTATAGGGTATACACTCCCCCCGCCCACACACTCACAGGATGTCCGCGCACTGTATATGATCACTGTATAGGGTATACACTCCCAGCAGGGATTTGTTAAAAATAGAAAACATAGAAAAATAGGAGCAAGAGTAGGCCATTCAACCCTTCGAGCCTGCTCCGCCATTCAATACGATCATGGCTGATCCTCTATCTCAGTACCATATTCCCGCTCTCTCCCCATACCTCTTGATGCCTTTTGTGTCTAGAAATCTATCTATCTCCTTCTTAAATATATTCAGTGACTTGGCCTCCACAGCCTTCTGTGGTAGAGAATTCCACAGGTTCACCACCCTCTGAGTGAAGAAATTTCTCCTCATCTCAGTCCTAAATGTCCTACCCCGTATCCTGAGACTGTGACCCCTCGTTCTAGACCCCCCAGCCAGGAGAAACATCCTCCCTGTATCCAGTCTGTCTAGCCCTGTCAGAATTTTATACATTTCAATGAGGTCCCCTCTCATTCTTCTAAACTCTAGTGAATACAGGCCTAGTCGACCCAATCTCTCCTCATACGACAGTCCTGCCATCCCAGGAATCAGTCTGGTGAACCTTCGCTGCACTCAGTTCAGTTCAGTTCAAATGCTTTATTGGCATGAAAGTTTACAGAGAACCATATTGCCAAAGCTTACATAGCAAAAAGGTACAGTTTTCCAACATTCTGTAGGTGTCAATCGATTTGACATTTGTTGGGTACATACAATATTACTTTTAAACAATATTAATTTTAAACAGTCTTTCTACTTCATTTGGTACGTTCAATATTAATTTTAAACAGTCTTACTTTTAAACAGTCCTCAGGTTGTGACATGTTGTTACATATTTGGCCCCAAGGTATGGTCTGTCTCCTTCTCCTAGGACTAATCTCAATTTTGACAGATCATCCAATTCCTTGAAATCTGGGGTTGTTTGGCTTAGCTTGTTGAATAATATGTTTCTTGATGTGTTGAATTTTTCGCATTTTAGGAGGAAATGCATTTCTGTTTCAACCTCGCCAGCCAGACATTGATCGCATATTCTATTCTCTCTAGGCTGCCAGGATTTCTTGTATCTGCCTTTTTCAATTTCCAGTTGGTGGTCGCTTAGTCTGTACCTGGTGAGGGTCTGTCTCTGTTTTGTGTCTCTGATGGTCGTGAGGTAGTCTGCTAGTTTATATTCTCTTTTTAGGGCCCGGTAACATTCTAATCTGCTTTGGCTTTCGGTTATTTTGTTCCAATGTTCCAGGTAGGTTTCTTTGCATTTTTTAATGATTTGGTTCACTCGGATTGGTGTTTGGACGGCTGTGTTGGTCTGGGGCTGGTCAGGGTCCGGCTGAGTACTTAGTTTCAGTAGCAACTGACTCAGGGGACTCTTTTCTGGGTTTAGCTCTTGGGTCTGAAAGGCTTTGAAATGAAGGGTGTCTGGGGAGCTAGATTTGAGGTGATTTAGGAAGTTTAGTGCTCGTTTTTGGATGTTTATTATCAGTGGGTATCTGCCTAGTTCGGCTCTGCATGCATTTGTTGGCGTTTTTCTTTGGGTGCGAAGGATGCTTCGGCAGAATTCTGCATGTAGGGCTTCTATTGTGTGTTTTTCCCATTTAGTGTAGCTTTGGTGATTTAGCGGGCCCCATACTTCACTACCGTACAGTGCAATGGGCAGGATTATGCTGTCAAATATTTTGAGCCAGATTTTGATTGGGATTTGGATGTTGTAGAATTTTCTTTTTATTGCATATAGGGCTCTTCGGGCTTTTTCTTTTAGTGCATTCACTGCTATGCTGAAGCTCCCTGATGCTGTAATAGTTAGACCAAGGTAGGTGTAGCTCATAGTGTGTCCTATAGTGGTATCACTGAGGGTAAACTGGTATTTGTTTTCCTGACATCTGGGTCTTTTCTGAAAAATCATGATGTTGGTTTTCTTTAGATTTACTGTTAGAGCCCAATTTTGGCAGTATTTGTCGAGTAGGTCTAGTTGTTGCTGTAATCCCTGTTCTGTGGGAGACAGCAGAACCAGGTCGTCCGCATAGAACAGGGACTTCACTTCTCCATCCAGGAGACGGAGACCTGGTGACTCGCTTTGCTCCAGCATGTCTGCTAATTCATTTATGTATATGTTGAACAGGGTCGGGCTCAAATTGCAGCCCTGCCGGACGCCTCTGCTCTGGGTGAAGAAATCGGTGCGTTTGTCTCCAATTTTGACCCCGCATTTGTTTTTCAGATACATTGATTTAATAAGGTCATAGACTTTGCCCCCTATTCCACACTGAAGAAGTTTATAATAGAGCCCTTCGTGCCATATAGAGTCAAAGGCTTTCTTGAAGTCGATGAAACAGGCGAATATTTTCCCATTTTTTGTTTGGTGTTTATGTTTTTCAATGAGGGTGTGAAGGGTATAGATATGGTCGGCGGTGCGGTGTTTTGGAAGAAAGCCTATTTGGTTTTTTCTGAGGATATTATGTTTGTTAAGAAAATCAAGTAATCTACTATTTAGAATACTGCAGAATAACTTCCCTAGACAACTGTTGACACAGATGCCGCGGTAGTTATTTGGGTCTGATTTGTTTCCACTTTTATATATGGGGGAGATTAGTCCTTGGCACCAGATATCGGGAAAACAGCCTGAGCGTAATATGATGTTGAATAGTTTGAGTATCGCACCCTGCATCTCCATATTGCTGAACTTTAGCATTTCATTTTTGATGTTGTCTGGGCCACAGGCTTTCTTTAGGTGGAGAGATTTTGTTTTTGTGGCCAGTTCTTTCCATGTGATTGGGGAGTCTAGAGGGTTTTGGTTGTCTTTAATTGTTGCTTCTAATGTGTGGAGTTTTTCTGTGACCTGATGTTGACTTGGGTTTGTTTTGTTTATTGGGATGTCTTTGTAGAGGTTTTCAAAATGTGTTCTCCAGATGTCGCCATCTTGGATTGGTAATGCTTGCAATTGTGTTGTACTCAGGTTATTCCACATTTCCCAGAATTGTTTTGGATTGGTGGAGTTTTCAATTTCTTCGAGTATTTTGTGGGTATAGTTTTGTGTTTTGTTCCTAATGGTGTGTTTATATCTTTTGAGGGTTTCATTGTATCTAGTACGTAGGTCCGGATTGTTTGGTTGCCGATGCTTTTGGTTTGATATTTTTCTCAGGTCTTTTCTGGCATTTTTGCATTCGTGGTCAAACCATTTCATATTTTTATTTTGTCTTTTGTGACGCTTCCTCTTCTGTTTCACGAGGTCGGCTTTTACAGCTGCCTCATGGAAGATCATATTTATATCCTCTATGGCCGTGTTTACACCATCTCTGGTGATCTCATATAGATTTTCTTTAAATTTTGAAATTTTACTTGTGAGATCAGGTGAATTTAGTGCTGTGATGAATTTATCTCCACTGTCTGGGGCCCATCTGTATGTCTGGTTTATTTTATGTAGCTTACTGGGTTCCTTTTTTGTGTCTGTAGTTTGGGCAGAAAGTTTAAGGTACACATTTATTTGGTCTATGGCAAGTATATCCTTTCTTAGGTAAGGAGACCAAAACTGCACACAGTACTCCAGGTGTGGTCTCACCAAGGCCCTGTATAACTGTAGTGAGACATCCTTGCTCCTGTACTCAAATCCTCTTGCAATGAAGGCCAACATACCATTTGCCTTCCAAACTGCTTGCTGCACCTGCATGTTTGCTTTCAGTGACTGGTGTACAAGGACACCCAGGTCCCTCTGTACATCAACATTTCAATAATACTCTACCTTTCTATTTTTCCTACCGAAGCGGATAACTTCACATTTATCCACGTTATACTGCATCTGCCATGTATTTGCCCACTCACTCAACTTGTCTAAATCGCCTTGAAGCCTCTTTGCATCCTCCTCACAGCTCACAATCCCACCTAGTTTCATGTCATCAGCAAACTTGGAAATATTACAGTTGGTTCCCTCATCCAAATCATTGTTATATATTGGCCCAGAACTTCGGGTCTCCACGGGTGAGTACGCACGGGGTACTCACCCGTAAGCCCAATGGAAGTGCCGGTTTCATGCATGCACTGCGCATGCGTGGGAAACCGGCACTTCCGTTCCCCTGGAAGAAGGGGTTAAGAGGTGGAACGCGTGCGCAGGAGAGGCAGCGCGTGCACATCGAACTTATGTTTTTTTTGCAGGTTTTCCCGGGAAAGTAAGTATCCAGAAGTTAGACATTTAATAAGCAGGCGCAAGGCCTGCTTTTCAAAAGGTAAGTGGTGAATGAATTAAAATTAAAACATTTTTTCCACAGGTTTATTATTTTTATAAATACTTTAAAGGTAAGTTTATTTTTAGCCCCGTTAGCAAATAAAATTAGTTTTTTCAAAATTTTAAAATTGTTTAAAATAATTATTTCATGTTTATTTTAAAAAGGTGTTTTTTTTTTTATTTTTAATTTATTTGAAGATTTAGTGATGTTTTGGGGCTTATAGTATTTATAGGTTTGACAGGTCAAACTTATGAATGAAGCATTCCCCTCTACCATTGGCTCTCCATGGCCCACGTGATCCCAGGGGACGCATCGAACTAACTGCGCCCCTGGGATACGCGAGCACTGCGCGCCGGCAGCTGGAGGAGGCCCAGGATTGGAATCCCACGCGAGCCCAGAGCTCAATGGCCGGCGTGCTAGCTAAGTGCAGGTCGGAGGCTTGCACCCGCGGGAAGCCCCCGACCTGAATTTCTGGGCCATTGTGAATAGCTGGGGCCCAAGCACTGATCCCTGCGGTACCCCACTAGTCACCGCCTGCCACCCCGAAAGGCAAATCGTGTTTAACCAACTTGATCGAGTTTTTTGATGAGGTAACAGAGAGGGCTGATGAGGGCAGTGCGGTTGACGTGGTGTACATAGATTTCCAAAAGGCGTTCGACAAAGTGCCACATAATAGGCCAACATAGTTGAAGCCCATGGAATAAAAGGGACAGTGGCAGCATGGATAGGGAATTGGCTAAGTGACAGGAAACAGAGAGTAGTGGTGAGCAGTTGTTTTTCGGACGGGAGGTATACAGTGGTGTTCCCCAGGGGTCGGTTCTAGGACCACTGCTTTTCTTGATATGTATTAATGACTTGGACGTGGGTGTACAGGGCACAATTTCAAAATTTGCAGATGACACAAAATTTGAAAGTACAGTGAACAGTGAGGAGGATAGTGACAGACTTCAAGAGGACATAGACAGGCTGGTGGAATGGGCGGACGCGTGGCAGATGAAATTTAACACAGAAAAGTGTGAAGTGATACATTTTGGGAGTAAGAATGACGAGGAGAGGCAATATAAACTAAAGGGTACAATTCTAAAGTGGGTGCATGAACAAAGAGACCTGGGGGTGTATGTGCACAAATCATTGAAGGTGGCAGGGCAGGTTGAGAAAGCAGTTAAAAAAGCATATGGGATCCTGGGCTTCATAAATCGAGGTATAGAGTACAAAAACAAGGAAGTTACGATGAACCTTTATAAAACACTGGGTCGGCCTCAACTGGAGTATTGTGTCCAATTCTGGGCACCGCACTTTAGGAAGGATGGGAAGGCCTTAGAGAGGGTGCAGAAAAGATTTACGAGAATGGTTCCAGGGATGAGGGACTTCAGTTATGTGGATAGACTGGAGAAGCTGGGGTTGTTCTCCTTGGAGCAGAGAAGGTTGAGAGGAGATTTGATAGAGGTGTTCAAAATCATGAGGGGTCGGGACAGAGTAGATAGAGAGAAACTGTTCCCATTGGCGGAAGGGTCGAGAACCAGAGGACACAGATTTAAGGTGATTGGCAAAAGAACCAAAGGCGACATGAGGAAAAACTTTTTTACACAGCGAATGGTTAAGATCTGGAATGCACTGCCCGAGAGGGCGGTGGAGGCAGATTCAATCATGGCTTTCAAAAGGGAATTGGATAAGTACCTGAAGGAAAGTAATTTGCAGGGCTCCGGGGAAAGGGCGGGGGAGTGGGACTAGCTGAGGTGCTCTTGCAGCGAGCCGGCACGGGCTCGACGGGCCGAATGGCCTCCTCCCGTGCTGTAACCATTCTGTAATTCCCCTCTCCCCCCCACACTCACAGGATGCCCAGGCACACTATATGATCACAGTATAGGGTATACAAGGCCCTCTTCACCCCCACCTATACTCGCAGTATCCCCAAGCTGAAGGCTCACACGAAGCTGCTCAGTGATGTCAATGTAGGTGGGCCCAGGCTGCTCTCCTCTCACCACCCCACACACCCAGTACTCAACAGTATTCCCAAGCAGGCCGTGCACACGCTCCCTCCCCCTCCAACACTCACCGTTTGGAGTATAACCTCTCCCACCGCCCGCCACTCCCTGGTACTCACAGTATCCCCGAGAGGAGGTGCACACTTCCCCAGTCCCTATACTCTCACTCCCCCAGTCCCTATACTCACAGGATCCCCGAGAGGAGGTGCTCACTCCCCCAGTCTATACTCACAGGATCCCTGAGAGGTGGTGCTCACTCCCCCAGTCCCTATACTCACAGGGTCCCCAGGGAAGGAGGTGCAGACTCCCCAAGTCCCTATTCTCACACTCCCCCAGTCCCTATACTCACAGGATCCCCAAGCAGGAGGTGCACACTCCCCCAGTCCCTATACTCGAACCCCCCCAGTCCTTGTACGCACACTCACCCCCCCCCACCAAGTCCCTATACGCACACCTCCCCTCCCCCCCGGTCCCTATACGCACACTACACCCACCCCCCCGCTCCCTATATGCGCACTCCCCCACCCGGTCCCTATACGGGCACTCCCCCCGCAACCCGGTCCCTATACGGGCACTCCCCCCGCAACCCGGTCACGATACGCCCACTCCCCCCCAACCCGGTCCCTATACGCCCCCCTGGTCGCTATACGCGCACTCCCACCCCGGTCCCTATACGCGCATCCCCCCCCCCCAACCCGGTCCCTATACGCGCACTCCCCCCCCACCCCTGGTCCCTATACGCGCACTCCCCCCCCCAACCAGGTCACAATACGCCCACTCCCCCCCCCGGGCCGTATACGCGCACTCCACCCCCCCCCCCGGACCCTATACGCGCACTTCCCCCCCCCCAAACCCGGTCCCTATACGCCCACGCCCCCCCGGTCCCTATACGCGCACACCACCCCCCCCGGTCCCTATACGCGCACTCCCCCCCCCCCCTGGTCCCTATACGCGCACTCCCCCCCACCCCGGTCCCTATACGCGCACTCCCCCCCCCCCGGGTCCCGATACGCGCACTCCCCCCCGGTCCCTATACGCGCACTCCCCCCCCCGCCCGGTCCCTATACGCGCACTCCCCCACCCCCCCCCCGGTCCCTATACGCGCACTCCCCCCCGATCCCTATACGCGCACTCCCCCCCAACCAGGTCACAATACGCCCACTCCACCCCCGGTCCTATACGCGCACTCGCCCCCCCGCCCCGGTCCCTATACGCGCACTCCCCCCCAAACACCGGTCCCTATACGCCCACGCACCCCCGGTCCCTATAACGCGCACTCCCCCCCCCCCCCCGCCGGTCCCTATACGCGCACTCCCCCCCCCCGGTCCCTATACGCGCACTCCCCCCCCCCCCGGTCCCTATACGCGCACTCCCCCCCAACCAGGTCCCTATACGCGCACTCCCCCCCACCCCCCCGGTCCCTATACGCGCACTCCCCCCCAAACCCGGTCCCTATACGCGCACTCCCCCCCCAAACCCAGTCCCTATACGCGCACTCCCCCCCACCCCCCGGTCCCTATACGCGCACTGCCCCCCCCCCCCCACCGGTCCCTATACGCGCACTCCCCCCCCGCCGATCCCTATACGCGCACTCCCCCCCCGATCCCTATACGCGCACTCTTCCCCCCCCCCCCCGATCCCTATACGCGCACTCTCGCCCCCACCCCGGTCCCGATACGCGCACTCCCCCCCCAACCCGGTCCCGATACGCGCACTCCCCCCCAACCCGGTCCCAATACGCGCACTCCCCCCAAACCCGGTCCCGATACGCGCACTCCCCCCCGAACCCGGTCCCTATACGCGCACTCCCCCCAACCCGGTCCCTATATGCGCACTCCCCCCCCCCCCCGCCCCCGGTCCTATACGCGCACTCCCCCCCAACCCGGTCCCTATACGCGCACTCCCCCCCCCCCCACCGGTCCCTATACGCGCACTCCCCCCCGCCGATCCCTATACGCGCACTCCCCCCCGAATCCCTATACGCGCACTTCTTCCCCCCCCCCGATCCCTATACGCGCACTCTCCCCCCACCCCGGTCCCGATACGCGCACATCCCCCCCCCAACCCGGTCCCGATACGCGCACTCCCCCCAAACCCGGTCCCGATACGCGCACTCCCCCCGAACCCGGTCCCTATACGCGCACTCCCCCCCAACCCGGTCCCTATATGCGCACTCCGCCCCCCCCCCGCCCCCGGTCCCTATACGCGCACTCCCCCCCAACCCGGTCCCTACACGCGCACTCCCCCCCAACACGGACCCTATACGCGCACTCCCCCACAACCCGGTCCCTATACGCGCACTCCCCCCCCCAACCCGGTCCCTATACGCCCACTCCCCCCAACCCGGTCCCTATACGCCCACTCCCCCCCACCCGGTCCCTATACGCCCACTCCCCCCCAACCCGGTCCCTATACGCCCACTCCCCCCCAACCCGGTCCCTATACGCGCACTCCCCCACCCCCCCCGGTCCCGATACGCGCACTCCCCCCCCCCCCCCGGTGCCTATACGTCCACTCCCCCCCGGTCCCTATACGCGCACTCCCCCCAAGTCCCTAAACACGCACTCCCCCCCCAACCCGTCCCTATACGCCCACTCCCCCCCAACCCGGTCTCTATACGCCCCCCTGGTCCCTATACGCGCACTCCCATCCCGTCCCTATACGCGCACTCCCCCACCCCGGTCACGATACACGCACTCCCCCCCAACCCGGTCCCTATACGCCCACTCCCCGCAACCCGGTCCCTATACGCCGCCTCCCCCCCAACCCGGTCCCTATACGCCCACTCCCCCGCAACCCGGTCCCTATACGCCGCCTCCCCCCCAACCCGGTCCCTATACGCCCACTCCCCCCCCCACCCCCGGTCCCTATACGCGCACTCCCCCCCCGGTCCCTATACGCACACTCCCCCGCAACCCGGTCCCTATACGCGCACTCCCCCCCCCACCCCCCGGTTCCCTATACGCGCACTCCCCCCAAGTCCCTAAACACGCACTCCCCCCCCAACCCGGTCCCTATACGCCCACTCCCCCCCAACCCGGTCTCTATACGCCCCCTGGTCCCTATACGCGCACTCCCATCCCGTCCCTATACGCGCACTCCCCCACCCCGGTCACGATACACGCACTCCCCCCCAACCCGGTCCCTATACGCCCACTCCCCGCAACCCGGTCCCTATACGCCGCCTCCCCCCAACCCGGTCCCTATACGCCCACTCCCCCGCAACCCGGTCCCTATACGCCGCCTCCCCCCCAACCCGGTCCCTATACGCCCACTCCCCCCCCCACCCCCCGGTCCCTATACGCGCACTCCCCCCCCGGTCCCTATACGCACACTCCCCCGCAACCCCGGTCCCCTATACGCGCACCTCCCCCCCACCCCCGGTCCCTATACGCGCACTCTCCCCCCAACCCGGTCCCTATACGCCCACTCCCCCCCAACCCGGTCCCTTTCCGCGCACTCCCCCCCAATCCGGTCCCTATACGCGCACTCCCCCCCCCCAACCCGGTCCCTATACGCCCACTCCCCCCCAACCCGGTCCCTTTCCGCGCACTCCCCCGCAATCTGGTCCCTATACGCGCACTCCCCCCCCAACCCGGTCCTATACGCCACTCCCCCCCAACCCGGTCCCTATACGCGCACTCCCCCACCCCCCCCCGGTCCCGATACGCGCACTCCCCCCCCCCCCCCGGTGCCTATACGTGCACTCCCCCCCGGTCCCTATACGCTCACTCCCCCCCCGGTCCCTATACGCGCACTCCCCCCAGGTCCCTATACGCGCACTCCCCCCCCAACCCGGTCCCTATACGCCCACTCCCCCCCAACCCGGTCCCTATACGCGCACTCCCCCACCCCCCCCGGTCCCGATACGCGCACATCCCCCCCCCCCCCCCGGTGCCTATACGTGCACTCCCCCCCGGTCCCTATACGCTCACTCCCCCCGGTCCCTATACGCGCACTCCCCCCAGGTCCCTAAACGCGCACTCCCCCCCCAACCCGGTCCCTATACGCCCACTCCCCCCCAACACGGTCTCTATACGCCCCCCTGGTCCCTATACGCGCACTCCCACCCCGTCCCTATACGCGCACTCCCCCCACCCCGGTCACGATACGCGCACTCCCCCCCAACCCGGTCCCTATACGCCCACTCCCCACCCCCGGTCCCTATACGCCCACTCCCCCACCCACCCCCGGTCCCTACACGCGCACTCCCCCCCCCCAACCCGGTCCCTATACGCCCACTCCCACCCCGGTCCCTATACGCCCACTCCCCCACCACCCCCGTCCCCTACACGCGCACTCCCCCCCCGGTCCCTACACTCGCACTGCCCCGGTCCCTACACTCGCACTGCCCCCGGTCCCTACACTCACACGGTCCCTATACTCACACTCCCCCGGTCCCTATACTCACTCTCCCCAGTCCTTATACTCACTCCCCCAGTCTCTATACTCACACTCCCCCCCGCCCCCTCCGGTCCCTATACGCACACTCCCCCCCCGGTCCCTATACGCCCACATCCCCCCAACCCGGTCCCTATACGCGCACTCCCACCCCCGGTCCTATACGCGCACTCCCCCACACCCCCCCCGTCCCTATACACGCACTCCCCCGCCCCCCCCGGTCCCCATACACGCACTCCCCCCCCCCACCTGGTCCCTATACGCGCACTCCCCCAACCCCCACCCCCCCGGTCCCGATACGCGCACTCCCCCAAACCCCACCCCCCCGGTCCCTATACGCGCACTCCCCAACCCCCACCCCCCCGGTCCCTATACGCGCGCTCCCCCAACCCCCACCCCCCCCGGTCCCTATACGCGCACTCCCCCCCAACCCGGTCTCTATACCCGCCCCCGCTCCCTATACGCGCACTCCCCCCCAACCCGGTCTCTATACGCCCCCCCCCGGTCCCTACACGAGCACTCCCCCCCCAACCCGGTCTCTATACGCCCCCCCCGGTCCCTATACGCCCACTCCCCCCCAACCCGGTCCCTATACGCCCACTCCCCCCCAACCGGTCCCTATACGCCCCCCCCGGTCCCTATACGCGCACTCCCACCCCCGGTCCCTATACGCGCACTCCCCCACACCCCCCCGTCCCTATACACGCACTCCCCCCGCCCCCCGGTCCCCATACACGCACTCCCCCCCCCCCACCTGGTCCCTATACGCGCACTCCCACCCCACCCACCCCCCGGTCCCGATACGCGCACTCCCCCAACCCCCACCCCCCCGGTCCCTATACGCGCACTCCCCCAACCCCCACCGTCCCTATACGCGCGCTCCCCCAACCCCCACCCCCCCCGGTCCCTATACGCGCACTCCCCCCCAACCCGGTCTCTATACCCCGCCCCCGGTCCCTATACGCGCACTCCCCCCCAACCCGGTCTCTATACGCCCCCCCCGTCCCTACACGAGCACTCCCCCCCAACCCGGTCTCTATACGCCCCCCCCCGGTCCCTATACGCGCACTTCCCCCACCCGTCCCTATACGCGCACTCCCCCACCCCAAACCCGGTCCCTATACGCCCACTCCCCCCCCCAACCCGGTCCCTATACGCCCACTCCCCCCCCCCCAAACCCGGTCCCTATACGCCCACCTCCCCCCCCCAAACCCGGTCCCTATACGCCCACTCCCCCCCGCCCCCGGTCCCTATACGCCCACTCCCCCCCGGTCCCTATACGCCCACCCCCCCCCGGTCCCTATACGCCCACTCCCCCCCGCCCCCGGTCCCTATACGCCCACTCCCCCCCCGCCCCCGTTCCCTATACGCCCACTCCCCCCCCGCCCCCGGTCCCTATACGCCCACTCCCCCCGCCCCAGTCCCTATACGCCCACTCCACCCCGCCCCGCCCCCGGTCCCTGCACTCTCACTCCCCCCCCCCCACCCCCGGTCCCTGCACTCACAGGATCCCCCCCGGTCTCTGCACTCACAAGATCCCCCTGCCACTCAACAGGATCCCCCGCCCCCCCCCGGTCTCTGCACTCACAGGATCCCCCCCCGGGCCCGGTCTCTGCACTCACAGGATCCCCCCCCCCCGGTCTCTGCACTCACATGATCCCCCCCCCCCGAGGTCTCTGCACTCACAGGATCCCCCCCCCCCGGTCTCTGCACTCACAGGATCCCCCCCCCCGGTCTCTGCACTCACAGGATCCCCCCCCCCGGTCTCTGCACTCACAGGATCCCCCCCCCCCGGTCTCTGCACTCACAGGATTCCCCCCCCCGCGTCTCTGCACTCACAGGATCCCCCCCCCCGGTCCTACACTCACACTCCCCCCGGTCCCTACACTCACAGCTCCCCCCCCGGTCCTATACTCACGTCCCCCCCCGAGTCCCTATACTCACAGATCCCCCCCCAGTCTCTATACTCACAGATCCCCCCCGTCCCTACTCACTCCCAGCATCCCTCCCCCCCCGGTCCTCTCACTCAGCTCCCCCCCGGTCCCTATACTCACAGCCCCAGTCCCTATACTCACTCCCCCAGGTCTCTATACTCACTCCCCCCAGTCCCTTCACTCACAGATCCCCCCCCGGTCCCTATACTCACTCCCCCCAGGTCCCTATACACTCCCCCCAGTCCCTATCTCACTCCCCCAGTCCCTATACTCACTCCCCCCAGTCCTATACTCACTCCCCCCCAGGTCCCTATACTCACTCCCCCCAGTCCCTATACTCACTCCCCCAGTCCCTATACTCACTCCCCCCAGTCCCTATACTCACTCCCCCCAGTCCCTATACTCACTCCCCCAGTCCCTATACTCACTCCCCCAGTCCCTATACTCACTCCCCCCAGTCCCTATACTCACTCCCCCCAGTCCCTATACTCACTCCCCCAGTCCCTATACTCACTCCCCCCAGTCCCTATACTCACTCCCCCCAGTCCCTATACTCACTCCCCCAGTCCCCTATACTCACTCCCCCCAGTCCCTATACTCACTCCCCCCAGTCCCTATACTCACTCCCCCCAGTCCCTATACTCACTCCCCCCAGTCCCTATACTCACTCCCCCCAGTCCCTATACTCACTCCCCCCCAGTCCCTATACTCACTCCCCCCAGTCCCTATACTCACTCCCCCCAGTCCCTATACTCACTCCCCCCAGTCCCTATACTCACTCCCCCCAGTCCCTATACTCACTCCCCCCAGTCCCTATACTCACTCCCCCCAGTCCCTATACTCACTCCCCCCAGTCCCTATACTCACTCCCCCAGTCCCTATACTCACTCCCCCCAGTCCCTATACTCACTCCCCCCAGTCCCTATACTCACTCCCCCCAGTCCCTATACTCACTCCCCCCAGTCCCTATACTCACTCCCCCCAGTCCCTATACTCACTCCCCCCAGTCCCTATACTCACTCCCCCCAGTCCCTATACTCACTCCCCCCAGTCCCTATACTCACTCCCCCCAGTCCCTATACTCACTCCCCCCAGTCCCTATACTCACTCCCCCCAGTCCCTATACTCACTCCCCCCAGTCCCTATACTCACTCCCCCCAGTCCCTATACTCACTCCCCCCAGTCCCTATACTCACTCCCCCCAGTCCCTATACTCACTCCCCCCAGTCCCTATACTCACTCCCCCCAGTCCCTATACTCACTCCCCCCAGTCCCTATACTCACTCCCCCCAGTCCCTATACTCACTCCCCCCAGTCCCTATACTCACTCCCCCCAGTCCCTATACTCACTCCCCCCAGTCCCTATACTCACTCCCCCCAGTCCCTATACTCACTCCCCCCAGTCCCTATACTCACTCCCCCCAGTCCCTATACTCACTCCCCCCAGTCCCTATACTCACTCCCCCCAGTCCCTATACTCACTCCCCCCAGTCCCTATACTCACTCCCCCCAGTCCCTATACTCACTCCCCCCAGTCCCTATACTCACTCCCCCCAGTCCCTATACTCACTCCCCCCAGTCCCTATACTCACTCCCCCCAGTCCCTATACTCACTCCCCCCAGTCCCTATACTCACTCCCCCCAGTCCCTATACTCACTCCCCCCAGTCCCTATACTCACTCCCCCCAGTCCCTATACTCACTCCCCCCAGTCCCTATACTCACTCCCCCCAGTCCCTATACTCACTCCCCCCAGTCCCTATACTCACTCCCCCCAGTCCCTATACTCACTCCCCCCAGTCCCTATACTCACTCCCCCCAGTCCCTATACTCACTCCCCCCAGTCCCTATACTCACTCCCCCCAGTCCCTATACTCACTCCCCCCAGTCCCTATACTCACTCCCCCCAGTCCCTATACTCACTCCCCCCAGTCCCTATACTCACTCCCCCCAGTCCCTATACTCACTCCCCCCAGTCCCTATACTCACTCCCCCCAGTCCCTATACTCACTCCCCCAGTCCCTATACTCACTCCCCCCAGTCCCTATACTCACTCCCCCCAGTCCCTATACTCACTCCCCCCAGTCCCTATACTCACTCCCCCAGTCCCTATACTCACTCCCCCAGTCCCTATACTCACTCCCCCAGTCCCTATACACTCCCCCGGTCTCTATACTCACTCCCCCGGTCCCTATACTCACTCCCCCGGTCCCTATACTCACTCCCCCGGTCTCTATACACTCCCCCGGTCTCTATACTCACTCCCCCGGTCCCTATACTCACTCCCCCGGTCTCTACACTCACTCCCCCCGGTCCCTATACACTCCCCCAGTCTCTATACTCACAGGATCCCCGAGCAGGAGGTACAGACGAAGCTGCCGGCCGTGATGTCGATGTAGGTGGGCCCCCGCTGCTCGCACTCGAAGCACTGCCGGTTGTGGGGCCGGGCGCCCAGCTCCCGCACCAGCCGCAGGTGCTTCTCCTCCTGCTTGCGGCGGGCCGTGGCCGACATGGCGGCCAGGGGGGGTGGGGGAGAGAGGCCGCGGGGCTGACCGGGCCTCACTCTCTCTCTTCACTCGGTATCGCTCCGCTGCTCACCGCCCGCCCGCCGCCTGTCAATCACCCGCGGGGGGCGGGGCTACGGGCACCCGACTGGGCCCCCGACACAGGCAAACGCGACCGCCAACTCAAAACCTGCAACTCAAAACCTGCAGCTCATTGCAACTCAAAACCTGGAACTCACTGCAACTCAAAACCTGGAACTCAATGTAACTCAAAATCTGCAACTCATTGCAACACAAAACCTGGAACTCAATGTAACTCAAAACCTGCAACTCGTTGCAACTCAAAACCTGCAACTCATAACCTGTAACTCAATGCAACTCAAAACCTGCAACTCGTTGCAACTCATAACCTGCAACTCAAAATCTGCAACTCAATGCATCTCAAAACCTGCAACTCATTGCAACTCAAAACCTGGAACTCAATGTAACTCAAAACCTGCAGCTCATTGCAACTCAAAACCTGCAACTCACTGCAACTGAAAACCTCAAACTCATTGCAACTCAAAACCTGCAACTCACTGCAACTCACAACCTGCAACTCATTGCAACACAAAACCTCCAACTCATTGCAACTCAAAACCTCCAACTCATTGCAACACAAAACCTCCAACTCACTGCAACTCAAAACCTGCAGCTCATTGCAGCTCAAAACCTGCAACTCATTGCAACTCAAAACCTGCAACTCATTGCAACTCAAAACCTGCAGCTCACTGCAACTCACAACCTGCAGCTCACTGCAACTCAAAACCTGCAGCTCATTGCAACTCAAAACCTGCAGCTCACTGCAACTCATAACCTGCAACTCACTGCAACGCAAAATCTGCAACTCACTGCAACTCATAACCTGCAACTCATTGCAACTCAAAATCTGCAACTCATAACCTGCAACTCAAAATCTGCAACTCAATGCATCTCAAAACCTGCAACTCATTGCAACTCAAAACCTGGAACTCAATGTAACTCAAAACCTGCAGCTCATTGCAACTCAAAACCTGCAACTCACTGCAACTGAAAACCTCAAACTCATTGCAACTCAAAACCTGCAACTCACTGCAACTCACAACCTGCAACTCATTGCAACACAAAACCTCCAACTCATTGCAACTCAAAACCTCCAACTCATTGCAACACAAAACCTCCAACTCACTGCAACTCAAAACCTGCAGCTCATTGCAGCTCAAAACCTGCAACTCATTGCAACTCAAAACCTGCAACTCATTGCAACTCAAAACCTGCAGCTCACTGCAACTCACAACCTGCAGCTCACTGCAACTCAAAACCTGCAGCTCATTGCAACTCAAAACCTGCAGCTCACTGCAACTCATAACCTGCAACTCACTGCAACGCAAAATCTGCAACTCACTGCAACTCATAACCTGCAACTCATTGCAACTCAAAATCTGCAACTCAAAACCTGTAACTCAATGCAACTCAAAATGTGCAACTCAAAACCTGTAACTCAATGCAACTCAAAACCTGCAACTCATTGCAACTCAAAACCTGCAACTCATTGCAACTCAAAACCTGCAACTCATTGCAACTCAAAACCTGCAACTCATTGCAACTCAAAACCTGTAACTCAATGCAACTCAAAACCTGCAACTCATTGCAACTCAAAACCTGCAACTCATTGCAACTCAAAACCTGCAACTCAATGCATCTCAAAACCTGCAACTCGTTGCAACTCAAAATCTGCAACTCAAAACCTGTAACTCAATGCAACTCAAAACCTGCAACTCATTGCAACTCAAAACCTGCAACTCATTGCAACTCAAAACCTGCAACTCATTGCAACTCAAAACCTGCAACTCATTGCAACTCAAAACCTGTAACTCAATGCAACTCAAAACCTGCAACTCATTGCAACTCAAAACCTGTAACTCAATGCAACTCAAAATCTGCAACTCCTTGCAACTCAAAATCTGCAACTCCTTGCAACTCAAAACCTGCAACTCGTTGCAACTCAAAACCTGCAACTCATTGCAACTCAAAACCTGCAACTCATTGCAACTCAAAACCTGTAACTCAATGCAACTCAAAACCTGCAACTCGTTGCAACTCAAAACCTGCAACTCATTGCAACTCAAAACCTGCAACTCGTTGCAACTCAAAACCTGTAACTCAATGCAACTCAAAACCTGCAACTCATTGCAACTCAAAACCTGTAACTCAATGCAACTCAAAATCTGCAACTCATTGCAACTCAAAACCTGTAACTCAATGCAACTCAAAACCTGCAACTCATTGCAACTCAAAACCTGTAACTCAATGCAACTCAAAATCTGCAACTCCTTGCAACTCAAAATCTGCAACTCCTTGCAACTCAAAATCTGCAACTCCTTGCAACTCAAAATCTGCAACTCATTGCAACTCAAAACCTGTAACTCAATGCAACTCAAAACCTGCAACTCGTTGCAACTCAAAACCTGCAACTCATTGCAACTCAAAACCTGTAACTCAATGCAACTCAAAACCTGTAACTCAATGCAACTCAAAACCTGCAACTCATTGCAACTCAAAACCTGTAACTCAATGCAACTCAAAACCTGCAACTCGTTGCAACTCAAAACCTGCAACTCATTGCAACTCAAAACCTGCAACTCGTTGCAACTCAAAACCTGCAACTCATTGCAACTCAAAACCTGTAACTCATTGCAACTCAAAACCTGTAACTCAATGCAACTCATAACCTGCAACTCATTGCAACTCAAAACCTGTAACTCATTGCAACTCAAAATCTGCAACTCCTTGCAACTCAAAACCTGCAACTCGTTGCAACTCAAAACCTGCAACTCAATGCATCTCAAAACCTGCAACTCATTGCAACTCAAAACCTGTAACTCATTGCAACTCAAAATCTGCAACTCCTTGCAACTCAAAAT
Source organism: Somniosus microcephalus (assembly GCF_052327205.1). Lineage (NCBI taxonomy): Eukaryota > Metazoa > Chordata > Chondrichthyes > Squaliformes > Somniosidae > Somniosus > Somniosus microcephalus. Next base: position 33,675,471 of record NW_028225182.1, read on the forward strand.
CTGCAACTCCTTGCAACTCAAAACCTGCAACTCAATGCATCTCAAAACCTGCAACTCATTGCAACTCAAAACCTGTAACTCAATGCAACTCAAAACCTGCAACTCGTTGCAACTCAAAACCTGCAACTCATTGCAACTCAAAAACTGCAGCTCACTGCAACTCAAAACCTGTAACTCATTGCAACTCAAAATCTGCAACTCAAAATGTGCAACTCAAAACCTGTAACTCATTGCAACTCAAAACCTGCAACTCGTTGCAACTCAAAACCTGCAACTCATTGCAACTCATAACCTGCAACTCCTTGCAACTCAAAACCTGCAACTCAATGCAACTCAAAACCTGCAACTCGTTGCAACTCAAAACCTGCAGCTCACTGCAACTCAAAACCTGTAACTCAATGCAACTCAAAACCTGCAACTCGTTGCAACTCAAAACCTGTAACTCATTGCAACTCAAAACCTGCAACTCGTTGCAACTCAAAACCTGCAACTCATTGCAACTCATAACCTGCAACTCACTGCAACTCAAAACCTGCAACTCAATGCAACTCAAAATGTGCAACTCATTGCAACTCATAACCTGCAACTCCTTGCAACTCAAAACCTGCAACTCAATGCAACTCAAAACCTGCAACTCAATGCAACTCATAACCTGCAACTCCTTGCAACTCAAAACCTGCAACTCAATGCAACTCAAAACCTGCAACTCAATGCAACTCAAAACCTGCAACTCCTTGCAACTCAAAACCTGCAACTCCTTGCAACTCAAAACCTGCAACTCAATGCAACTCAAAACCTGCAACTCACTGCAACTCAAAATCTGCAACTCGTTGCAACTCAAAACCTGGAACTCACTGCAACTCACAACCTGCAGTTGAAGTCTGCGTCCCTTGGACTTAAGGGAGCGAAAATGAAAGCCGTACCGGGGGGAACGGCCAGGGTGAGAGAGAGTAATAATTATTATAATAGGGACCAGGGCATCAAAGGTGGTGGTGAGGGTGTGGTTGAGCAGATCGGTAGCTGCAGAAATGTCCTGGTGAACGGAGGGCCAAAGGATGGACAGTTGAGATTTCATAATTGCATTTGTAAGAGAGTTGGGGGAGAGTTTTTTCCAGGGGTGGGCACAGAAGGAAGTAGGGTTGGGGTGGGGGCGGGGGGTGGTGGAAGGGGGAGGTGGGTGGAGAGCGATACGAGGAAGTGGTCAGAGATGGCCTTATCTGCGATTGACACGATGGGAGTGGCGAGGCCACGAGAGATGGCAAGGTCGAGGGGGTGGCCGTGAATATGGGTTGGGGAGTTCACATGGAGGGAGAGATTAAGGGAGGATCGGCGGCTAGTGAACTCGGAGGAGAGAGAACATGATGAATTGAGATGGAGGTTGAAATCACCGAGGATGAGCAGTCATTCGGTGCAGAGGCTGAGGGAGGAGAGCAGTGAAGATACCTCAGTAACAACATTTTTAGGGTACTTGGGTGGGCGGTAGAGAACAAGAATTTTAAATGAGAGGTGAGAGGGGCGGAATATGGTGAGATGCTCAAAGGAGGAGAAAGCACCAGAGGAGTGGAGAGACAGACCAAAGTGTGATTTGGTGATGAGATCCACACTGCCACCACGGGGCAAGTGGTGGAAGGTATAGCCAGGCGGGGAGGCTTCATTTAAGGGTGAGGTGTCATCACCCTTCACACAAGTTTCCGTCAGGGCCATGATGTCGATGCAATCATCCACGATCAGCTCATGGATGGCAAGGGCCTTGTTCGCAAGTGAACCGATATTCTGGAGGGAGATGTGGAGAGCGTCGGTGATGGCTGATCCACTGCCAGCGTCCACAGGGTCAGCGCTGAGGGGGATGAGTTGGATGGGGAGGAGATTGGCAAGATTTTCCCCCAGTGGGTGCGCTGGGCGGGAGGGTCGGCGGGAGAGTAGGATGGGACAGTTGGGGTTGCTGCTCGTAAGGAGGCAGCGACGAGTGCCTCGATGGGCCTTTCGTAGGATTCCAAGAGAGGCACAGAGGGAAGCTGCAGGCTTATCTAAGAGGGAGTCAAGCCTGGGATGGCGGCAGGAGAATAGGAAGGTGGAAGAGTAATGAAAGAGTGGGGTAGGAATTTGGGAGGGTGGAGTATCAGAGAGAGGAGAGATGAACGGAGGCATGATGACAGGAGAGAGCGGTCAGGGAGGGATAGAGAGAGAAGGAAAAGATGAGGAAAAAGTGGGAAAGTATTGAATGGCCCGGGTCCGGAGCAGCAGCCAAAGTGCGCACGCGAATGGACATGGGAAAAGCTCAGGTTACATAGGCCTGGTTTATGTAGTAGTTAATGAGATACATATTTCTGGCGAGGCTGGCGCCCCAAACGAGGCGCTACTGAATTTCTCCCCCTTAGACTTTGCCAGTGGGGGCGCGTTGGAGGCAGGACTGCTGCTTGTCGGGTCATTGTCCCGCCTCCATCGACTTGTGGCCAACCCACGCTATTTTCCCTTGATTGACCTTGTTGAGCCCGCCCAGCGGGCTTAGCAGGCCAATTAAGGGGAAGCCGGTTACAGAGAACGTCAGCGTATGATGTTGACAGGTGAATTATCATCGTTTGACAGCTCTGTGAAGCTGTCAAACACTGACATTCTCTGTTGTTTGATGAGTCCTTGTATTCAAGACTCATCAAACCTCTTTCTTTAGCAGAAATCAGATGGTTGTTGCATCGGAGAATGCAGCAGCCGTCTGTCATCTCTGCCGGTGAGATGCGAGACTCTCCGCATCCCCAACTCTTGAAGCCTGCAGGAAGAAACAAAGGTAAGTAAACACTTTCCACTCACCTCACATACTCACCTCTCCACACTTGCCCCCATCACTTACCTTCACAGCGCACTTTTGCACCCCTCCGACCCCCGCAGACCCACTGCTCGCCTTGGTGACTCTGGCGAGGTTTCCCGACGTCGGGAAGCCCGCGCCTCTGGTGGCAAAATGGGGATAATCCTCTTTACTGTCTGTTAACTACCTGTTAACAGGCAGTTAAGTGGCTATAATCCCCATCCTGCCTCCAGGAGACGGGACCCGGCGCGGGTCGGCTACCTGCCTCCTGGGAAATGGTACGGAGGCGAGTTATTTGGCGGGATGGGCACCCGCCCCCAGATTCTGCCAATTTCCCAGCAGTCCCACCTCCAAACCCGCCTCCCCAGGGCTGGCAAGATTGCGCCCAGAGACACAGCAGATAAGTCTTACAGTGTTATCCAGTGTGGTCCAGTGCAGAAACGTAGTGTAATCCAGTGTAACTCACTGCAACTCAAAACCTGCACATAGCCAAACTCTATTCACATTTACAACACTTTCTTAAACTCTAATATATTAATAAAAAGTTCATGCAGAACATTTTAAACCCCATTAATCTATTAAATAAAGTTCATTTATAACATTTTAAACCCCATTAATCTATTAAATAAAGTTCATTTATAACATTTTTAAACCCCTAATTATTAAATAAAGTTCATTTATAACATTTTTAAACCTCTAATCTATTAAAAAGTTCAATTATAACATTTTTAAACCCCTAATATATTTAATAAAGTTCATTTATAACATTTTAAACCCTATTAATCTATTAAATAAAGTTAATTTATAATATTTTTAACCCCTAATATATATAAAATGTTCAATTATAACATTTTGAAACCCCTAAATATTAAATAAAGTTTATTTATAACATTTTTAAACCTCTACTCTATTAAAAAGTTCATTTATAACACTGTGAACCCCCTAATATATTAAATAAAGTTCATTTATAACACTGTGAACCCCCTAACATATTAAATAAAGTTCATTTATAACACTGTGAACCCCCTAATATATTAAAATAAAGTTCATTTATAACATTTTAAACCCTTAGGCCTAGAAATTCAGTGGCGCCCCATTTGGCTAAAAGTAGCGCCCCGGAAGTAGTCATGGCCGCCTGCTGGAAATTGACTTTGCGCGCCCCAGAGGGAAGCGCGGCGCTACTGGAGGCGCCCCGCATCCCTCTTGGGGCGCTGCAATTCAATTATCGCTGCGCAACGTGCCGCAGCGCCACACGCTGCGGCACGGCCTGCTGCGGTACTGCAGGCCTTCCTCCCCTTCTTAAAGGGGAGGGGCCTGCTGCAGCGCGATCGAAGATCGCGAGTGCCGGCAAAAGAGGCCGGCACCGAGGAGAAGTGCCGGGCTCTTGGGACACAGCCAGCACTCCGCGGGGGGGGGCGCTCAGGAGGCTGGGGACGGCGGCGCGGAGAGGTGCTGGCAGGCGGCCAGCAAAAAAAATGGCCGCCCCGCACCTCAGCGCCTCTACTGCCGCAGGTAGGCCCCCCTGAACCGGTCGCAAATAGCGACCGGCGTTAAAGCAGGGGGCGCAACTAAATTTCGCGATCGGGGCGGTAGCGGGGCGCTGCGCACACCGATGACATCATCGGTAGCGGCGCAGCGCTAACGGCTAGCGCTGCCATTAGCGTCCCGCTGAATTTAGCGGGAGGCGTGGCCAGTGGCTTCCGACCCACTTAGCGCCCTCTTAAGGCGCTAACGGGTGGCGCAGCCCACTGAATTTCTAGGCCTTAATCTATTAAAAAAAAGCTTATTTATAACATTTTTAAGCCCATAGTCTATTAAAAAAGTTCATTTATAACATTTTGAATTTCCTAATCTATTTAAAAAATTCATTTATAACATTATAAACATCTAATTTATTGAAAAAAAGTTCGTTTATAATAACCCCTGGATGATTGCCCAAGCCACATGCAAATTGCCATAGAAGCAGTCAGATCAGAAGAATGAACACGTGGCTAAAGGGCTGGTGTGGGAAAGGGAGGAGTTCCTTTTCATGAGACACTGGCACCAGTCCTGGGACAGGAAGGAGCTGTACCGATGGGACGGGCTCCACCTGAACCGGGATGGGACCCATGTCCTAGCGGAAAGGGTAAATAGGGAGGTGGCAAAGGCTTTAAACTAGTAAGGGGGGGAGGGATCTACAAGAAACGTAAGCAACCTAAATATAAACAAAACAGGAAAGGAGAGAATAGGAAAGAATAAAGTAAGGGAGGACATTGATAGCCAGAGAATAAATAGAGTTACAGAACAGGAGTCCAAAAAGATGGTTAAAAATAAAGTGAGAGGAACTGCTATTAAAAATTCATTTATAACATTTTTAATCCTAATCTATTTAAAAAGTTAATTTATAACATTTTTAAACCCATTTAATCTATAAAAAAGTTCATTTATAACATTTTAAATCTCTAATTTATTTAAAATAGTTAATGTATTACATTCTAAAATCTCTAATAGTTTAAAATGTTCATTTATAACATTTTTTGGGGGCGAAATTCAGTTACATCCCGTTTGGGGGCGATAACCGAATTATTGCCGGAGATTTAGTGCCCAGCGTGGAATTACCGCCACGGCCGCTAAATTCGGCTTAGAAACATAGAAACATAGAATCATAGAAACATAGAAGATAAAAACATAGAAGATAGGAGCAGGAGTAGGCCATTCGGCCCCTCGAGCCTGCTCCGCCATTTAATGAGATCATGGCTGATCATCCAAACTCAGTACCCTGTCCCTGCTTTCTCCCCATATCCCTTGACCCCTTTAGCCTTAAGAAATATATCTTAACTCCTTCTTGAATATATTTAATGAATTGGCCTCAACTGTCTTCTGTGGTAGAGAATTCCACAGGTTCACCACTCGCTGGGTGAAGAAATTCCTCCTCATCTCTGTCCTAAATGACTTACCCCTTATCCTTAGACTGTGACCCCTGGTTCTGGACTCCCGCACCATCGGGAACATCCTTCCTGCATCTAGTCTGTCTAGTCCTGTCAGAATTTTATAAGTTTCAATGAGATCCCCTCTCATTCTTCTAAACTCCAGCGAGTACAAGCCCAATCGACCCACTCTCTCCTCATACGTCATTCCTGCCATACCAGGTATCAGTCTGGTGAATCTTCGCTGCACTCCCTCCATGGCAAGAGCATCCTTCCTCAGATAAGGTGACCAAAACTGCACACAATACTCAAGGTGTGGTCTCACCAAGGCCCTGTACAACTGCAGGAAGACATTCTTGCTCCTGCACTCGAATCCTCTCGCTATGAAGGCTTACTGCCCCGGCGAGGAAGTTCAGCACAGCGCTATCTCAGACACTCTTCTTCCTCTCGGGGCAGTGTCGGGAGCGCAAAGCATGGTAGCGCCGGGGTGCTACGCGGCCGCTACGCGTAGCGCCGACGCATTTTAGCGCCCTCCCCTTCCATTAAAGGGGAGGGACGCTACGAGCACGGCAGAGTCTCCGATGGCTCACACTAACCCACCAGGGCGACGCGGTGCCGGGCTGCGCGATGGCGGCTGTGGACCATGCCAAGGGCCGTCATGGAGGGCTGGCCTAGAGGTTGGCCCAAAAAAAATAAAATGGCGGTGCGGCTCGCGACCGCAGCTCCCTTTAATTAGCGTCCCCTGAGCGGAGGTCGGCCCGGCTCGTGATCCACAAGGCTGGCGCTGACATCATTCGCGGCAGCCTCGTGGGGCACCGCTGAATTTCTGCTGCGGCGCAGTAAGAGGACATGGTAGGGCGCTAAGGGGTCATTGCGCACGGTGACGACGTCATCGCCGGCGGTGCAGTAGCCTGGAGCGCTACCTGCAGGGGCACGCCGCTATTGGGTAGCGCCTCAGCAACGCCCTGCTGAATTTCTTGGGAGGCGCTTTTCTCACCTCCCTCCCCCCCCCCGCCCCCAGTCGATAAGTCCTTTGCGCCTCATTAGTGCCCCCAGGAGGTGCTAACAGCAGGCGCAAAGGGGGCAAAGTTCATTTATCAATTCCAAAACTTTTTTTTAACATTTATAGTATTTTTAACCCCTAATCTATTAAAAGCATTTGTAAATGAATCGTACAAAATATGAATTTAAAAGACAATTTGTGTTTAAAGCACACATGCAGGCAAACAAAGAAGTGAATTTGAATTTCCCACCGCCCCATCCCTCGTGACCAGGAGCCCCACGGAAAGTTAATGGATCTCTTCTCCCACCTCCGAGCAAGCTCAGAAACTACATTGCTCGACATTAGTGTACCGACATAGAATTATAGAACCATAGAAATTTACGGTACAGAAGGAGGCCATTCGGCCCATCGTGTCCGTGACGGCCGACAAAGAGCCATCCAGCCTCAGCCCACTTTCCAGCTCTTGGTCCGTAGCCCTGTAGGTTACGGCACTTCAAGGGCACATCCAAGTACTTTTTAAATGCGGTGAGGGTTTCTACCCCTACCACCCTTTCAGGCAGTGAGTTCCAGACCCCCACCACCCTCTGGGTGAACAAAGTTCTCCTCAACTCCCCTCTAATCCTTCTACCGATTACTTTAAATCTCTGCCCCCCTGGTTATTGACCTCTCTGCTAAGGGAAATAGGTCCTTCCTATCCACTTTATCTAGGCCCCTCATAATTTTATACACCTCAATTAAATCTCCCCTCAGCCTCCTCTGTTCCAAGGAGAACAACCCCAGCCTCTCCAATCTTTCCTCATAGCTAAAATTCTCCAGTCCTGGCCACATCCTCCTAAATCTCCTCTGCACCCGCTCTAGTGCAATCGCATCCTTCCTGTAATGTGGTGACCAGAACTGCACACAGTATTCTAGCTGAGGCCTAACTAGTGTTTTATACAGTTCAAGCAAAGCCTCCCTGCTCTTATATTCTATGCCTCGGCTAATAAAGGCAAGTATCCCGTATGCCTTCTTAACCACCTTATCTACCTGTCCTGCTACCTTCAGGGATCTGTGTACATGCACTCCAAGGTCCCTCTGATGATCCTCTGCACTTCTCAGTATCCTACCGTTTATTGTGCATTCCCTTGCCTTGTTAGTCCTCCCCAAATGCATTACCTCACACTTCTCTGGATTGAATTCCGTTTGCCACTTCTCTGCCCACCTGCCATGCTAAAGAAAAAAAGAACTCGAATTTATATGGGCCTAGAAATTCAGTATAGCCACTTTTGGGGCGGTAAAGTCGGGCGGCCGCTAAAGTTTGCGCCCGCCGGAAAGTGGAGGCCACTTCGCCGAAATTCAGTAGGTTTGGCCAAGGAGTTTGCTCGAGCGCTAAAACTGGCGTTGCACGGCTATCTTTAGGCGCTAAGCCGGCGGTGCAGACTGATACCGCCAAGGCCGGGCGCAGCGCAGGTGCGGTCATGTTTTGATTGACAGCAGACACCCTGGCGCCGGCCAGCTCTTAAAGGGGGAAGGGTCGACTTGGTCTGCTGCCACGCCCTGGATACTGCAGCCCTCCAGCTAGGCCTAAACACTGCTGCTGGAGAGAAATAGCGCCAGGAAGGATGCAGAGGGCCCGTGAGCGAGCGCAGCGCTTCTCTGCCCATGATTTAAAGGTGCTGGTTAGGGCTTTGGAGAGGAGAAGCCATATCTTGTTCCCGGACAGTGGCAAGAAGCCTCCCACCAGGGTGTACAGGAGAGCCTGGAGGGAAATCGCCCAGAGGGTCACAGCCACCTGCGATGTCCCCAGGACTGCTGTCCAATGCTGGAAAAAGTTTAACGACCTCACTCGGATTGTCAGGGTGAGTACCCTTTCCAGTGTCCTCCTCATCCTTGCATGTGCACCTCACATTATGGGCAAAGGGACCTCAAAGCCCTAATGGCCAGCCCTCATCCAGCAGCTGTGGCACTGGCATGAACATCAATTGCACTTTCTGCACTTTACACACTGGCCAAGCTATTCGACCATGGGAGGCGGTGCACACAACAACAGGGCACCACACTGGCCAAGCTATTCGACCATGGGAGGCAGTGCACACAACAACAGGGCACCACACTGGCCAAGCTATTCGACCATGGGAGGCGGTGCACACAACAACAGGGCACCACACTGTACTTAGAGGCCGTCCTTTCTCTTGCAGGCCAAGCTGGCCCAGAATCTGAAGAGCCGGACTGTCACCGGGGGAGGCCGTCCCCAGTTCCAGCAGCTCAGTGACCTGGAGGAGCGCGTGGGTCGACTCATGGGTGGCCGGCTGATTGGCCCCGTTGCATGTGGAGATGCCGACCCTGTGCTGGGCCCCAATGGTAAGGACATGACCTTTTGGACCTCTCTCGTTCCCCTTGCGCTTCAGATCTACATCCTTTGCCACTGTCCGACCAATGCGCAGAATGCCACCACTCATGCCTCCCTCGCTGACGCCCTGTCCTCACTCTAAAGCTACTCTTGTGCCTTCCTGCTTTCAGCTGGTGAGGAGGAGGTCCCTGAAACTGCCAGTGACAGTCCCTCGGAAGAGGAGGACGAGGAGGAGCAAGAGGAAGGCGGCCCATTGGGGGAACCCTCATCCACGCCAGGGGATGGCAATGGAGGGGACACGTCTTCCCTGGAGGAGAGCCAGGGGGAAGTGTTGCAGGGGGGTGTAGCTCCTGTGCCCAGTGGCGTCGAGCCACACGGGAAGGGTCGGGCAGCTCGGCGGCCTTCTCCCCAGAGGGGGGAAGTGTTGCAGGGGAGTGTAGCTCCTGTGCCCAGTGGCGTCGAGCCACGCGGGAAGGGTCGGGCAGCTCGGTGGCCTTCTCCCCAGAGGGGGGAAGTGTTGCAGGGGAGTGTAGTTGCTGGGCCCAGTGGCGTCCAGCTACGCGGGAAGGGTCGGCCAGCTCGGCGGCCTTCTCCCCAGAGGGAGAGTCCGGCCTCCAGTCCGGAGACGGTCCTCGCCCAGGAGGTGCGCCTCCTCGATCAAATGTCCGCGGACTCGGATCGTCGGCACACCAAGTTCATGGGGGTTGTGGGACGGTTGCCTGAGGCCATCGAGTCCCTGGCTCATAGTGTGTCCGATTTCGGGGCCTCTCAGGCCAGGGGTTTCGAACAACTCGCGGCATCACAGGCCAGGGGTCTCGAACAATTCGGGGCAGCCCAGGACGCGAGTCGGGCCGAATTGAGGGCAGCACAGGACGCGAGTCGGGCCGAATTCAGGGCAGCACAGGACGCGAGTCGGGACGACTTCAGGGCAGCATAGGCAGCGAGTGGACAGTTGATCAGTGGTGCCGTGCAGTCACTGGCTGGTCTGATGCGGGCACAGACCAGGGCAGTACGGGCACTCACTGCTGCCACACTCGCTGTGTCAGGCAGGCATCGCCACGGCACCCGCCGCGCTGCAGCAGCACAGCGGTCTGGCCTTCAGCAGATTGCTGCGCTTGCTGCAGTGCCAGCCCGGCCGAGTGCCAGTCTCTCTGGCGACCAGCGAGCGCCTGGCATCAGCCAGCTTGCCCCCATTGCTGCAGCCGCCACTGCCACTCCCCCAGCGAAGCTGCCACGAGCTGCTGGAGAGACTGATGCTGGCCAGCCACAGCTGCAGCAGTCAGCAGCCGGCCCCTCGAGGGCCAGAGCTCGTCTAGGCCGACCCCCAAGGGCATCTGCCGTCACGCAATGTGCCCCTCAGGAGCCTTCCCCCAGCCTTGCAGCACCCACAGGGCCCAGGTTGAGGCGGAGCAGCAGGTCGGCCAGGGGCCGGAAAAGGCTGGACAAGGACTCGCCCTCTCGGCACACAAAGTAGAGTGTGTTGCCAAATGTTTTTTTATATGGGGGTGGTTGTGTTGTCTCTGTGGGGGGGGTTGTTTTGGTAAGGCCGAGGATGAAGGCCATTTGGATGGAAAACTTTTGTTATTCCTCCCCAGGTTGTGGGAGTGAGTTATGTGTTTGACTGTTTTTTGGGGGTGTTGTCTGTTTTTGGGTTTCATGTGGGAAGGGCCCTGAGTTTGTTCAATAAAGCTTTTTCTTTATTCAGCTTGTCCATGTGTGATGTTTGAAGTGGTTGTTGCGTTAACTGGCTGAGGGCTTGCGGAGCGGCTGCATTCATGTCCCTTCATTGCCACAAGCCATTCCCTGACAGGGGGCCTAGAAGTGTCGTTCAATAAGCCGGCGACGGACGGCCCTTGGACCTTGTGGCTCCCTCCTGGGCTGGTACTCCTCCTCCTCCTCCTCCTCCTCCTCCTCATGGTCCTCCTGCTCCTCCTCCTGAGGTGGTGGTCCAACGTGAGGTGGCAGTGCCTGAGTCCTGCGGATAGCCAGGTTGTGCAGCATGCAGCAAACGACGACGAACTGGGAAACTCTATCCGGCGAATACTGCAGAGATCCGCCGGAGCGATCCAGGCAGCGGAACCGTTGCTTGAGGACGCCAATCGTTTGCTCTATGATGTTCCTTGTGGCTTGATGGCTTTCGTTGTATGCCTCCTCAGCAGGGGTCCTGGGCGCGCGGAGCGGGGTCATGAGCCATGTACACAAAGGATAGCCTTTGTCCCCGATAAGCCATCCTCTTGGGGGAGGCTGTGCCTGGAACATGTCAGCCACAGTAGTCTGGCGCAGGATAAATGCATCGTGGCTGCTGCCTGCAAAGCGGGCATTGACAGCTAGGATGCGCTGCCTGTGGTCACACACCAGCTGTACATTGAGGGAATGGTAGCCCTTCCGGTTGCGGTAATCCTCGGCATTGTCGATAGGTGCCCGCAAAGCCACATGCGTGCAGTCAATGGCGCCCTGCACCATGGGGAAGTCGGCGATCCTCGCAAATCCGACTGCATGCTGCTCCTGCCTCTCTAGGGTCATGGGGAAGGAGATGAATTGGTGTCTCCTTGTGAAAAGGGCATCGGTGACCTGCCGGATGCAGCGATGCACGGCGAACTGGGAGATGTTAGCTATGTCCCCAGCAGCGGCTTGGAAGGAGCCGCTTGCATAAAAGTTCAGAGCCACCGTGACCTTCACTTCCACTGACAGAGATGTCCTGCACATCAGCTGTGGACGCAGATCTCTGTGAAGCAGCTGGCAGATCTCTGCAACCACTTCCCTTCTGAAGCGCAGCCTCTTAACACACTGCGCGGCAGTCATGGTGAGATAGGACACCTGCTGGCGGTATTCCCTGAGTGGGTAAGGCCTACGTTGCCGACGCCTGATGCCCCCTCTGCGTCTAGGCATGGCTGCCCCTCTCACACAGCGTCTGCGAGCCCTTCGCACATAATGCTGGAACTGAGGGTTGGAACCCCATGCAGCCCCCATAATATACTTGCAAACAATGAAATCACAATGAGTCAACTTTCCAAGCTCTGGCCAGAAGCCAAAAATACCTCTCCTATGTTGGGCCAAATCAGTAAGGTCTCTTCCTTGGTCTCTGTCCAGAAATCCGTTGCACAAAAGTCATTGCAGCAAAATGGCTGGCCTTTATAGTTCAGTCTAAGTGCCCTTTAATTAGCGCTCCCTGAGGCCCGCAGGGCCTCTGCTGCGTTCCACTTCACAGTTTTTAACACCGCCATGCCCACATTGGGCGGGCGCGACTGAAGTTCCGGTTTGGGGCGCACAAAGGGCGTTGCACGACGAAATGACGTCATAAGTTGCGCGCGCAGCTGAGCGCGCGCAAACACTTTGCGCCGGCGCTAAATGTCTACTGAAGTTGGGCGTTGGCGCAGATCGTTCTGCGCCCGGCCGCTAAGTGCCTAGCGCTCGAGATCTACTCCTCCTAGGGCACTAACTGAATTTCTAGGCCATGGTGCCTTACATGTCCCAAAGAGCATCCTCCTCCCCCCCCCCCCCCCGCCACAGTGCAGTGCGTTCAGGTGCACGCGCCTCAGTTTTGTAGTCAAATGCAGTAGCCAATTCACGCACAGCAAGATCCCACACACATAAAGCAAGATTTGGGGCCAGCTGTGGCTCAGTGGGTAGTTCTCTCGCCTCTGAGTCAGAAGGTTGTGGGTTCAAGTCCCACTTCAGAGACTTGAGCACAAAAATCTGGCACTGTCGGAGGCGTTGTCTTTTGAACAAGACGTTAAACCGAAGCCCCGTCTGCTCTCTCAGGTGGACGTAAAAGATCCCACGGCCACTATTTCACGGAAGCGCAGGGGGAGTTCTCCCCGGTGTCCTGGGGCCAATATTTATCCCTCAATCAACATCACTAAAAAACAGATGATCTGGTCGTTATCGCATTGCTGTTTGTGGGATCTTGCGGTGCACAAATTGACTGCCGCGTTTCCTACATTTCAACAGTGACTACACTCCAAAAAAAGTACTTCATTGGTTGGAAAGCGCTTTGGGATGTGCTGAGGTCATGAAAGGCACTATAGAAATGCAAGACTTTCTTTTTGTCGTCCTTCGTCCTGTTACCAGCAAATGTCTCCCTCAATTGCAGCCAGCTAACGAGGGAGCTGGGTGACTGATGACCACCCTCCTCACAGCCTTCACCCCCCACCCCGCAAATGGCCTACCCTCCACTGGTGCACCTCCAGAGCCTCCGACCCTGCAGCATCAAAGAGAACAGGGTTGCCCACGTGGCTTCGCTGTGCTATTGAGAATGTTGCCTTTGATGGTGACCTGCAGCTCTTTAAAAGCTGCTGCCTAGCTGGATTTTGGCACTCCTTAGCCAAGTGTGCTACAGGAACACTAAGCTCTCTGGGTGACCTTTCCCTGTTACCCGTAGCATATTCAAATTTTTTGACATTTTATTTATTTAAATAATAGCAGGAGTTGGCCATACGGCCCCTCGAACCTACTCCGCAATTCAATAAGATCATGGCTGATCTTCTACATCAATTCCACTTTCCCGTCCGATCTTCATATCGTCCTAGAGTCCAAAAATCTATCGATCTCAGCCTTGAATATACTCAATGACGGAGCCTCCACAGCCCTCTGGGGTAGAGAATTCCAAAGATTCACAACCCTCTGAGTGAAGAAATTCCTCCTCATCTCAGTCCTAAATGGCCGACCCCTTATCCTGAGACTATGCCCCCTAGTTCTAGACTCTCCAGCCAGGGGAAACAACCTCTCAGCATCTACCCTGCCAATCCCCTTCAGAATCCTATGGCCTAGAAATTCACTGGCGCTCCGTTTGGGGCGCCAGTCTCGCCAGGGCGCCGGAAGTACCGCCCCGGAAGGAGTCGCGAATGCCCGCCAGAAATTCAGTTTCAGCGCCCCAGACGGAAGCGCAGCACTACTCGAGGCGCCCCGCATCCCTCTTGGGGCGCTGCAACTGAAAATCGCAGCGCAACGTGGCGCTGCGGTACTGCAGGCCTTCCTCCCCTTCCAAAAGAGCCCGGCACCGAGGAGGCCGGGGACGGCGGCGCGAAGAGGTGCTGGCAGGTGGCCAGCAAAAAAAATGGCTGCCCCGCACCTCCGTGCCTCTACCGCCGCAGGCAGGCCCCCCTGAACCGGTCGCAAATTGCGACCGGCGTTAAAGCAGGGGGCGCTACCAAATTTCGCGATTGGCGGTAGTGGGGCGCTGCGCACACTGATGACGTCATCGGTAGCGGCGCAGCACTAACGGCTAGCGCCGCCATTAGCGTCCCGCTAAATTTAGCGGGAGGCGTGGCCAGTGGCGTAAAACCCACTAAGTGCCCTCTTTGGGCACTAACGGGTGGCACAGCCCACTGAATTTCTAGGCCTATATGTTTCAGTGAGATCACCTCTCATTCTTCTAAACTCCAGAGAGTAGAGGCCCAGTCTACTCAATCTCTCCTCATAGGACAACCCTCTCATCCCAGGAATCAATCTAGTGAACCTTCTAAGGTAAGTATATCCTTCCTTCGGTAAGGAGACCAAAACTGTGCACAGTTCTCCAGGTGTGGTCTCACCAAGGCCCTGTACAATTGAAGCAAGACTTCCTCACTCTTATACTCCAACCCCCTTGTAATAAAGGCCAACATGTCATTTGCCATCCTAATTGCTTGCTGTACCTGCATGCTAACTTTGTGTTTCTTGTAATAGGAGGGCAGGGCTTAGATAACCCACTCCCTAATCTATGGGCAGACGTGTGCCTGGAAATTGAACCAACAGAACCAGCTTTTTGCAAGAAACACAAAATAGGGGCTAATATGTAAAGGTCGTGCCTCTTGTATGTCTTTTTCACTCTTTAGGGTACGAGGGGATAGAGATTCAACTTATTCCTTCAAGCGAGAGCTAGGCCTGTTTCTGGGTGGGGAGGAGATCACCCCTTACCAGGCACTGCATAGAACTATCAGGGTAAGAGTCACCTCCTGGGACAGGTTCCAATCACCTAAGAGGGGGTCGGAGAGGAATTTCCTGGTCTTTTTTTCCCAAATTGGCCTGGGTTTTTTATCTGCATCTTCGCTTCTCCTAGGAGTTCATGCGGTTTTGGGTGGTGTGCGGAGTGTATATATCGTGATACACCAGGCATCGTGATTGTGTGGGACAGGCTGAATGGAGCAAAGGGTCTTTTGCTATCTGTCGTTGCCTGTATGTTCGTGGCAAGTAATATTCGCGCCGTACAAGTGCCAGGCAATGACCATCTCCAACAAGAGAGAGTCTAACCACCGCCCCTTGACATTCAACGGCATTACCATCGTCGAATCCCCCACCATCAACATCTTGGGGGTCACCATTGACCAGAAACTTAACTGGACCAGCCACTGTGGCTACATGAGCAGGTCAGAGGCTGGGTATTCTGCAGCGAGTGCCTCACCACCTAACTCCCCAAAGCCTTTCCACCATCTACAAGGCACAAGTCAGGAGAGTGACGGAATATTTTCCACCAGCTCCAACAACACTCAAGAAGCTCGACACCATCCAGGACAAAGCAGCCCGCTTGATTGGCACCCCATCCACCACCTTAAACATTCACTCCCTCCACCACCGGCACACCGTGTCTGCAGTGTGTACCATCTACAAGATGCACTGCAGCAACTCGCCAAGGCTTCTTCGGCAGCACCTCTCAAACCCGCGACCTTTTCCACCGAGAAGGACAAGGGCAGCAGCCGCACGGGAACACCGCCACCTCCAAGTTCCCCTCCAAGTCACACACCATCCTGACTTAGAAATATATCGCTGTTCCTTTATCGTCGCTGGGTCAAAATCCTGGAACTCCCTCCCTAACAGCACTGTGGGAGTACCTTCACCACACGGACTGCAGCGGTTCAAGGAGGCAGCTCACCACCACCTTCTCGAGGGCAACTAGGGATGGGCAATAAATGCTGGCCTTGCCAGCGACGCCCACATCCCAGGAATGGATTTTAAAAAAAGACTGAAATACCTTTCTAAATAATTGGTTTTATTGACATATGACACAACAGTTTCACAGATAAAGATGCTTACAACCTTATCCGGGGGTACAACTCAAAAGCAGAGTCGATCAATCCTCCATCTGGTAGACTGAGAGGTTACATAGAGTTACATAGGGGAAAAATTTGGTCGCGCCCCCTTTGGGGCGCTAACTTCGTCGGGCGCTACTTTTAGCACCCCAATAAAGTTAGCAGCCCTGCGCGTAAATTGAGTGGTAGTGCCCCAAGCAGGAGGCAGGGTGCTACTGGGAGCGCTCCCACTTCCCTCCTGGGGCGCCACCATTCAATAATACCGCGGTATTGCATGTCTCTCTCCCCTGATTAAAGGGGAGGAGCCTAGCGTAGTGCACTCGAGAGGAGAGCCGGGCTGACCAATCGCGGCCGGCACCCCGCATGAAGAAGCAGGAGGGGGCAGGTGCTGGCAGGCGGCCCCCAAAAAAATGGCCGCCCGGCACCTGCCCTCTAATTTGCGCCGTTGCGGCCGCAAAAACACGGCACCCTGACCCTGTCGGACATATCATCCGGCGGTAGGTCAGGGGGCGTGACCGAAGTTTGCGGCCGGGGCACGAGCGAGGCGCTGCGCACGCCGATGATGTCATCACCGGAGGCGCAGCGCCGTGGGGCGCTACCGGCCACCGCCGCCGCTAACCGCCCGCTGAGTGGCACCACGAACAGCGGGAGGCGCAAAGCAACCCAATTTTTCCCCCATAGTATTTACAGTACGGAAACAGGCCATTCGGCCCAGCTAGTTTATGCTGGTGTTTATGCTCCACACGAGCCTCCTCCCATCCCTCTTTATCTCAGCCTATCCTTCTATTCCTTTCTCCTTCATATGTTTATCCAGCTTCCCCTTAAATGTATCTCTGCTATTCGCCTCAACCACTCCCTGTGGTAGCGAGTTCCACATTCTCACCACTCTGGGTAAAGAAGTTTCTCCTGAATTCCCTGTTGGATTTATTAGTGACTATCTTAGATCGATGGCCCCTAGTTTTGGACTCCTCCACAAGTGGAAACATCTTCGCCACGTCTACCCTATCGAACCCCTTCACAATCGTATAGCCCTCTATCTGGTCACCCCTCAGCCTTCTCTTTTCTAGAGAAAAGAGCCCCCGCCTGTTTGGTCTTTCCTGAAAGTTACAACCTTTCACTTCCGGTATCATCCTTGTAAACCCTTTTTGCTCCTTCTCCAGTGCCTCTATATCCGTTATCGCCTCTGTAACGCTCCTGCAAAGCGCCGTGGGATGTATTCCTACGTTAAAGGCGCTGGCTAGATGCAAGTTGTTGTTGAATCAGGAGGTGACCATTGACGCCAAGCTCGAGTTTTGAAAACCCTGGAGATTATGGGAGGAAGGGAAATTCTCCTTGTGACCGGCATCTTCCGCCTTCTCGAAAACTTGATAAAATGGCTTTTTCTTTTTCTGCCGCAGAAACAGCTTGCCAATGTTCGTGACAGTCTCTCAGTTTCCAAGGTCCAGGCAGACAGCTGTCTTTATCTCAACATTCTTCGAAGCCACCGTCCTTCGGAGGTACAGCCTATCTTGCACACTGCCCCCGGCCTCACGCCCTAGGAAGGCTCCAGCCACATACTTTGAACCAAACATCACGGACAGTCAGCGAGAACCAGCAGGCACGCTGATGTTGGCCAAGTTGAACCAAATTCTGCTCTGTTACCAAGTTGCAGGATTTCAAGCCCATCCTGCCTTAAAAGTCCATGTTGAAGAGTCCAAAATCCCACACTCTGTGGATGTGTCCATCATACTTCAGACGTCAAGATGTCACATTTCAGTTGTCACACTTTGGATGTCATTATTTTTTTATTTGTTCCTGGGATCTGGGCGTCGCTGGCAAGGCCAGCATTTATTGCCCATCCCTAATTGCCCTCGAGAAGGTGGTGGTGAGCTGCCTTCTTGAACCGCTGCAGTCCGTGTGGCGAAGGTGCTCCCACAGTGCTGTTAGGGAGGGAGTTCCAGGATTTTGACCAAGCGACGATGAAGGAACGGCGATTTATTTCCAAGTCGGGATGGTGTGTGTGACTTGGAGGGGAACTTGGAGGTGGTGGGGTTCCCATGCGCCTGCTGCCCTTGTCCTTCTAGGTGGAAGAGGTCGCGGGTTTGGGAGGTGCTGCCGAAGAAGCCTTGGCGAGTTGCTGCAGTGCATCTTGTAGATGGTACACACTGCAGCCACAGTACGCCGGTGGTGGAGGGAGTGGATGTTTAAGATGGTGGATGGGGTGCCAATCAAGCAGGCTGCTTTGCCCTGGATGGTGTCGAGCTTCTTGAGTGTTGTTGGAGCTGCACTCATCCAGGCAAGAGGAGAGTATGGTGGAAAGGCTTTGGGAGTCAGGAGGTGAGACACTCGCCGCAGAATACCCAGTGACGTAGGAAAACTACTAGGCACTTGGCCTGAGTATTAAACAAGGCTTTAATCAACTGTTTTACAACATGGAGATCTAGTTGTGTCCTTCACTAGTTCCTGTTAAAGAATGTCCTGAGCAAGCTGGGCCCATGCCCGAGTATTTATATTCTCCCTGGACAGCGCCACCAGCAGGCCGCCCAGTATTATTTCATAAGTCATTTCTGCATGAATGACAAGATTCATGTCACCCAGTCTCTGACCTGCCCTTGTGGCTGGTCCAGTTAAGTTTCTGGTCAATGGTGACCCCCAGGATGTTGATGGTGGGGAATTCACACTTGGTATGTCACACTTCAGTTGTCACACTGCCCTATGTCACACTTCAAAGTGTTAAAAGTACAAAAAAAAGAGAAAGGAAGTCAATCATTTTCTGCTGGTTTCTGCTGACCCGGACCCATAAATTTACAATCACCGGCCAACCTGCGCACTTCTAATTGAGCATAGGGTTTCCAGCGGTTGTTCTCTGTGGCCTTAACATTACAGGCCACATTAACCAGACCTCCAACGCAGCAATGGAATAACACACCTTGCATTACACGGTATCCTGCTCCCGTCATTACAAAATGGCGACTTAACGTGAGAAATATCATGGGATGCCCGTTAGCTTTATATATATTTTTTTCCAGAGGGAGTATGTTCATAAGAACAGAAGAAATAGGAGCAGGAGTCGGCCATTCGGCCCCTCAGGCCTGCTCCGCCATTCAATAAGATCATGGCTGACCTTCAACCTCAACTCCACTTTCCCGCCCGATCTCCATATCCCTCGATTCCCCTAGAGTCCAAAAATCTATCGATCTCAGCCTTGAATATACTCAACGATTCAGCATTCACAGCCCTCTGGGGTAGAGAATTCCAAAGATTCACCATCCTCTGAGTGAAGAAATTTCTCCTCATCTCAGTCCTAAATGGCCGACCCCTTATTCTGAGACTATGGGGGTGATTTTGCCAATGGGGACGTGATGGAAGCGGGACTGCTGCTTGTCGGGTTTTAGTCCCGCCTCCATCGACGTCCGGCCATCCCACGCTATTTTCCCTTGATTGACCTTGTTGAGCGCACTTAGCCGGCCAATTAAGGGAAAGCCGATGACAGAGAACGTCAGCGAGCGATGTTTCATCTGTCAAGAGCTTTTGACAGATGAATTGTCATCGTTTGAGAGCTCCGTGAAGCTGTCAAACACTGACAATCTGTCTTCTAAGTTGAGTCCTGGGACACAGGCTTACTTAGAGATCTATCCTGAGCAGAAAACAGAAGGCTGATGCATTTGAGAAAGCCGCGGCCATTCTGCTCTCTCTGCCGGTGAGATGAGGGACTCCCGAGACCTGAAGGGTTGAAGCCTGGAGGAAGAAGCAGAGGTAAGTAAAGCTTTCAAAACACTTTAGACTCACCTCACACACTTACCTCTCCACACATGCACCCATCACTCACCTGCACACCGGACATCTCGGCCCCTCCGACCCCCGCAGACCGACGGCTCGCCTCGCTGACCCTGGTGAGGTGCGGAGCCGTCGGGAAGCCCACACTTTAGGTGGCAAAATAGGGATTATCCCAAAAACTGCCTGTTAACTACCTGTTAACAGGCAGTTAATTGGCACTAACCCCCCTTCCCGCCTCGAGGAGGCGGCTCCCAGCGCGGGTCAGGTACCCGCCTCCTGGGAAGATGTCACAGAGGGGAGTTGGGGGGCGGGATGGGTACCCGCCCCCTGATTCTGCCATTTTCCCGGCAGTCCCGCCTCCATACCCACCTCCCCGGGGCTGGCAAAATCATCCCCTATGGCTCCCTAGTCCTAGACTCTCCAGCCAGGGGAAACAATCCCTCAACATCTACCCTGTCAAGCCCCTTAAGACTTTTATACGCTTCAATGCGATCCCCTCTCATTCTTCTAAACTCCAGAGAATATATGGTTACGTAACCCTTAATACCCTTATCTAACAAAGGTTTGTGGAGATCAAACGTGTCTAGGAGCTTCTAAACTCACTAGTAATTAGCCCAAGGTACTGCCCATGGTCTGTTGATGAATATCAGGGGCTTCTCAGCAGGAATCCCACCGTCTCCATGACCTCTGGTTCTGAGCTCGCCGGAAAATCCAAGATCGGGGCGGGAGTCACCTTTTTTTTAACTCGTTTTTATGGGATGTGGGCGTCGCTGGCAAGGCCAGCATTTATTGCCCATCCCTAATTGCCCTCGAGAAGGTGGTGGTGAGCCACCTTCTTGAACCGCTGCAGTCCGTGTGGTGAAGGTCCTCCCACAGTGCTGTTAGGGAGGGAGTTCCAGGATTTTGACCCAGCGACGATGAAGGATCGGCCGATATATTTCCAAGTCGGGATGGTGTGTGTGACTTGGAGGGGAATCTGGAGGTGGTGGTGTTCCCATGCGCCTGCTGCCCTGGTCCTTCTAGGTGGAAGAGGTCGTGGGTTTGGGAGGTGCTGCCGAAGAAGCCTTGGTGAGTTGCTGCAGTGCATCTTGTAGATGGTACACACTGCAGCCACGGTGCGCCGGTGGTGGAGGGAGTGAATGTTTAAGATGGTGGATGGGGTGCCAATCAAGCGGGCTGCTTTGTCCTGGATGGTGTCGAGCTTCTTGAGTGTTGTTGGAGCTGCACTCATCCAGGCAAGTGGAGAGTATTCCATCACACTCCTTACTTGTGCCTTGTAGATGGTGGAAAGGCTTTGGGGAGTCAGGAGGTGAGACATTCGCCGCAGAATACCCAGCCTCTGACCTGCTCTTGTTGCCACAGTATTTATGTGGCTGGTCCAGTTAATATTCTGGTCAATGGTGAACCCCAGGATGTTGATGGTGGGGGATTCGGTGATGGTAATGCCATTGAATGTCACTTAATTTGAGTAACTCCGCCTGTGCCAGTGTGGGCTGATCATGGGCCCCCGGCTAGGGGAGGCAAGTGAGGAGCCAGCCGTACATTGAAGCCACGTCATTGGGGGCAGGGGAGAGAAGCTGGTTTCAAAGACCCCTGAGAAGTATAATTAGGCCCTCCTTTCCAAGAGGGCCAATTGAAAATGAACCATCAGATATTCTTGAGGGCATCCCGGGCTCTGCCTGGAGGCCCAAGTGTGACCCGACCTCGGCCAATCTAAGAAAAGAACGAAAGACTTGCATTTATATAGCGCCTTTCACCGCCTCAGGGTGTCCCAAAGTGCTTTACAGCCAATGAAGTACTTCTTTGAAGTGTAGTCGCTGTTGTAATGTAGGAAACGCGGCAGCCAATTTGTGCACAGCAAGCTCCCATAAACAGCAATGTGAAAAATGAGCAGATAATCTGTTTTTTAGTAATGTTGGTTGAGGGATAAATATTGGCCCCAGAACACTGGGGAGAACTCCCCCTGCTCATCTTTGAAATTAGTGGCCGTGAGATCTTTTACATCCACCTGAGAGACCAGACGGGGTGTCAGCTTAATGCCTCATCTGAAAGACGGCACCTCCGACAATGCAGCACTCCCTCAGCACTGCACTGGGAGTGTCAGCCTAGATTTTGTGCTCAAGTCTCTGGAGTGAGACTTGAACCCACAACCTTCGGACTTGGAGGCGAGCGTGCTGCCCACTGAGCCACGGCTGACAAGCTGCCGGTCTGGGCGTAGGTTGCCAGCATCCGGGTCGCTCGGTGTAAAGCCACGGGAATTCCGGCGGGGGAATCCCAAGCCGCCAGCCCTGTCTGCTTGTGATGTAACGGGCCTCGTATGGGGCAGAGGGATCTTACGGCCAACCCAATTACCGTGGACCGCTCACACCGGGTACTACCAGATCCTTCACCCCCTTCACTGCACTCCCACCTATTTTGTGCCTCAGCCACTCTAGGAGATGTCAGAACAAACTAACACTATAGTGCCACCTCATGGCCATAGCCCGCAACTACACTATGACAGTTGACATAGCAAAACTGATGATGTGATCTACCATTATTTTATCGATTCTCCCACTCCCGTTTTCTTCGCTGTTCCCCTAAAGACGTGGACAGTGAGTGCCATGGGGAATGCATCAACACACAAGGACCAACATAATCCAGGCCGACACTCCCAGTGCAATACTGAGGGAGCGCTGCACCGTCGGAGATGGCGACCTTATGGATGAGACTGTGGTATCTTGAGGTGGCCATAGATGGAGACAGACACAGGTTAACTCCTTAACATGGTTTAAATCAACACTTGCACATAAAAGCTTCTGCCATGAGGCAGCAAAAACAAAGAGTACAACCAGTACAGATCAGACTTAACTCAGGAGAGCAATTGCCACAGCACCACCTGGTGGATCAGGTTACTCATAACCTCCCAGGTTACTACACTCCTCCCCCCTTAAGATTGCCGTATGCAATTCTTAAACAATAACCCTTACTAGGTACTACGTTTTAATTAACCAGTATGCTCTAACCATGGTTAACCCCTGACTAATTTAACAGGTTTGTATAAGTCTTTCTGGTTGCTTGTGAATCCTTTGTGAACGTCTTAATTCCACTTGTGGTGGATTCTCAGATTCATTCGCACTTGATATTGGAGTAGTCTCTGATGTTGGGTTTACTCTGTCCCGCTGTGGCCTGGCAGTACCAGTGTCCACTGGCACCTTATAAGCCGTGCTGGGTCCTGGAACAGCCTCCTCTACTGCCCTTTGTTCCATCTGAGGCAGTTCCCCCTGCTGCTGGCTGAAAAGCTGATCCACATGCCGACAAACCCCTCGACCATCCCCTAGTAACACGGAGTACGACACAGGTCCTGTAATGTCCTGGATTAGTCCTGGTATCCATTTAGGTCCATAACCGAAGTTCCGGGTGTACACAGAGTCCCCTATGGCGAAATGGCGAGCTTTAGTATGTTTGTCATGGTACGCTTTTTGGTTTGTTTGTTTTGTCTCAACCTTGCTTTTGAGATCTGGGTGTATCAGGTCTAACGTGCACCGCAACTTTCTCCCCATCATCAACTCAGCCGGAGAAAGCCCCGTGGTAGCTTAGGGTGTTATACGATAACTAAACAAGGCTCTATTGAGCTTGGTCTCCAGGGTGTCACCTGAGCTCTTCCTCATGAGCTCCTTAAAAGTCTGCATGGCTCACTCGGCTAACCCATTTGAGGCTGGGTGATATGGAGCTGAGGTGACATGTGTGATTCCATTCCTTACCATGAATTCTTTGCTCCCTTCACTAACAAAACACTGTGCATTGTCGGATACAATCATTTCTGGAATACCATGCGTGCTGAAGCTGTTCCTGAGACAATTCAGTGTGGCATCAGTCGTTGCAGAGCTCACTGGATAAACGTCGATCCACTTTGAGTGAGCGTCAACCAGCACCAAAAACATTTTGCCCATAAAAGGTCCCGCATAGTCTATGTGAATTCTCCTCCAGGGTTTGCTGGGCCACTCCCAGGAATGGAGTGGTGCCCCGGCAGGTGCTTTCCTCTGTTCCTGACATATAGTGCATGACTTTACCTTTGACTCAATTTCAGCATCCAAGTTAGGCCACCACAGGTAGCTCCTAGCCAATCCTTTCATTCTAGTCATTCCTGGGTGCGATTGATGCAACTGTTCCATCAAAGTAGAGCGTCCCTGCTCTGGGACTATGATGCGTGCTCCCCATAGCACACATCCATCTTGGACACTGAGCTCGTGCTGTCTCTGTCTGTACGGCGCGAACTCTGGTCCCTCACAGTGATCTGGCCAGCCTTTCAACACATACTCACGGACCCTTGACAGAATGGGGTCCTTGGCTGTCCAGCCCTGGATTACTGAGTATGTGGAGGAGCTTCGGAAGCTCGCACAGGGCTGCAATTTTGGATTTGCGCTGAAGTCATCAGGGGACTGATCTCCTGATCCAGCATCAGGACGTGCTCCTCAGGGGAAGTAATGCGAGGAGATTTTGAGAGGGGCAGGCGGCTGAGAGCATCCGCGTTCCCGTTTTCCTTGCCGGTCCTGTACGTGATCACATATTCATAGGCTCTTATTAGCTTACTGAATGAGATGAAAGCGGTGCCTCAAATGGCATCACAGAGAATAATGAGATGGGCAGTAATACTAAGAGCCTATGAATATGTGATCACGTACAGAGCCGGCAAGGAAAACGGGAACGCGGATGCTATCAGCCGCCTGCCCCTCTCAAAATCTCCTCGCAGTACTTCCCCTGAGGAGCACGTCCTGATGCTGGATCAGGAGATCAGTCCCCTGATGACTTCAGCGCAAATCCAAAATTGCAGTCCTGTGCGAGCTTCCGAAGCTCCTCCACATACTCATTAACGCTTTCTTCCGGCCTCCTAATCCTCGAATTGAATTTCCATCTCTGTACTATTTCACTAGGCTTCGGATTGAAATGATTCTTTAGTAGACTCACCAACTCGTCAAAAGATTTTTCTCCTGGCCGCTCCGGGCTCAGCAGATTCCTCATCCGTGTATAGGTTTGCGCTCCCACACAACTCAGTAAAATGGCCCTTTTCTTTTCAGCACTGTCCACCTCGTTTGCCATAAAGAAATGGCCCAGTATTTCACAATACTCCTCCCAAGACTGCGACTTGCTGTCAAAAGGTGCCACGGAGCCTACCGTTCCTGCCATCCTTGGAGTCCGGTCACTTCAGCCAAAAAATCAAACTCCATTTCGACTCCCGCGGCCTAGCCTCGTGCTTTTCTGACTAGTTTGCTAACCAACCCGAGCACCTCTTCCGAATACTCCAAAACTCTTCCGTCCTTTATTCTCGTCGCCATATGTGGTATCTTGAGGTGGCCATAGATGGAGACAGACACAGGTTAACTCCTTAACATGGTTTAATCAACACTTGCACATAAAAGCTTCTGCCATGAGGCAGCAAAAACAAAGAGTACAACCAGTACAGATCAAACAAAGAGTACAACCAGTACACAGCGCATGCGCTGAAAACCGGCATTTCCAATCTGTCAAGAATGGTCTTGACAGATCCTCCGGCTGCCCGGGAGAAGGGCCTTTGCGGGCGGTTAGTTCCGCTTTTTGGAGACCCTCCGTCCGCAGAAAACCCTTACAATTCTTGCGCCTGGTAAAAGCGTAAGGCCTGCTGTTACCAGGATAAGAATAGAAAAAAGTTTTTTTTTTAAATTTCACTGATTTATTATCATTTAAAAATACTTTAAAAAAAAGGTACGTTTATTTTTAGCCCCCTAAAATACTTTAATTATTTTTTTCAAAAAATTACATTTTTGTTTAAAATACTTAATTTATTGTAATTTCAAGTCATTTTAAAAATGGGATTTAAAAAAAAATGTATTTGAAGTTTTACTATATTTTTTCATTGATCTCCATTCATATATTTGACAGGTCTTCCTGTCAAGTGTATGAAGGGAGGTTCCCTTCTGTGATTGGCTCCCCATGGCCCACGTGATCCCCGGGACGCTGCGAACTACCTGCGCCCCTGGGATACGTGGGCCCCGCGCACTTGGAGTTGGAGAAGCCCAGGAGCGGAAGTGCGTGCGTCCCGGGAGCCCTCAGGTAAGGGCGCAGGTTTTTCCAGATCGCAGTCCTCCGCCTGCGATCGGAAAATACGGACCGTTAAACCGAGGCCCCATTTACCAGCTCAGGTGGACATAAAAGATCCTGTGGCACGATTCAGTGAAGAGAAGGGAAGTTCTCCTGGGCCAACATTCGTCCTTCAACCGACAGCACGAAAATGATCTGGTCATTTATCTGGTTTGCTGTTTTGTGGGAGCTTGCTGTGCGCTAGTTGGCTGCCGTGTTTGTCTACTTCAAAAGTATTTCATTGGCTGTGAGGCGGTTTGAGACCGTGATAAGACGCGACATGAATGTAAGGTCTTTCTTTCGGTGGGCGAAAGTGAGATGAGAACAGGGCCGCGATTGGCCGCGATGCCCCTTCGATATCGAATAGACTTCCCACTGTCAGCAATCTTACCGATGAGGAGCGCCCACTCGGGCGAGTTAGCGGAGAGGAGGCGCCAGAGGTAACGATGTGGGAGCAGGGAAGACGAGCCATTGCAGGGGATTCTCTGGCCACGACTGGATAGATAGGAGTGGAACCAGGCGAGTGCGGTCCCACCCAGCTGGGCGACAGAGGAGAGAGAGGCGGCGGAGGAGGATGGCGTGGTCAACCGTGTCAGAGGCTGAAGACCGGTCGGGAAAGAAAGAAAGAAAGACTTGCATTTCTATAGCGCCTTTCACGACCACCGGACGTCTCAAACTGCTTTACAGCCAATGAAGTACTTTTGAAGTGGAGTCGCTGTCATAATGTGGGAAACGCGGCAGTCAATTTGTGCACAGCAAGCTCTCACAAACAGCAATGTGATAATGACCAGATAATCTGTATTTAGTGATGTTGGTTGAGGGATAAATATTGGCCCCAGGACACCGGGGAGAACTCCCCTGCTCTTCTTCAAAATAGTGGCCGTGGGATATTTTACGTCCACCTGAGAGGGCAGATGGGGCCTCGGTTTAACGTCTCAGCCGAAAGACGGCACCTCCGACAGTGCAGCACTCCCTCAGTACTGGCACTGGGAGTGTCGGCCTAGCTTTATGTGTTCAAATCCCTGGAGTGAGACTTGAACCCACCACCTTCTGAATCAGAGGCGAGAGAGAGTGCGACCCATTGAGTCACAGTTGGCACGAAGGATAGTTTACCACGGTCACAGTCACATAGGATGTTATTTGTGACTTCGATAAGGGCCGTTTCAGTGCTGTGTCAGGGGCGGAAATTGGAACCGTAGCCCAGGGAGACTCAGCACTTTCAGGAGTGAATATGGTGGGGAAGAAAATGATTTTGCCGCGTCGCTGCACTGACTCCCTGGAACCAGTAGGGGCCGCCAACAGGCCAACCAAATGGGGGAGCCACATTTCAACCTGAATTCAAAATCTTTAGCCGCAAGAGGTGTAATTAGTTCAATGTTCACTCGCAGCGCCCCAAGAGAGAGGCGGGGCACTTCCAGTAGCACCCCGCTTCCCTCTTGGGGCGCTACCGGTGAATTTCGGCCGCAGGGGGGGGGGCGCTAATTTTTTCGGGGCGCTACTGCAAAGTTAACGCCCCAAAGGGGGGCGCGACTCAATTTTTCCCCCCTAAAGTTATTATGGCACAGAAAGAGGCCATTCGGCCCATCGAATCCATACCGGCTCTCTGTAGGGGGATTTAGGCTCGTGTGGAGCATGAACACTGGCAAAGAGAATCTTGTCTCATCGCTTGTCCACAACACCTCTCGGTCTCTCTCACGCTGTCTCGCTTTTTCCTCTCTCTTTCTTTCTCTCCTCTCTCTGTCTCTCTCCTCTCTGGCTCCCTCTTTCTCTCTCTATTTCTCTGCCTCTCTTTCTTTCTCTCAGTTCAGTTCAGTTCAGTTCAAATGCTTTATTGGCATGAAAGTTTACAGAGAACCATATTGCCAAAGCTTACATAGCAAAAAGGTACAGTTTTCCAACATTCTGTAGGTGTCAATCGATTTGACATTTGTTGGGTACATACAATATTACTTTTAAACAATATTAATTTTAAACAGTCTTTCTACTTCATTTGGTACGTTCAATATTAATTTTAAACAGTCTTACTTTTAAACAGTCCTCAGGTTGTGACATGTTGTTACATATTTGGCCCCAAGGTATGGTCTGTCTCCTTCTCCTAGGACTAATCTCAATTTTGACAGATCATCCAATTCCTTGAAATCTGGGGTTGTTTGGCTTAGCTTGTTGAATAATATGTTTCTTGATGTGTTGAATTTTTCGCATTTTAGGAGGAAATGCATTTCTGTTTCAACCTCGCCAGCCAGACATTGATCGCATATTCTATTCTCTCTAGGCTGCCAGGATTTCTTGTATCTGCCTTTTTCAATTTCCAGTTGGTGGTCGCTTAGTCTGTACCTGGTGAGGGTCTGTCTCTGTTTTGTGTCTCTGATGGTCGTGAGGTAGTCTGCCAGTTTATATTCTCTTTTTAGGGCCCGGTAACATTCTAATCTGCTTTGGCTTTCGGTTATTTTGTTCCAATGTTCCAGGTAGGTTTCTTTGCATTTTTTAATGATTTGGTTCACTCGGATTGGTGTTTGGACGGCTGTGTTGGTCTGGGGCTGGTCAGGGTCCGGCTGAGTACTTAGTTTCAGTAGCAGCTGACTCAGGGGACTCTTTTCTGGGTTTAGCTCTTGGGTCTGAAAGGCTTTGAAATGAAGGGTGTCTGGGGAGCTAGATTTGAGGTGATTTAGGAAGTTTAGTGCTCGTTTTTGGATGTTTATTATCAGTGGGTATCTGCCTAGTTCGGCTCTGCATGCATTTGTTGGCGTTTTTCTTTGGGTGCGAAGGATGCTTCGGCAGAATTCTGCATGTAGGGCTTCTATTGTGTGTTTTTCCCATTTAGTGTAGCTTTGGTGATTTAGCGGGCCCCATACTTCACTACCGTACAGTGCAATGGGCAGGATTATGCTGTCAAATATTTTGAGCCAGATTTTGATTGGGATTTGGATGTTGTAGAATTTTCTTTTTATTGCATATAGGGCTCTTCGGGCTTTTTCTTTTAGTGCATTCACTGCTATGCTGAAGCTCCCTGATGCTGTAATAGTTAGACCAAGGTAGGTGTAGCTCATAGTGTGTCCTATAGTGGTATCACTGAGGGTAAACTGGTATTTGTTTTCCTGACATCTGGGTCTTTTCTGAAAAATCATGATGTTGGTTTTCTTTAGATTTACTGTTAGAGCCCAATTTTGGCAGTATTTGTCGAGTAGGTCTAGTTGTTGCTGTAATCCCTGTTCTGTGGGAGACAGCAGAACCAGGTCGTCCGCATAGAACAGGGACTTCACTTCTCCATCCAGGAGACGGAGACCTGGTGACTCGCTTTGCTCCAGCATGTCTGCTAATTCATTTATGTATATGTTGAACAGGGTCGGGCTCAAATTGCAGCCCTGCCGGACGCCTCTTCTCTGGGTGAAGAAATCGGTGCGTTTGTCTCCAATTTTGACCCCGCATTTGTTTTTCAGATACATTGATTTAATAAGGTCATAGACTTTGCCCCCTATTCCACACTGAAGAAGTTTATAATAGAGCCCTTCGTGCCATATAGAGTCAAAGGCTTTCTTGAAGTCGATGAAACAGGCGAATATTTTCCCATTTTTTGTTTGGTGTTTATGTTTTTCAATGAGGGTGTGAAGGGTATAGATATGGTCGGCGGTGCGGTGTTTTGGAAGAAAGCCTATTTGGTTTTTTCTGAGGATGTTATGTTTGTTAAGAAAATCAAGTAATCTACTATTTAGAATACTGCAGAATAACTTCCCTAGACAACTGTTGACACAGATGCCGCGGTAGTTATTTGGGTCTGATTTGTTTCCACTTTTATATATGGGGGAGATTAGTCCTTGGCACCAGATATCGGGAAAACAGCCTGAGCGTAATATGATGTTGAATAGTTTGAGTATGGCACCCTGCATCTCCATATTGCTGAACTTTAGCATTTCATTTTTGATGTTGTCTGGGCCACAGGCTTTCTTTAGGTGGAGAGATTTTGTTTTTGTGGCCAGTTCTTTCCATGTGATTGGGGAGTCTAGAGGGTTTTGGTTGTCTTTAATTGTTGCTTCTAATGTGTGGAGTTTTTCTGTGACCTGATGTTGACTTGGGTTTGTTTTGTTTATTGGGATGTCTTTGTAGAGGTTTTCAAAATGTGTTCTCCAGATGTCGCCATCTTGGATTGGTAATGCTTGCAATTGTATTGTACTCAGGTTATTCCACATTTCCCAGAATTGTTTTGGATTGGTGGAGTTTTCAATTTCTTCGAGTATTTTGTGGGTATAGTTTTGTGTTTTGTTCCTAATGGTGTGTTTATATCTTTTGAGGGTTTCATTGTATCTAGTACGTAGGTCCGGATTGTTTGGTTGCCGATGCTTTTGGTTTGATATTTTTCTCAGGTCTTTTCTGGCATTTTTGCATTCGTGGTCAAACCATTTCATATTTTTATTTTGTCTTTTGTGACGCTTCCTCTTCTGTTTCACGAGGTCGGCTTTTACAGCTGCCTCATGGAAGATCATATTTATATCCTCTATGGCCGTGTTTACACCATCTCTGGTGATCTCATATAGATTTTCTTTAAATTTTGAAATTTTACTTGTGAGATCAGGTGAATTTAGTGCTGTGATGAATTTATCTCCACTGTCTGGGGCCCATCTGTATGTCTGGTTTATTTTATGTAGCTTACTGTGTTCCTTTTTTGTGTCTGTAGTTTGGGCAGAAAGTTTAAGGTACACATTTATTTGGTTATGGTCTGAGAGGGGGGATTGCTGCCTGACAGTGAATGCGTTGATATCGCAGGGGTCCAGGTCAGTGATTGTATAGTCCACCACACTAGACCCAAGAGTTGAGGAGTATGTGAGTCTCCCTTGGGAGTCCCCTCTGAACCTACCATTAACTATGTACAGGCCTAAGGCTCGGCAGAGTTGCACTACCTCCCTACCGCTTTTATTTATTTCACGATCAAGGTTGTTCCGATTTGCGATGGCTGGTGTGACATCTAAAGGGGTCTGGCCAAACACATGGTTGTTTCCCTGTGGGTCTATGAAGTCAGGTTCACAACCGGTCCTTGCATTTAGGTCCCCACATATTATCACCTTTCCTTGGGCCTGGAAATGGCTGATTTCCATGTGGAGAGTATCAAATAACTCCTCTTCGAAATATGGCGAATCTATTGGAGGTATGTAGATCGCACATAAGTAAACATCTTTTTTTGCTATTCCTATATTTTTATCTAGTTTTAGCCATACGTGTGATTTCCCCTGTTTTACCGGTGAGATGTGTTTGTCCAGTTCTCCCTTATACCACACCAATATTCCCCCGGAGGTTCTGTCTGTCTCTCTTTCTGTCTCTGTGTCCTTCTCTCTTCTCTGCCTCTCTCTGTATCTCTCTGCCTCTCTATCTCTGCCCGTCTCTTTCTTGCTCTCTCTCTCTCTCTCTCTCTCGTCTCTGTCTCTCCTTTTCTCTCCACTCTGCGGGGCCGGTTTTCCTGCAGGTGTGGGGAATTGTCGGGTTCCCCGAATGTCGGGGTTCCCACACGAATCTAAATGGGTCTGCCAGATTGATGCAATTTTCCCTCAATTGGCCAATTCATTTCCAGCGTGTGGGAACCCTTGCTAATTGATTATTTCCAGTCAGAAAGTCGCACAGTACGATGTCATCATTCGTGGTGCTTTGAAGGTCCACAGCAAGCATTGCTTCCTCTGCAGGCTTCCAAACGCACCATACAGGATGGCAGAGGAGCCTGCAGCAGCTGTGGCCAGTGCCAGACCCCGAGCTGCCTCCAAATTCGACGAGGCTTCACTGCAGGCATTATTGGATGGGGTGAGGGCCCACAGGGAGGTCCTCTTCCCTAGGTCAGGGAGGAAGAGGCCTCCCACTGAGACCAAGGCTGCATGGATGCAGGTGTCAGCAGATGTCAACTCGCTGGGAGTCACCAGAAGAACCTGGATACAGTGTCGGAAGCGATTCCATGACCTTCACCGTTCAGGAAAAGTAAGTATGAAGTTTCCATCACCCTCAAACTGATCCCCATTGATTTCCCCACCAGCACTCAGCTTTAGCACTCTCTTCCTCCACATCCCACTTCACAGTCACATCCATGCACCCTTACCCATTCCCTCTCTTTCTTTGCTCACATTCACATAACTATTCCACCATGCAGCCCTCACACTCCCTCTCACTCTGATGCTTTGAACACAACTGACAACACACAGGGAGGGCCCTTGGTCTTGCAGCCTCACACCATCTTTGTCTCCCTCTAAGTATCTATGCTATGCAATCTCTACACTCACTCCTTCATTCTCACTCAAACTTCACTTGTCTCCCTCATTGCAGGAAAAGAGAGCTCACAATAAGAGAGAACGAGCGAGGACAGTAGGAGGGTGGGCCTCCTGGGAGGAAAGAGTGCTGGAAATTGTCGGGGCTGATGTGGCTGCGGAAGTTGGGGAAGGAGAGACAGGGGCAGGCCCGCAAGCTGGTGACAGAATAGTTTTCCATCTCTCTCAGTGACATAGCATGAGTCGCTGTTATAATTCTGAAGCTACATCATTTGGACTTATGAACGTCTGCAAAATCCAATGTGCATGTAACCTTGGCATCACATCTCTAACTCTTTCCTTTACTCCCCCACAGGACCATCCAGAGCCCCCATCCCCACTGCGGAGGAGGAAGAGGCTGAGCAGCCAGACTCCTCAGAGGAAGCTCCAACCTCTGAGGGCGCAGCGTCAGCAGAAGAAAGTGCACCCAGCACCAGCGCAGACACTCACACCTCGGGGGGACCTTTGGGACATAGAGTAGTGTTGTCACCTGGTGTATCACAGCTCACAAGTGAGCATCAGCAGATTGTGGAGACAGGGACAGCAGTGGAGAGTCCTCGTCAGAGGGCGCAGGACTCTGCCAGCTCAGCTCAGCTGCATGTCGACCCTTTGCCTCTGGGTCCATCCGCAAGAGAAGAGGTGATGGATCTCCATGCACAGATGCAGGAGTCTCTGGCAGGTTTTGTCTCCAGGGTCGCTGCGAGTGTGGAGCGAATGGAGGAGTCCATAGCGAACATGAGCAGAGCCTTTGTGGAGTCATTGGTGCATGAACGCATCACCACGGAAAGGATGGCAACCTCCGTGGAAAGGATGGCTACAGTAGAGGAGAGGATGGCTACGGCCATGGAGGAGCTAAGTCGCCAGAGTGTTGAAAACATGGTGAGTGTTCAGAATAGACTGACATCTCTGGAGGAGCGATGGTCAGCTATTGAACAGAGAAACCAGACCTTCATGGCAGGCCCTCTGAGTAGGACTGCCATTGTAGAAACGGGTCCCCATGGCCCCCCTGATGTGCAGCAAGCTGCTCTCAAGCCACTTGCAGGCACTGAGGGGTACCTGACCCATGAGAGGGAGGTTGGTGGCAGACCTCAAGGAAGTGGGGGCTCCTCTCCAAGCGCTCACACTTACATGCCACTGCAGAGCCCTCGGTCAGAGCCCAGCCGGAGTCCACACCCAACGGAGCTAGAGGTCTCAACCCCTGCACAGCTGCAGGAGCAGCAGACTGCTGGTGA
The DNA here is from genome assembly GCF_052327205.1 of Somniosus microcephalus. NCBI lineage: Eukaryota > Metazoa > Chordata > Chondrichthyes > Squaliformes > Somniosidae > Somniosus > Somniosus microcephalus. The sequence goes on from NW_028225182.1 coordinate 33,708,872, forward strand.
GCCCTCACAGGCTCGCCATCCCAGAGGACGCCTGCCAAAGGTGTCGAGACAGGCGCAGCAGGAAAGTGAGCAAAGGGCCTCCACATCTGCTGAAGCCACAGGGGAACCACTACGCAGGAGCACGCGTAAGAGGAAAATAAAGCACTAATAGTCACAAGGGTAGTCACTTGGGTGAAATATTCTGTTTATTTTTAAAATGCCAACAGTTGGTTATTGTAAATAAAATTTCTGATGGCAACTTCTGCAGTTGTGGCGTGTGTCATTTCGCAAATGGGGCTGAAGGTCCTCTAATGCCAAGAGGGGAAGGAAAAAAAGGCCTCCCATGCTCCTGGTAGGTGCCTCAGTTGAGGAAGCGCTGAGTGAGGGTAGCGAGAGGGGCTTCCCAGGAGCTCACACTGGAGAAGTGTGTGAGGCTCCAACCTTCCACAGCTGTGCCTAAGCCTGGAACAAGTTGCCCCAAGCCTGAAACAACAAGGTCCTGCAACCTGCAAATGATGTCTGATTAAATCTCTTCTTTCCTGATTGACCTGCAGCTGATAGTCAGCAATCCGATACTGTTCATAAGAACATAAGAACATAAGAAACAGGAGCAGGAGTAGGCCAATCGGCCCCTCGAGCCTGCTCTGCCATTCAATAAGATCATGGCTGATCTGATCCTAACCGCCAATCTACTATCACAGAACCATCTCCTGAATCTAACAGAATTAGACACATGAAATAGGAGCAGGATCAGGCTACACGGCCCCTGGGGTCAGGCTACACGGCCAGGTTTCATCAGCGGGGTTCCCACCAGGCATGTTTAACGTGGGAAAAGGCTGAAAATAGCTCGGGCCCCTTAAAATGGCATTATAGATGCCAATTATTGGGGATTAAGGTGCCTGAAGACCAGTCCCCCTGCTGCGGGCGGGACAGATTCGGGTCAGACAGAAACGCCTGGGTGAAAATTGGACGGGGCGAGGAATCAGGCGGGGGGGGGTCGCGACCCCCTATTTTTGCGATTTTCCCCCCCCACACGCCTGAAAGCCCGCCTGACGGCTCCAGGAAAATCGGCCCCCGTGTCTCTCTTTTTCTGACTCTCACTATCTCTCTCTTTGCCTCTGACTTTCTCTTCCCTGTCTCACTCTTGCTAGTTCTGTTGTGTCGGTACCTTTCTACCTAGACACAATTTAGGACTCAGAACTCAGAGATTCAAACATGAAGTGCTTTATTGGAAGGAAAGGAAGTTCTGGAAAGTTCCGAACAAAGAGAGCTAAACTTAACAGAGAACACCCAACCATTTATCTCCTGTGACAGCGCCACCACAGGTGGGAGGAGAACACACAATAGAACACACAATACATAACAAGTTCTTCCTCTGACTCTCTCTTTTTTCATAACCTCTCTTACCTCTCTATATTTCATTGATGCTACAACGATCTGTTCTCCGCTCAACTTCCATCTTTTCTTTGTCGAAAGGCGCCCTCCTATTCACTCATCCTCCTCCCCGTGTCAGCATTTAGGCTCGTGTTGAGTATAAACACCGGAATGGACCAGTTCGGCCGGATGGCCTGTTTCTGTGCCGTACATTCTACGTCATTCTGTGTCTTCTGCTCTAAATCAGACCCGGGGGAATGGGACTGACTGGATTGCTCTACAGAGAGCCGGCACGGACTCGATGGACCGAATGGCCTCCTTCTGTGCCATTATGACTCTGTGACCCTAACGACCATGGGACTCCTCACCTCCCTCAGTCGATCCTACAATCTACAGGCTTTCAAAACTTAAGCGGGGCTCACCTCACCTTTCCTCCTACCTTCTTGGTCTTTCGGGATGAGACGTTAAACCGCGGGCCCCCGTCTGCCCTCTCAGGGGGACGTGAAAGATTCCACGCTCACTATTTCAAAGAAGAGCAGGTGGGGGGCGGGGAGGTGGGAGGGAGCACTCCCCGGTGGCCTGGGGCTAATATTTATCCCTCAACCAACATCACTAAAAAAAAAACAGATGATCTGGTCAATACCACATTGCTGTACAGGGCCTTGGTGAGACCACGCCTGGAGTACTGTGTGCAGTTTTGGTCTCCTTACCTAAGAAAGGATATACTTGCCATAGAGGGAGTGCAGCGAAGGTTCACCAGACTGATTCCTGGGATGGCAGGACTGTCGTATGAGGAGAGATTGGGTCGACTAGGCCTGTATTCACTAGAGTTTAGAAGAATGAGAGGGGGTCTCATTGAAACATATATAATTCTGACAGGGCTAGACAGACTGGATGCAGGGAGGATGTTTCCCCCCTGGCTGGGGGGTCTAGAACGAGGGGTCACAGTCTCAGGATACGGGGTAGGACATTTAGGACTGAGATGAGGAGAAATTTCTTCACTCAGAGGGTGGTGAACCTGTGGAATTCTCTACCACAGAAGGCTGTGGAGGCCAAGTCACTGAATATATTTAAGAAGGAGATAGATAGATTTCTAGACACAAAAGGCATCAAGGGGTATGGGGAGAGAGCATGTAAGGGGTGGTGTGTGTGGTCAGCTTTGCCTCTGACTCCCTGAGTGGTTCGAATCGCTCCCACTCCCTTGGTTCTAGACTTTGGACTTATTTGGGGGTTGTAATGAAATTGCAACAGACAACGGAGTTGGTCAAAAAAAACTTGGATTTTATTTGAGACAGAAAAATATAAAACACAATAATCTTATCACTCTAAAAGGGGGAACACTTCGGAATATGCGAGGGAGAGTGACAATAGACAAAATACCTTACCCCTCCCAATCCCACTACACTAACTAGGTTGGATTCCAGAGGACCAGGAAATGCTCACCAAACGACTTTCTTGACAGTTGTAGAAGTTCGCGATTTCGGGGTTCTCTTTAGTTGTGGCGGTTGGGGCCTGCCGTACCCCGGACGTGGTGGAAGACTGCACCTGCGTTGGGTTTTCAGTCTTCGCCTGTCCGCTGATGCGGTTGGGTGCGTATGTGGATTTATCGGGTAAGTACCCAATTTCCTTTGGTTAGGTATAGTTTTAGAGTCTTTTGCATTAAAACTTACCCAGGGGTAAGTCAGGCTAGCTTGTAGAGTGGGAACAAACTTGCGAATCTTCGGTTTCTTCCAGGTTGGTTTCTTGTTGGTCGCGGTGGCCCAATATTACCTGGTTGGTGGTAATATTGTTAGTTGTTGGTTTCTTGGGGCCTTTGGTTGCCGCGATTCCTTTCTCCTTTCATTGCGTTCTTCTTTCCTCGAGTCTCTGATTCTCCGATGATGATGAGTAGTACCTTCTTCTCCCGTGTTGTTGTTCCGAGAGGCTGCTTGTACCTGGATGAGGTGATCTGTGTAATTGACAAAGCAGGCCTCAATTATACTGTTTTGAGGCCTTGCTTATCTGCCCGCCAAATCTCCTCTGGCCCATTGTTAATTTTGGCGGGCTCGTTAACTTTAATAGTTTTAACATTCTTATCGCATTTCGGGGCTGGTCCCATCTATTTTTAATTGACTTTTAACTAGTTTCGGGATCAGTTTAAGTGTGCGAAGTGGTTTTGGATGTCCCTGTGAGTAGTTTAAACTGTTGTGCGATTGTCTTCTCCTGCTGGGGCCAGGGTCTCTTTTGTTGATTAGTGGCATGTATTGTATTATTCATGTTCTTGATGGCCCTGTAGGTTTTGGCAGGAACTGTCCTTCCGTAGGCCTATTGGCCTAGAAATTCATTAAGGCGCTGCCAGCTTTGCGGCCAGTTACCGCCTAAAGAGGGCTTCTGCGTCAAAAATGAGTTTGCGCTGATATTCAGTGCAGCGGTATTGGCGGCGGTAGCCGTTAGCGCTGCGCCGGCACCGATGACGTCATCGGTGTGCGCAGTGCCTCGGTTCCGCCCGGAATCCGGCCCGATCCCCATATTTAGTAGCGGCTGCCAACAGCGACCAAAAAACGGGGCCGTGCTGTAGCCTTAGTGGGGCGCTTTAAAGGGGAAGGTGCGGCCGGCCGCTTTTTCGGCGGCCGCCTGCCCGCACCTCCTTCCCCGGCCTCCTCCCCCCCACCCCCCGCGGCATTGCCGGCTGCTTTCCGCGAACCCGGCACTTCTCCGTGGTGCCGGGCTCATTTGCCGGCACTCTCCAGCGGCGATCTCCCCGTTGCAGGCAGCTCCCCCTTAAGAGAAGGAGGAGACCTGCAGTACCGCAGCCTGCCGCTCCGCAGCGGCTGGCGCAGCGGCGCCAGGAGCGCTGAAATTCAGTGTCAGCGCACCAAGCGGAGGCGGGCACACCCTGGTATAGCGCCCGGTTCCGATTTGGGGCGCTAACACTGAATATCTGACGATCGCTAATGGCTCCCCGCCCAGCGCTAACTTTTGGGCGCGAGCGAGCTGGCCGCCCCAAAGTGAATTTCTAGGCCATTGTCTTTATGTAGAATGACTGCGACGGTCCAGAACATTCCCAGACAATCTGGCATTTGCCAATACTCAAACTGTTTGTCCCGCAGTGCCCAACCCAGTTCCTTTGTTGCAGCCTTCCGCAGGCCTGGACATGCCTTTTAAAATAGCCAAATCTTCCTGGGGTTTTGACTTTAAGTCCCTTTTGGCCCAATATTATTTTAAACAGTCCAATATCTCTTCTTTTCTTGGTTAGGGGGAGCCTGTAGAATTTTGCGAGCCTTACAAGTGGGAATATGGTGTTGAGGTAGAGGATCAGCCACGATCATATTGAATGGCAGAGCAGGCTCGAAGGGCCGAATGGCCTACCTCTGCTCCTATCTTGCTATGTTCTATGTTTCTATGTTTGTGGGATCGTGCTGTGCGTAAGTTGGCTGCCGCGTTTCCTACATGACACAGTGACCACACTTCAAAAAAAAAGTACTTCATTGGCTGTAAAGCGCTTTGGGACGTGCTGAGGTCGTGAAAGGTGCCAAGTTCTTTCTCTTTGCTTTCTCGTTGACCAGGGTGCTGTCCTGTGCCGTGAACCTTGACCCTTCACCTCGGGGGGGAGGGGCTACCTAATTAAGAAAAGAGTGCCCTGGTTCGTTCACATGGCCCTTCAAGTGATCGGTGCCGGGCGGGGGGTTCAAACATGACTGGAGGTTGGGAAGCAGCACGCTCACGCTCCCGTCTGCTCACGCACTTTGGCGGTGGGGAGGGGGGGCGAGCGGTTGGGGTGAGGGGGTCACATGATGCATTGTGGGCTGTAAAAACGATAATAATATGCCTCACTTGAAATAAAACGCTGTGCACAGCCCCTTTAAATAGTCTCAGCGAATGACACAACCTAACAGGGCTTAATCTTGATGTCCTTGACAGGCATATAAACACAGGCCGAATGCCTCCCATTCCAGTGCCTTCTGGTTAGAACTGGTAGGGTCAGCGTGTGAGATGGAACATTAATCCCATTTCGGAGGGGCCTTTGGAAAAGGGCCCTCTCTGCCACCCTGACCGACCAGTCCCATCACTGAAGAAAGAAAAGGAACTTGCCTTTGACTTCAAGGGTTAAGTTACGAGGAGAGGTTACACAAACTAGGGTTGTATTCCCTGGAATTGAGACGGTTAAGCGGTGATCTGATCGAAGCTTTCAGGATATTAAGGGGAACTGATAGGGTAGACAGAGAGAAACCATTTCTACTGATTGGGGAGTCTAAGACTAGGGGAGCAGAGTCTAAACATTAGAGCCAGACCTTTCAGGAGTGAAGTTAGGAAACACTTCTACACACAAAGGGTGGGAGAGGTTTGGAATTCTCTTCCGCAAACGGCAACTGATGTTAGATCAATTGTTAATTTTAAATAGGAAATTGATAGATTTTTGTCAACCAAAGGTATTAAGGGATATGGGCCAAAGGCGGGTATATGGAGTTAGGTCCCAGATCAGCCATGATCTCATTGAATGGCGGAGCAGGCTCGAGGGCCTCCTTGTGCTCATATGTTCCTAGGTACAGCGCCTTTCACCACCTCAGGACGTCCCAAGGTGCTTCGCAGCCAATGAAGTCCTTTTGAAGTGCGGTCACTGTTGTAATGTGGGAAACGCAGCAGCCAATTTGTGCACAGCAAGCTCCCACAAACGGCAATGTGATAATGACCCAGTGATGTTGATTGAAGGATAAATATTGGCTCCACAAGACACCGGGGAGAACTCCCCCCGCTCAAGGCAGGGACAGGGTACTGAAATTGGATGATCAGCCATGATCTCATTGAATGGCGGAGCAGGCTCGAAGGGCCGAATGGCCTGCTCCTATCTTCTATGTTTCTATGTATCTTCTAATAGTGGCCGTGGGATCTTTTACGTCCGCCCAAGAGGGCAGACGGGACCTCAGTTTAACGTCTCTTCCGAAAGACGGCACCTCCGACAGAGCGGCGCTCCCTCAGTATTTAACACTGGGAGTGTCAGCCTGAATAAAGTGTTCAAGTCTCTGGAGTGGGACTTGAACCCACAACCTTCTGACTCAGAGGAGAGAGAGTGCTACCTACTGAGCCACAGCTGACACAGTCATTTATATCCTCTCAAATTCAACTGCCAGCCAGTGACCACGCCCTGGCTGACATGGGATCAGACCACAAGAGGATGGTTTGCAACAAATCAATCGCGAACTAACTTTCAGACTAATAACATTTCAGCAATTGCTTCAGTTTAACTGGCCTTAGCAGTGATTGGCGGGGATGTCTGTGAATTATTGCTGCAATTCTTGCTGCAGGACTTGACAGGGTAGATGCGGGGAGGATGTTTCCCCCTGGCTGGGGAGTCTCGAACCAGGGGTCACAGTCTCAGAATAAGGGGTCGGCCATTTAGGACTGAGATGAGGAGAAATTTCTTCACTCAGAGGGTGGTGAATCTTTGGAATTCTCTACCCCAGTGGGCTGGGGAGGCTCAGTCATTGGGTATATTCAAAACAGAGATTGCTAGATTTTTGAATATTAAGGGAATCAAGGGATATGTGTAGTGTATGTACCTTTAAGGGGAGAACTACTTTTTACAGCTCCTGTATCCTGTAGTACCGGCAGTGACCACACCTGTATATAACCCTGAGTAGGGATCTGCATAGTTAGTTTTAGAGTAACCCTCATCCAGTAAACACCTGTTGATTGTTCTCTGCAGTCTCTTGTCTAATTATTGAAGGACACACAACATCAAGATACACAGATCTAACAATATGAGGATAGTGCAGGAAAGTGGAGATGAGGTAGAAGATCAGCCATGATCTTATTGAATGGTGGAGCAGGCTCGAGGGGCCAAATGGCCGACTCCTGCTCCTATTTCTTATGTTCTTATGAGCTTGGAGAGGGCATGAAGGGAGATAGAAGAGAAACTAAAGAAAGATGTGAGTTGAGGGCTTAGGCAAGGGGGAACTTTGGCTTGATGGGCTAGGGAAAGGGAGGGAAGCGGCAGAGGGTAGCTGAATGGATGGTTTCAAGCTTAGTGACAACGAAGTCCATGAGCCCCTTGCACTTCTTGTTGGTGAGGGTGGAGGAGGCAAATGTTAATTTGAAGGCCATTTGTGGCTTGATTTCAAGAGAGGAAAACACGCAAGGTTTGACTGGGAGTTTGACAGGTCAAGTTGGATGTACAGTTAAGCTTCTGGTTGAATTCCATGTCACCTAATTTCACATGATGGATACAAAGAGGAAGGCCATTTGACCGATCAGCCATGATCTTATTGAATGGCGGAGCAGGCTCGAGGGGCCGAATGGCCGGCTCCTGCTCCTATTTCTTATGTTCTAATTCGTGGCTGAGACATTTCTGGTAGGGGTTCTGAGCCCAGCAATTGAGCAAGCGGAACTCATAGGCCGAGACAGCACAATCACTGAAACAGGGCAGCAATTTCAGCAACGTCGCGTTCCTGCAGCGAGTAACTCTGCCCAGCAACAGCGTACGGCAAGACCAGCACCAGAAACAATGACACCAGAACCAGCAGCAACAACACCAACAGTAGCCGAGTGGGTACTTGAGCCCAGTGGCTATGTTGCTGGACTAGTAATCCAAGAGGCTCTGCACTAACAGATCCATGATTATTGAGACATGAGTTGAAATCGCAGCTGGGGTAATTAAATAAAATCTGGACAAAGCATATGGGATCTTGGGCTTCATAAACAGAGGTATTGAGTACAAAAGTAGAGAAGTTATGCTGAACCTTTATAAAGCGCTGGTTAGGCCACAACTGGAGTATTGCGTCCAGCTCTGGTCACTAGACTTTAGGAAGGATGTGAAGGCCCTTGAGAGGGTGCAGAGGAGATTTACCAGAATGGTTCCGGGGATGGGGGATCTTAGCTACAAGGACAGGTTGGAGAAGCTGGATTTGTTTTCATTAGAGCAAAGGAGGTTGAGGGGTGTTTTGATCGAGGTGTACAAGATTATGATGGGTTTGGATAGGCTAGATGGGGAAAGGCTGTTCCCACTAGTTGATGGTACAAGGACTAGGGGACACAGATTTAAGGTTTTGGGCAAGAGATACAGGGGGGATGTGAGGGAAAACTTTTTTACGCAGCGAGTGGTGAGGACCTGGAACTCGCTGCCGACGGAAGTGGTGGAAACGGAGACACTCGATGTTTTCAAGGGGAGACCGGATAGGCACTTGAGGGAAATAAACTTGCAGGGCTACGGGGAGAGAGCGGGGGAATGGGACTGACTGGATTGCTCTACAGAGAGCCGGCACGGACTCAATGGGCCGAATGGCCTCCTTCTGTGCTGCAATGACCCCTAAAAAGCTAGTATCAGTAATGGTGACCATGAAACTACCGGATTGTCGTAAAAAACCCATCTTGGTTCACTAATGTCCTTTAGGGAAGGAAATCTACTGTCCTTACCCGGTCTGGCCTATGTGTGACTCCAGACCCACAGCAACGTGGTTGACTCTTAACTGCCCTCTGAAATGGCCTAGCAAGCCACTCAGTTATATTCAAGAAGGCGGCTCACCACCACCTTCTCAATTAGGATGGGCAAAATATGCTGGCCTTGCCAACAACGCCCCCGTCCCGTGAATGAATAAAAAAACAACACCTCCGGCACCTACCGACAGCGCAGCTCTCCCTCAGTACAGCACTGGGAGTGTCAGCCTGGATTATGGGCTCAAGTCGGGTGATCTTGCTGTGCGCAAATTGGTTGCCGCGTTTCCTACATTTCAACGGTGACTACACTTCAAAAAGGTACTCCATTGGCTGTAAAGCGCTTTGGGAGGTCGCGAAAAGGCGCTATAGAAATGCAGGTCTCTCTTTCCTGATCATCAGAAAGACTGAAGCCATCAGTGTTGAGCGCCTGTCATATTCTCCACTCCAACATCACTGATTGCTGCTCCCTTCCCCTGGGCCGTGGGCTTAGGCCGAACCAGACCGTGTGAAACCCCTGGAGGCGTTAACGGGAGGCGCAAAGCAACCCAATTTTTAGGCCTATGACACAATGGGGGAAAAATTGGGTGGCGCCCCAAGCTAACGTCGCCGGGGTGCTAATTTTAGCGCCCCGAAAAAGTTAGCGCCCCTCTGCCGGAAATTCAATGGTAGCGCCCCAAGCAGGAGGCAGGGCGCTACTGGAAGCGCTCCCCCTCCCTCTTGGGGCGCTCCCATTGAATATCGCGGCGCTACGTGCAACAGCGACCTGCGCGCTGGCACGTAGCGCCGCGGTACTGCAGGGCTCCCTGCCCTGATTAAAGGGGAGGGGCCTAGTGCGGACGGCGCTGATGTCATCGCCGGGGGGGGGGGGCGCTAACGAGAAGCGCAAATTAACCCAATTTTTCCCCCCATGACTCTAAATGCTAACGCAGGGAGGAGGATGAGTGGAAAGGATGGCGCATCCTGTGGCTCCCCCTCTCCGTCACCATGGGGGCGATTTTGCCAGCCCTGGGGAGGCGGGTTTGGAGGCGCGACTGCTGGGAGAATGGCAGAATCTGGGGACGGGTGCCCATCCCGCACCCAACCCGCCTCCGTGCCACCATCCCAGGAGGCGGGTAGGGGACCCGCGCCGGGTCCCGTCTCCTGGAGCCGGGAAGGGGATTACAGCCACTTAACAGCCTGTTAACAGGTAGCTAACGGGCAGTTAAGAGGATTAGCCCCATTTTTCCATCAGAGGCGTGGGCTTCCCGATGTCGGGAAACCCCGCCAGGGTCACCGAGGCGAGCAGTGGGTCTGCGGGGGTCGGAGGGGTGCAAAAGTGCGCTGTGAAGGTGAGTGATGGGTGCAAGTGTGGAGAGGTGAGTATGTGAGGTGAGTGAAAAGTGATAGAAAATGTTCACTTACCTTTGTTTCTTCCTGCAGGCGTCAAACGTTGGGGATGCGGAGAGTCTCGCATCTCACTGGCAGAGATGACAGATGGTTGCTGCATTCTCCGATGCAACAACCATCTAATTTCTGCTAAAGGAAGAGGTTTGATGGGTCTTGAATACAAGAACTCATCAAACAACAGAGAATGTCAGTGTTTGGCAGCTTCACAGAGCTGTCAAACGATGATAATTCATCTGTCAAAAGCTTTTGACAGATGAAACGTCAATACGCTGACGTTCTCTGTAACCGGCTTCCCCTTAATTGGCCTGCTAAGCCCCGCTGGGCGGGCTTAACAAGGTCAATCAAGGGAAACTAGCGTGGGGTTGGCCAGAAGTCGATGGAGGCGGGACTAAAACCCGACAAGCAGCAGTCCCGCCTCCAAACGCTCCCCATTGACAGATGTACGAGAGGAATCAGGAGACAGTTGGATGCCTGTCCGGAGAGACGTGGGAGCGAGGGATATGGTAAGCAGTGGGGTTAGGTTGGGACTGATTTGCAGAAAAGTAATCGCCCCTTTCCTCTCCCTAACAATTCTCCTGTTGCTATAAGAACCATGATCCCAATTCTGGAAAGTCTTTAGGATGTGTTGTTCCTAGACTTACACTGGAAAGCAAGAACTCGCATTTTTACAGCACCTTTCACCACCTCAGGACGTCCCTGAAGCACTTCGCAGCCAATTAATTACTTTCACAGTGTAGTCACTGTTGCAATGTAGAGAAACGCAGCAGCCCATTTGCGCACAGCAAGATCCCACAAACAGCAAATGAATGAATTACATAGAATTTACAGCACATTCGGCCCCACTGGTCCGTGCCGGTGTTTATGCTACACATGAGCTTCCTCCCACCCCTCTTCATCTTACTCTATCAGCATCTCCTTCTAACCTGTTCTCCCTCATGTACTTATCCAGCTTCCCCTTAAATGTATCTCTGCTATTTGCCTCAACCACTCCCTGTGGGAGCGAGTTCCACATTCTCACCACTCTCTGGGTAAAGAGGTTTCCCCTGAGTTCCCTATTGGATTTATTAGTGACTATCTTATATCGATGACCCCTAGTTCTGGATTCTCCCTCTATCAGATCACACCTTGGCCTTTTTTTTTCTAGAGAACTGTGCAGACTTTTCTGACAGTTATAACCTCTCAGTTCTGGTAAATCTCTTTTTTCTACCTTCTCCAGTGCCTCTATATCCTTTTTATATGGAGACCAGAACTGTGCACAGTGCTCCAAGTGTGGTCTAACCACGGTTCGATACAAGTTTAACACTACTTTGCAATTAAATCCCCCTCGAAAGAAAGACTTGCATTTCTATAGCGCCTTTCACGACCTCAGGACGTCCCAAAGCACTTTATAGCCAATGAAGTACTTTTCTTGAAGTGTAGTCACTGTTGTGATGTAGGAAACGCGGCAGCCAATTTGTGCACAGCAAGCCCCCACAAACAGCAATGTACACTTCAGCCATTGGAACCAGTTTCTCTTTATTTACTCTATCCCAACCAGTTCATGATTTTGAACGCCCCTATCAAATCTCCTCTTAACTTTCTCTGCTCTAAGGAGAACAACTCCAGCTTCTCTAGTCTATCAGCAATGTGATAATGACCAGATCATCTATTTCAGTGATGTTGGTTGAGGGATAAATATTGGCCCCAGGACACCGGGGAGAACTCCCCTGCGCTATTTCGAAATAGTGCCCATAGGATCTCTTACGTCCACCTGGGAGGGCAGAAGGGGGCCTCGGTTTAACGTCTCATCCAATGGATGGCACCTCTGACAGTGTAGCGCTCCCTCAGTACTGCCCCTCCGACAGTCCCACAGTACTGCCCCTCCGACAGTGCGCCGTTCACTCAGTACTGCCCCTCCGACAGTGCGGCGCTCCCTCAGTACTGCCCCTCCGACAGTGTGTCGCTCCCTCAGTACTGCCCTTCCGACAGTGCAGTGCTCCCTCAGTACTGCCCCTCCGACAGTGCCGCGCTTCCTCAGTGCCGCCCCTCCGACAGTGCAGCGCTCCCTCAGTACTGCCCCTCCAACAGTGCAGCGCTCCCTCAGTACTGCCCCTCCGACAGTGCGGTGCTCCCTCAGTACTGCCCTTCCGACAGTGTGGCGCTCCCTCAGTACTGCCCTTCCGACAGTGCGGTGCTCCCTCAGTACTGCCCTTCCGGCAGTGTGGCGCTCCCTCAGTACTGCCCCTCCGACAGTGCGGCGCTCCCTCAGTACTGCCCCTCTGACAGTGCGGCGTTCACTCAGTACTGACCCTGTGGCAGTGCGGCGCTCCCTCAGTACTTCCCCTCTGACAGTGCGGCGCTCCCTCAGTACTGACCCTCCGACAGTGCGGCGCTCCCTCAGTACTGCCCCTCCGACAGTGCGGCGCTCCCTCAGTACTGACCCTCCGACAGTGCGGCGCTCCCTCAGTACTGCCCCTCCGACAGTGCGGCGCTCCCTCAGTACTGCCCCTCCGACAGTGCAGCACTCCCTCAGTACTGCCCCTCCGACAGTGCGGCGCTCCCTCAGTACTGCCCCTCCGACAGTGTGGCGCTCTCTCAGTACTGCCCCTCTGACAGTGCAGCGCTCCCTCAGTACTGACCCTTCGGCAGTGCAGCGCTCCCTCAGTACTGCCCCTCTGACAGTGCGGTGTTCACTCAGTACTGCCCCTCCGACAGTGCGGTGTTCACTCAGTACTGCCCCTCTGACAGTGCGGCGTTCACTCAGTACTGCACCAGGAGAGTCGGCCTAGATTTTTGTGCTCAAGTTTCTGGGTTGGAACTTGAACCCACGACCTTCATGACTCAGAGGCGAGCGTGCTGCCCACTGAGCCACTGGCTGAATCCGAGTGCTTTGTTTGCTTTTTTTATGGCCTTATGAACCAGCAGTGCGCCTTTCAGTACAATAGCAAAATACTGCAGATGCTGGAAATCCGAAATAACAACAGAAAATGCTGGAAAAACTCAGCAGGCCAGGCAACATCCGTGGAGAGAAATTAGAGTCGACGTTTCGGGTCGAACCCTTTTTCAAAACTGGAAAGGAAATGAAATAGATCGAAAGGCAGGGCTGGGAGAGAACAAAAGAAGTGAAGAGACATTAAGAGGTATTCAAAACCAGACGAGATGGTGATCGGACTAGTGGAGACAAAAGGCGGCTCAGATTAGGTGTGAAATGTTCTGGCAGAATGAGAAACAACTGCCATGTGGGAGAGAGAAAAAAAAGGAAAGGGGGGGAGGGAAAAACCAAAACAAAGGTGTGGATAAAATATAAGTAAAAATGTAATAGGGGCCGAGGTTATGATCTGAAATTGTTGAACTCGATATTGAGTCCGGAAGGCTGCAAAGTGCCTAATCGGAAGATGAGGTGCTGTTCCTCGAGTTTACGTTGAGCTTCCGTGGAACAATGCAAGAGGCCAAGGACGGTGAGGTCCGAGTGGGAATGGGGCGGTGAATTAAAATGACAGGCGACTGGAAGCTCGGGGTCACCCTTACGGACTGAACGGAGGTGTTCCGCAAAGCGGTCACCCAATCTGCGTGCCTTTTAGTGATTTGTTCTATCTGTGCCCCGAGATCCCGTTACTCTTCTAGACCGAGAAAAGGAGCTCAGTGACATCTGCCAAGGCCCAAGGTACTACACAACCGCAAGGAGAACGAGGCATATTCAACGTGTAGCAATCTGAAAGGTGCATTTGACGGAGATCAAGGATATCCGTAGCTCTGCAGGCCCTGTCCGCTGACAAGACCGGCAAAGGAGAGAGAAAATTTCCAGATCAGTTGGAGCGTAAGACAGAGGATGCTCCCACAGCACTGTCTGAGGTTAGAATAGGACATTTTCCCAGAATCGGGGTTTCAGAACCTGTTTCCATCCCGCCTCCAAGAGACGGGATAGGCCCCTAAGGCCCTAAGGCCCTTAACAACCAGTTAATTGTCTCTATAATCCCATTTTGAGAGGCCTTTCTGATTTTAACACATTTCTCCCGTCCTGCACGTCTCCTCTGGAACACGCCAGGTAATCCTGGCGGCCTCACAAGTGGATTGCTTACTAACAGCTGCAGCTCCACCATTAAAAAGGAGTTTTCACCGATGATCATTTGCAGGTGGCAGAACTTTGTTGTCTCAGGTCTGGGGGAACTTTTAACAGGCCTACTCATTGTTGTGGAAGTTTGGAGCCTGACACCCATCTCCAGTGTGACCTCCTGGGAAACCCCTCTCCCCACCTTGAGTGAGCGCTTCCTCAACTGAGGCATATACCAGAACCAACCCACTACCGAACATCAAACCACCGTTTCCAAGACTGTCACTGACCTCATCTCCTCTGGAGATTTTCCCCCTGCTGCCACCAACCTCATAGTTCCCCAACCCCGCACAGCCCGCTTCTACCTCCTTCCCAAGATCCACAAACAGGACTGCCCTGGTAGACCCATCGTTTCAGCCTGTTCTTGCCCTACAGAACTTATCTCTTCCTATCTTGACTCTATCTTTTCTCCCCTTGTCCAGTCTCTTCCCACCTACATCCGCGACTCTTCGGACGCCCTCCGCCACTTTAACAGTTTCCAGTTTCCTGGCCCCAACCGCTTCCTTTTCACCATGGACGTACAATCCCTCTACACGTCCATCCCCCACCCGGATGGCCTGAGGGCGCTCCGCTTCTTCCTTGAACAGAGGCCCGACCAGTCCCCATCCACCACGACCCTCCTCCGCCTGGCTGAACTTGTTCTCACATTGAACAACTTCTCCTTTACCTCCACTCATTTCCTCCAAATCAAAGGTGTTGCCATGGGTACCCGCATGGGTCCTAGCTATGCCTGCCTTTTCGTGGGCTATGTGGAACAATCTTTGTTCCAGTCCTACTCGGGTCCCCTCCCTCACCTCTTTTTCCGATACATTGATGACTGTATCGGTGCCGTTTCCTGCTCTCGCCCTGAACTTGACAATTTCATTCACTTTGCCTCCAATTTCCACCCTTCCCTCACCTTCACATGGTCCATCTCGGACTCTTTCCTTCCCTTCCTCGACTTCTCCGTCTCCATCTCTGGGGATAGGTTATCGACCAATATTTACTACAAGCCCACTGACTCCCACAGCTACCTGGACTACACTTCCTCCCACCCCGCTTCCTGTAAGGACTCTATTCCATTCTCCCAGTTTCTCCGCCTCCGCCGTATCTGCTCCGACGATGCCACCTTCCACACCAGTGCTTCAGACATGTCTTCCTTTTTCCGCAACCGAGGATTCCCCTCTACTGTGGTTGACACTGCCCTCGACCATGTCAGTTCTATCTCCCGCACTTCTGCCCTCACCCCTGCCCCTCCCTCCCGGAACCACGATAGGGTTCCCCTTGTCCTCACCTTTCACCCCACCAGCCTCCACATTCAACGGATCATCCTCCGGCATTTCCGCTACCTCCAAAGTGATCCCACCACCAAACGTATCTTCCCCTCCCCTCCCCTTTCAGCATTCCGCAGGGACCACTCCCTCCGAGACACCCTAGTCCACTCCTCTATCACCTCAAACAGCCCTTCCTCTTCGCCTGGCACCTTCCCGTGCAAGCGGAGGAGATGTAACACCTGCCCCTATACCTCCCCCCTTCCCACTGTCCAGGGCCCCAAACACCCCTTCCAGGTGAAACAGCGATTTACTTGTACTTCTCGCAATCTAGTATACTGTATTCGCTGCTCACGATGCGGTCTCCTCTACATTGGGGAGACCAAACGCAGATTGGGTGACCGCTTTGCGGAACACCTCCGTTCAGTCCGTAAGGGTGACCCCGAGCTTCCGGTCGCCTGTCATTTTAATTCACCGCTCCATTCCCACTCGGACCTCACCGTCCTTGGCCTCTTGTATTGTTCCACGGAAGCTCAACGTAAACTCGAGGAACAGCACCTCATCTTCCGATTAGGCACTCTGCAGCCTTCCGGACTCAATATCGAGTTCAACAATTTCAGATCATAAGCTCGGCCCCCATTTCATTTTCTCTTGTAATTGTTCCACTCCTTTCCCCCCCCCCCCCCTTTCCTTTTGTTTCTCTCTCACACCTGGCAGCTATCTTTTGCCCTGCCAGTACACTTTACACCTAATCCCAGCCTATTACCATCTCGTCTAGCTTCTAATCTCTTTTACTTCTTTTGTTTCTTTTATTCTTTTGTCCGATCGCAGCCCTGCCTCCGATCTAGTTTCTTTTCTTTCCAGTTTTGAAGAAGGGTCCAACCCGAAACGTCAACTCAAATTTCTCTCCACAGATGTTGCCTGACCTGCTGAGTTTTTCCAGCATTTTCTGTTGTTATACCAGAACCATTTATTTCCTTTCCTCCTGGACATCAGATTCGGACGAAGACCAGCCGTTGCAGCAGCAGAACCATGAACAACAGCAGCACCAACAGCAGCAGCAACAACAGGAGCGCCAAGCTGCTGCTCACCCACCTGAAGCTGCGCAGGCCAGAAAGCGCCAGCACGCGACCACATTGCTGCCCGGGATGCAAGGGACGCACTCATGTTGGCCAGATTTGCTTAGCCTGCACAATCAAACACTTTTGCCTCGCACCTTCTCACCAGAGCATCGACAATGGACAAGAACCTGTGGATTCCTATCACTCTGACCACCATACTGACAATTGCAAGTCGCTCTGAGCCCTCAATGTGGAAGTCCCATTTGCGAAATGACACAGGCTACAACTTCAACAGTTTACCATCAGAATTTTTTATCACAACAAGCAACTGGTGGCATTTCAAAAATAAACACAACATAACCCAAGTGACTACCCTTGTGACTACTTGTGCATTATCTTCCTCTTACGCGTGCTCCTACGTGGTGCTTCCCCTGTGGCTTCAGCAGGTGTGGAGGCCCTTTGCTCACTTGCTTGCTGCTCCTGTCTCGACACCTTTGGCGGACGTCCTCTGGGGTTGCGAACCTGTGAGGGCTCGGCAACAGTCTGCTGCTCCTATGGCTGTGCAGGGGATGAGGACTCTGGTGGGGCTCTGACCGAGGGCTTTGCAGTGGCATGGTCGTGTGAGTGCTTGGAGAGGAGGCCCCACTTCCTTGTTGTCTGCCACCAACATCCCTCTCATGGGTCAGCCCCACTTCAGAGCTAGCAAGTGGCTTGACAGCACCTTACTGCACTGCAGGGGGGCCATGAGAACCCGTTTCTGCACTGGAAGTCCTACTCCAGAGGACTTCTATGAAGGTCTGGTTTCTATGCTCAATAGCTGACCATCGCTCCTCAAGAGATGTCAGTCTATTCTGAACAATGACCATGTTTTCAACACTCTGGTGACTTAGCTCCTCCATGGCCGTAGCCATCCTCTCCTCTAACGTAGTCATCCTTTCCACGGAGGTTGCCATCCTTTCCGTGGTGATGCGTTCATGTGCCAATGCCTCCACAAAGGCTCTGCTCATGTTCGCGATGGACTCCTCCATTCGCTCCACACTCGCAGCGACCCTGGAGACAAAACTTGCCAGAGACTCCTGCACCTGTTCCTGGAGTTCCAGCACCGCTCTCCTTCTGGATGGACCCGGAGGCACAGGGTCGACATGCAGCTGAGCCGAGCTGGCAGAGTCCTGTGCCCTCCGACGAGGACTCTCCACTGCTGTCCCTGTCTCCACCATCTGCTGATGCTCACTTGTGAGCTGTGATAAACCAGGTGACAACACTACTCTATCTCGCGATGGTCCCACCGAGGTGTGAGTGTCTGCGCTGGTGCTGGGTGCACTTTCTTCTGCTGACGCTGTGCCCTCAGAGGTTGCAGCTTCCTCTGAGGAGTCTTGAGGGTCAGGCTGTTCCTCCTGGACAGTGGGGACGGGGGCTGTCGATGGTCCTGTGGGGGAGTAAAGGAAAGAGTTAGAGATGTGAGGTAAAGGTTGCATGCACATTGAATTGTGCAGATGATCATAAGTCAATCTGTAAGAGCATCAGAATCATTATCGGTCACTCATGCAATGTCAATGAGAGAGTTGCCAAACTATTCTGTCACTAGCTTGCTGTGATGCGCCTGTCTGTCCGTCCCCCACTTGAGAATCGTCCTCGACACCAGCGATTTCCAGGGCCGCCTCCTCCGAGGTGGTGAGCTGGGCTACTGAGGGTGGCCCTCCTCCTGTCCTCGCTCTTTCCCTCTTATTGTGGGCTCTCTTTTCCTGCAATGAGGGACACAAGTGGAGTTTGAGTGAGAATGAAGGAGTGAGTGTAGAGAATCCATGGCATAGATGCTTAGAAGGAGACAAAGGACCCTCCCTGTGTGTTGTAAGTTGTTGTCATTGTATCACAGTGATAGGGAGTGTGAGGGCTGCATGGTCGAATAGTTAAGTGAATGTAACCAGAGAGAGAGAGGGAATGGGTAAGGATGCAGGGATGTAAGTGTCAAGTGGGATGTGGAGGAAGAGGTTGGCAAAGCAGAGTGCCGGTGAGGAGAGGTGATGGGGATCAGATTGAGGGTGATGGGAAAGTCATACTCACTTTTCCTGTGTGGAGAAGGTCATGAAACCTCTTCCTGCACTGCAGCCAGGTTCTGCGGCTCATCGATATGGAGTTGACCTCCTCTGCTACTTGCATCCACACAGCTTTAGTCTGCTGGGGGAGGCTTTTTCCTCCCTGAGGAAGGGAAGAGCACCTCCTTATTTCATCTTGCTCCCTCCACCAGAGCTTGGAGGGAGGCCTCATCGAACCTTGGAGCACACTTTGGCCGACTGCTGGACATAGTTGCTGAATGAAGCGATCACAACAATGGGCATAAAGTTTAAAGTCTCCAGAAGAAGCCAGGCTGCTTGCAGGCCTTAAATCCAGCAGCATTGATGACATCATCGGAGGCGACTTTCTGAATGAAAAGACTCATTGGGCTAGAGGTTCCCACACGCTGGAAATCAATCGCCCAATTAGGGGAAAATCGCACTTTTTTCCCACTTCACATCGGAGTCGGGGTCCTGACACGAAAACCACCTGACACGCCCCAGCCCGCCCCCAATGGCAAAATCCAGCCCGTTGTGTCCTCCTCACAATTTGCTTTTCCACCTATCTTTGTATCATCAGCAAATTTGGCTACAGTACACTCGGTCCCTTCATCCAAGTCATTACTATAGATTGTAAATAGTTGGAACCAGTTTCTCTTTGTTTACTCTATCTAAACCCCTCATAATCAAGGGGAAGTGCAACGAGACCTGGGTGTCCTTGTGCACCAGTCGCTGAAGGTAAGCATGCAGGTGCAGCAGGCGGTTAAGAAGGCAAATGGTATGTTGGCCTTCATAGCGAGAGGGTTTGAGTACAGGAACAAGGATATCTTGCTGCAGTTGTACAGGGCCTTGGTGAGACCACACCTTGAGTATTGTGTGAAGTTTTGGTCGCCTTATCTGAAGAAGGATGTTCTTGCCATGGAGGGAGTGCAGCGAAGATTCACCAGACTGATACCTGGGATGGCAGGAATGACATATGAGGAGAGATTGGGTCGATTGGGCTTATACTCGCTGCAGTTTAGAAGAATGAGAGGGGATCTCATTGAAACTTATAAAATTCTAACAGGATTAGACAGACTGGATGCAGGAAGGATGTTCCCGATGGTCGGGGAGTCCAGAACCAGGGGTCACAGTCTAAGGATAAGGGGTAAGCCATTTAGGACTGAGATGAGGAGGAATTTCACCCAGAGTGGTGAACCTGTGGAATTCTCTACCACACAAGGCAGTGGAGGCCAATTCATTAAATATATTCAAGAAGGAGTTGGATATATTTCTTAAGGCTAAAGGGATCAAGGGATATGGGGAGAAGGCAGGGACAGGGTACTGAGTTTGGATGATCAGCCATGATCTCATTGAATGGCGGAGCAGGCTTGAGGGGCCGAATGGCCTACTCCTGCTCCGATCTTCTATGTTTCTATAAATCTCCTCTCAACCTTCTCTGCTCTAAGGAGAACAACCCCAGCTTCTCTAGTCTATCAGTAATATTATAACGACCAGATCATCTATTTCAGTGATGTTGGTTGAGGGATAAATATTGGCCCCTAGACACCGGGGAGAACGCCCCTGCTCCTCTTTGAAATAGTGCCCATAGGATCTCTTACGTTCACTCGGGAGGGCAGAAGGGGGCCTCGGTTTAACGTCCCATCCGAAAGACGGCACCTCCGACAGTGCAGCGTTCCCTCTTGAGTGCCGGGCTCGTTTGCCGGCTCTTCTGAGCCCTGGTGGCCCAGCCGGGCGCCAGGACGCGCTGTGCCAGGTGCCTCCATTTTTAATAAGGGGAGGAAAGCCTGCGGTACCGCGGCATGTAGCGCCGCGATATTGGCTCGCAGCGCCCCAAGAGGGACGCGGGGCACTTCCAATAGTGCCCCTCCTCCCTCTCGGGGCGCTACCTGGGAAAATCGGCCACGGGGGCGCTAACTTTAGCTAAAAGTAGCGCCCCAGCGAAGTTAGCACCCCAAAGGGGGTGCGACTCAATTATTCCCCCATCGAGCAGAAAATCGTGGAAATTATGCTGAACCTGTATAAAACACTGGTACGGCCTCAACTGGAGTATTGTGTCCAATTCTGGGCACCGCACTTTAGGAAGGATGTGAGGGCCTTAGAGAGGTGCAGAAAAGATTTACTAGAATGGTTCCAGGGATGAGGGACTTCAGTTACGTGGATAGACTGGAGAAGCTGGGGTTGTTCTCCTTGGAGCAGAGAAGGTTGAGAGGAGATTTGATAAGTGTTCAAAATCATGAGGGGTCTAGACAGAGTCGATAGAGGGAAACTGTTCCCATGGGTGGAAGGGTCGAAAACCAGAGGACACAGATTTAAGACGATTGGCAAAAGAACCGAAGGCGACGTAAGAAAAAGCTTTTTACTCAGCGAGTGGTTAGGATCTGGAATGCGCTGCCTGAAAGTGTGGTGGAGGCAGACTCAGCTGTGGCTTTCAAAAGGGAGTTGGATAAGTACCTGAAGGAAAGGAATCTGCAGGGCTATGGGGAAAGGGCGGGGGAGTGGGACTAGCTGAAGTGCTCTTGCAGAGACCCGGCACGGGCTTGACAGGCCGAATGGCCTCCTTCCGTGCTGTAACCATTCTATGATTCTATAAATCTGGAAGTCTCTCCCCCCAAAATGCTGTTGAGGCTGGGGGTCAATGGTAAATGTATAAAACTTGAGGTCGATAGATTTTTGTTATGTAAGGGTATGAAGGGTTACGGAGCCAAGGAGTGTAGTTGGAGTTAAGGTTCAGATCAGCCGTGATCTGATTGAATGGTGGAACAGGCTCGAGGGGCCGAATGGCCTGCTCCTGTACCTATGTCGGGAGCATGTTCCCGTTTAGTCACACAGCCGCGCAGCTGTCTGAAGCTCCCGCGCAGGCCACTTGCTAGTTTCTCAATCGAAAAATGGTCTAATCCGAAATCTAAATTAGGAGGGGCTGAATGGCCTACTCTGAATCCTATATTAGGAAGAACTGAATGGCCTACTCCGAATCCTATATTAGGAAGGACTGAATGGCCTACTCCGAATCCTATATTAGGAAGGACTGAATGGCCTACTCCGAATCCTATATTAGGAGGGGCTGAATGGCCTGCTCCTGTTCCTATATTAGGAAGGACTGAAAGGCCTACTCCAAATCCTATATTAGGAGGGGCTGAATGGCCTACTCCGGATCCTATATTAGATGGGGCTGAATGGCCTACTCCGGATCCTATATTAGGGGGGGCTGAATGGCCTACTCCGAATCCTATATTAGGAGGGGCTGAATGGCCTACTCCGAACCCTATATTAGGAGGGGCTGAATGGCCTACTCCGAATCCTATATTAGATGGGGCTGAATGGCCTACTCCGAATCCTATAATAGGAGGGGCTGAATGGCCTACTCCGAATCCTATATTAGGAGGGGCTGAATGGCCTACTCCGAATCCTATATTAGGAGGGGCTGAATGGCCTACTCCGAATCCTATATTAGGAGGGGCTGAATGGCCTACTCCGAATCCTATATTAGGAGGGGCTGAATGGCCTACTCCAAATCCTATATTAGGAGGGGCTGAATGGCCTACTCCGAATCCTATATTAGGAGGGGCTGAATGGCCTACTCCAAATCCTATATTAGGAGGGACTGAATGGCCTACTCCGGATCCTATATTAGGGGGGGCTGAATGGCCTACTCCGAATCCTATATTAGGAGGGACTGAATGGCCTACTCCGAATCCTATATTAGGAGGGGCTGAATGGCCTACTCCAAATCCTATATTAGGAGGGGCTGAATGGCCTACTCCGAATCCTATATTAGGAGGGACTGAATGGCCTACTCCGAATCCTATATTAGGAGGGACTGAATGGCCTACTCCGAATCCTATATTAGGAGGGGCTGAATGTCCTACTCCGAATCCTATATTAGGAGGGGCTGAATGGCCTACTCCGAATCCTATATTAGATGGGGCTGAATGGCCTACTCCGAATCCTATATTAGGAGGGGCTGAATGGCCTACTCTGAATCCTATATTAGATGGGGCTGAATGGCCTATTCCGAATCCTATATTAGGAGGGGCTGAATGGCCTACTCCGAATCCTATATTAGGAGGGGCTGAATGGCCTACTCCGGATCCTATATTAGGAGGGGCTGAATGGCCTACTCCGAATCCTATATTAGATGGGGCTGAATGGCCTACTCCGAATCCTATATTAGGAGGGGCTGAATGGCCTAATCCGAATACCTGTACTATATTAGGAGGGACTGAATGGCCTACTCCAAATCCTATATTAGGTGGGGCTGAATGGCCTACTCCGGATCCTATATTAGGAAGGACTGAAAGGCCTACTCCAAATCCTATATTAGGAAGGACTGAAAGGCCTACTCCAAATCCTATATTAGGAGGGGCTGAATGGCCTACTCCGGATCCTATATTAGATGGGGCTGAATGGCCTACTCCGGATCCTATATTAGGAGGGGCTGAATGGCCTACTCCGAATCCTATATTAGGAGGGGCTGAATGGCCTACTCCGAATCCTATATTAGGAGGGGCTGAATGGCCTACTCCAAATCCTATATTAGGAGGGGCTGAATGGCCTACTCCGGATCCTATATTAGATGGGGCTGAATGGCCTACTCCGGATCCTATATTAGGAGGGGCTGAATGGCCTACTCCGAATCCTATATTAGGAGGGGCTGAATGGCCTACTCCGGATCCTATATTAGGGGGGGCTGAATGGCCTACTCCGAATCCTATATTAGGAGGGACTGAATGGCCTACTCCGAACCCTATATTAGGAGGGGCTGAATGGCCTACTCCGAATCCTATATTAGGAGGGGCTGAATGGCCTACTCCGAATCCTATATTAGGAGGGACTGAATGGACTACTCCGAATCCTATATTAGGAGGGGCTGAATGGCCTACTCTGAATCCTATATTAGGAGGGGCTGAATGGCCTACTCCAAATCCTATATTAGGAGGGGCTGAATGGCCTACTCCGGATCCTATATTAGGAGGGGCTGAATGGCCTACTCCGGATCCTATATTAGGGGGGGCTGAATGGCCTACTCCGAATCCTATATTAGGAGGGACTGAATGGCCTACTCCGAATCCTATATTAGGAGGGGCTGAATGGCCTACTCCAAATCCTATATTAGGAGGGGCTGAATGGCCTACTCCGAATCCTATATTAGGAGGGACTGAATGGCCTACTCCGAATCCTATATTAGGAGGGACTGAATGGCCTACTCCGAATCCTATATTAGGAGGGGCTGAATGGCCTACTCCGAATCCTATATTAGATGGGGCTGAATGGCCTACTCCGAATCCTATATTAGATGGGGCTGAATGGCCTACTCCGAATCCTATATTAGGAGGGGCTGAATGGCCTAATCCGAATCCTATATTAGATGGGGCTGAATGGCCTATTCCGAATCCTATATTAGGAGGGGCTGAATGGCCTACTCCGAATCCTATATTAGGAGGGGCTGAATGGCCTACTCCGAATCCTATATTACGATGGACTGAATGGCCTACTCCGAATCCTATATTAGGAGGGGCTGAATGGCCTACTCCGAATCCTATATTAGGAGCGGCTGAATGGCCTACACTGAATCCTATATTAGGAGAGGCTGAATGGCCTACTCCGAATCCTATATTAGGAGGGGCTGAATGGCCTACTCCGAATCCTATATTAGGAAGGATTGAATGGCCTACTCCGAATCCTATATTAGATGGGGCTGAATGGCCTGCTCCTGTTCCTATATTAGGAAGGACTGAATGGCCTACTCCAAATCCTATATTAGGAGGGGCTGAATGTCCTACTCCGAATCCTATATTAGATGGGGCTGAATGGCCTACTCCGAATCCTATATTAGGAGGGGCAGAATGGCCTACTCCGAATCTTATATTAGGAGGGGCTGAATGGCCTACTCCGAATCCTATATTAGGAGGGGCTGAATGGCCGACTCTGCATCCTATATTAGGAGGGACTGAATGGCCTACTCCGAATCCTATATTAGGAGGGGCTGAATGGCCTACTCCGAATCCTATATTAGGAGGGGTTGAATGGCCTACTCCGAATCCTATATTAGGAGGGGCTGAATGGCCTACTCCGAATCCTATATTAGGAAGGGCTGAATGGCCTACTCCAAATCCTATATTAGGAAGGACTGAATGGCCTACTCCGAATCCTATATTAGGAAGGACTGAATGGCCTACTCCGAATCCTATATTAGGAGGGGTTGAATGACCTGCTCCGAATCCTATATTAGGAGGGGCTGAATGGCCTACTCCGAATCCTATATTAGGAAGGACTGAATGGCCTACTCCGAATCCTATATTAGCAGGGGCTGAATGGCCTACTCCGAATCCTATATTAGGAAGGACTGAATGGCCTACTCCGAATCCTATATTAGGAGGGGCTGAATGGCCTACTCCGGATCCTATATTAGGAGGGGCTGAATGGCCTACTCCGAATCCTTTATTAGGAGGGGCTGAATGGCCTACTCCGAATCCTATATTAGGAGGGGCTGAATGGCCTACTCCGAATCCTATATTAGGAGGGACTGAATGGCCTACTCTGAATCCTATATTAGGAGGGGCTGAATGGCCTACTCCGAATCCTATATTAGGAGGGACTGAATGGCCTACTCTGAATCCTATATTAGGAGGGGCTGAATGGCCTACTCCTGTTCCTATATTAGATGGGGCTGAATGGCCTACTCTGAATCCTATATTAGGAGGGGCTGAATGGCCTACTCCTGTTCCTATATTAGGAGGGGCTGAATGGCCTACTCCGAATCCTATATTAGGAGGGGCTGAATGGCCTACTCCTGTTCCTATATTAGATGGGGCTGAATGGCCTACTCCGAATCCTATATTAGGAGGGGCTGAATGGCCTACTCCGAATCCTATAATAGGAGGGGCTGAATGGCCTACTCCGAATCCTATATTAGGAGGGGCTGAATGGCCTACTCCTGTTCCTATATTAGGAGGGACTGAATGGCCTACTCTGAATCCTATATTAGGAGGGGCTGAATGGCCTACTCCTGTTCCTATATTCGATGGGGCTGAATGGCCTACTCCTGTTCCTATATTAGATGAGGCTGAATGGCCTACTCCGAATCCTATAATAGGAGGGACTGAATGGCCTACTCCGAATCCTATAATAGGAGGGGCTGAATGGTCTACTCCTGTTCCTATATTAGATGGGGCTGAATGGCCTTCTCCTGATCAATTGGGAAGGCAAATGGCCTTTATCGCAAGGGGGTTGGAGTATAAGAGTGAGGAAGTCTTGCTCCAATTGTACAGGGCCTTGGTGAGACCACACCTGGAGTACTGGGCACAGTTTTGGTCTCCTTATCTAAGGAAGGATATACTTGCCTTGGAGGCGGTGTAATGAAGGTTCACTAGATTGATTCCTGGGATGAGAGGGTTGTCCTATGAGGAGAGATTGTGTAGACTGGGCCGATACTCTCTGGAGTTTCGAAGAATGAGAGGTGATCTCATTGAAACATACAAGATTCTGAGGGGGGGATTGACAGGGTAGATGCTGAGAGGTTGTTTCCCCTGGCTGGAGAGTCTAGAACCAGGGGTCACAGTCTCAGGATAAGGGGTCGGCCATTTAAGACTGAGATGAGGAGGAATTTCTTCACTCAGAGGTTTGGGAATCTTTGGAATTCTCTGCCCCAGAGGGCTGTGGAGGCTCAATCGTTGAGTATATTCAAGGCTGAGATAGATAGGGACATGGGAATGGGCGGGAAAGTGGAATTGATATAGAAGATCAGCCATGATCTTATTGAATGGCAGAGCAGGCTGGAGGGGCCAAATGGCCTACTCCTGCTCCTAATTCTTGTGTTCTTATGATCCTATATTAGATGGGGCTGAATTGACTGTTCCTGCTCCATAATAGGGGGGGACTGAATGGCCTACTCCTGTTCCTATGATTGGAGTGGCTGAATGGTCTGCTCCTGTTCTGATAATTGGAGGGGCTGAATGGCCTGCTCCTGTTCCTATAATTAGAGGGGCTGAATGGCCTGCTCCTGGTTCTATGTAAGGAGGGGCTGAATGGCCTGCTCCTGTTCCTATAATTGGAGGGGCTGAATGGTCTGCTCCTGGTCCTATGTAAGGAGGGGCTGAATGGCCTGCTCCTGTTCCGATAATTGGAGGGGCTGAATGGCCTGTTCTTGTTCCTATAATTGGAGGGGCTGAATGGCCTACTCCTGATCATATAATTAGAGGGGCTGAATGGCCTGCTCCTGGTCCTATAAAAGGAGGGGCTGAATGGCCTGCTCCTGATCATATAATTAGAGATGCTGAATGGCCTGCTCCTGATCATATAATTAGAAACATAGAAGATAGGCAGAGAATTCCACAGGTTCACCACTCTCTGGGTGAAGAAATTCCTCCTCATCTCTGTCCTAAATGGCTTACCCCTTATCCTTAGACTATGACCCCTGGTTCTGGGCTCCCCGGCCATCATAAACATACTTCCTGCATCTAGTCTGTCCAGGCCTGACAGAATTTTATAGGTTTCGATGAGATCCCCTCTCAATCGTCTAAACTCCAGTGAGTACAAGCCCAATCTCTCCTCATACGTCATTCCTGCCATCCCAGGTATCAGCCTGGTGAATCTTCGCTGCACTCCTTCCATGGCAAGAACGTCCTTCCTCAGGTAAGGCGACCAAAACTGCGCACAATACTCAAGGTGCGGTCTCACCAAGGCCCTGTACAACTGTAGCAAGACATTCTTGTTCCTGTACTCAAACCCTCTTGCTACGAAGGCCAACATACCATTTGCCTTCTTAACCGCCTGCTGCACCTGCATGCTTACCTTCAGTGACTGGTGCACAAGAACACCCCGGTCCCTTTGCACTTCCCCTTCTCCCAATCTATTGCCATTCAAATAATAATCTGCCTTCCTGTTTTTGCCACCAAAGTGGATAACCTCACATTTATCCACATTATAGTGCATTTGCCATGTTTCTGCCCAATCACCCAACCTGTCCAAATCGTACTGGAGTTTCACGACATCCTCCTCACAGCTTACCCTCCCACCCAGCTTTGTGTCGTCTGCAAATTTGGAGATATTACATCCAATTCCCTCGTCCAGATCATTAATATATATTGTGAACAGCTGGGGTCCTAGGACCGATCCTTGCAGTACCCCACTAGTCACTGCCTGCCACTCGGAAAACGACCCGTTTATTCCAACTCTTTGCTTTCTGTCCGCCAACCAGTTCTCTATCCAAGTCAATACCTTGCCCCCAATCCCATGTGCCTTAACTTTACACGCTAATCTCTTATGCGGGACCTTATCGAAAGCCTTCTGAAAGTCCAAATACACCACATCCACTGGTTCTCCCTTATCTATTTTACCAGTTACATCCTCAAAAAATTCCAGTAGATTAGTCAAGCATGATTTACCTTTTGTAAATCCGTGTTGACTTTGTCCGATCCTGTCACTGCTTTCCAAGTGCTCTGCTATTACATCTTTTATAATAGATTCTAGCATTTTCCCCACTACCGATGTCAGGCTGACCGGTCTGTAATTCCCCGCTTTTTCTCGACCACCTTTTTTGAATAGTGGGGTAACATTAGCTACCCTCCATTAGCTAGAGATGCTGAATGGCCTACTTCTGTTCCTATAATTAAAAGGGGTTGAATGGCCTGCTCCTATAATTAGAGAGGCTGAATGGCCTGCTCCTGATCCTATAATTAGAGGGGCCGAATGGCCTACTGCGGCAGCTGCTGTAATTAGAAGGGCTGAATGGCCTCCCTCCTTGTCCATCTCCTGAGCCTGCTGAGGTGAGTGGTCTTCTGCATGCACCGAACTGACGAGCAGCAAGTCCTATTCCCTTGCCCACCCCACCACTCCAGTTTGGGAAAACTTGCTGGTTGTGCCACAAAGTGTGAGTGTGAACCGAGTTTGCAGAATCTGCGGGTGGGAGCACCAGCACGTGGAGACGCGGTCGCCTGGCGACGCGGCGGGTGATTGACAGCCGGCGCGGGGGGGATTTGGAACCTGGGGCCGGCGGTCGCCTGGCGACGCGTGATTGACAGCGGGCGCGGGAGGATTTGGAATCTGGGGCGGGCGGTCGCCTGGCGACGCGGCGGGTGATTGACAGCCGGCGGGCTGATTGATTGACAGCCGCGTTGCAAAGCTCTGCAAGGCTGCGCCTTGGCGCTTCTCCCCCGCCCCCCCCCCGGCATTGGACGCCCGCTACCGCCCCCTTAGCCACCGGGCGGGGCTCGGCCACCCATGCACCCGGTGACATCCAACTCGTCCCTCCTTAGCCAGCCGGCGCCGGGTTGCATTGCATTCATTCAAACCAAAACGAGCCGCCACAGATCATTACATTTGTGTTTTTTTTTTAAACAAGCCTTGTTAATTGCAGCATGGATTTCCTTCTGAGCGGGGTGGCCGCCTGCGGAGCCTGCCTCTTCACCAACCCCTTGGAGGTAGTCAAGACCAGGATGCAGCTGCAAGGCGAGCTGAAGCGCTGGGGCTCCTACCCGGTGCATTACCGCAACGTCTTCCACGCCACCTACACCATCTGGAAGATGGACGGGCTGCTGGCCCTGCAGAAGGGGCTGCTGCCCGGCCTCCTCTACCAGTTCTGCATGAACGGCATCCGCCTGGGCTCCTACGCCGTGATCGAGACGGCCGGCTACACCCGGACGGACGGCGGGGTCAGCGCCTTCAAGAGCACGGTGGCGGGGGCACTGGCTGGGGTGACTGGGGCACTCCTAGCAAGCCCCATCTACCTGGTGAGTAAGTGCTGCCGTCTGGAGGGGGTGGGTGGCAAGTCTTGAGACAGAAGAGCTGCATTGCAATGCCAACATCGGTGCCCTCTCTCCAGCTCTAGCGATTCCCCCACAGACCGCTCCCTCCTGCCCTGCGGGCACCGACTGCCCTTGGGTGCACGGCGCAAGATCACGCCCAGGACAGTGAGTGTCCGCACGCTATTTGACCATGGCGCGGGGGAGTTGAGGGAGCGTGATGGGTGGGTTGTCGTGGCATCGTGATGGCTGCATGAACGCACGCACTCCCCGTGCAGGCGTTGCTCAGTGGGTAGTGTGCTCTCGCCTCCGAGTCAGAAGGTCGCGGGTTTGAATCCCGCTCCGGAGACTCGAGCGCAAAATCCAGACCGACACTGCAGCACTGAGGGAGTGCTGCACTGTCGGAGGTGCCGTCTTTCGGATGAGACAATGGTCCAGAAATTCGGGTCGGGGGCTTCCCGCGGGTGCAAGCCTCCAACCTGCACTTACCTTGCGCGCCGGCCGTTGAGCTCTGGGCCCGCGTGGGAATCCGATCCTGGGCCTGCTCCAGCTGCCGGCGCGCAGTGCTTACGTATCCCAGGGGCGCAGTTAGTTCGATGCATTCCCTGGGATCACGTGGGCCATGGAGAGCCAATCGGAGCAGGGAATGCTCCATTCATAAGTCTGACAGGAAGTGCTGTCAAACTTAGAAATACTACGGGCCCCTTCTTACAAAACATCACTAAATCTTCAAATACATTTTTTTTTAATCAAATTTTTTAAATAAACTATAAATTACATGAAATAACTATTTTAAACTATAATTTAAATTTTTGAAGAAAATAATTTTATTTTCTAACGGGGCTAAAAATAAACTTACCTTGCTTTAAAGTATTTAAAAATAATAAACCTGTGGAAAAAATGTTTTAATTTTAATTAATTCACCACTTGCCGTGTAAAAAGCAGGCCTTACGCTTGCTTTTTACATGTCTAACTTCTGGAGACTTACATAGAAACATAGAAGATAGGAGCAGGAGTAGGCCATTCGGCCCCTTCGAGCCTGCACCGCCATTTAATGAGATCATGGCTGATCATCCAAATTCAGTACCCTGTCCCTGCTTTCTCCCCGTACCCCTTTAGCCTCAAGAAATATATCCAACTCCTTCTTGAATATATTTAATGAATTGGCCTCAACTGCCATGTAATTGATTCTTTAATCAATATTGTCCAAAGATGTGCGGGTTAGGTTGATTGGCTATGATAAATTGACCCTTAGTGTTAGGGGGATTAAATACGTGGGGTTACGAGGATAGGGTGGGATATGTGTTGGTGTAGGGGTTACAGGGATCGGGTGGGATATGTGTTGGTGCAGGCTCGATGGGCCGAAATGGCCTCTATCTGCATTGTGGGGTTTCTGTGATTGTGACCCCCCCCCCCCCCACCAATCTGAAAACTCTTAACCAGGAATGTTGAGCTGCCATTCCTGCCCTTCTTTCAGCCATGTCTCAGTAATAACTATATCATCCTCCCATGTGTCGATCTGTGCCCTCAGCTCATCTGCTTTATTCCCTAAACTCCTTGCGTTGAAGTAAATACCATTTAG
This sequence comes from Somniosus microcephalus, assembly GCF_052327205.1. NCBI lineage: Eukaryota > Metazoa > Chordata > Chondrichthyes > Squaliformes > Somniosidae > Somniosus > Somniosus microcephalus. Next base: position 33,739,797 of record NW_028225182.1, read on the forward strand.
CATTGCCAAACTCCCTTGCCTATTTTCTAGCCTGTTTCCTCTGCCGACTAAACTCACTTTCTAATTTTCTGCCTTCCAGTTCCAGTTTTGCTTCTCTCCCTTCTGAATCCACTCTGAGGTTCCCATCCCTCTGCCAAGCTAGTTTAAACCCTCCCCAACAACACTAGTAAACCCCACCGCGAGGATATTGGTTCTGGTCCTGTTGAGGTGCAACCCGTCCGGCTTGTACAGGTCCCACCTCCCCCAGAAACGGTCCCAATGCCTCAGGAATATAAAGGCCTCCCTCCTGCACCATCTCTCCCGCCATGCATTCACTTGGTCAAACTTGGAAAACCTGCAACAAAAAAAAAACGAAGTTCGATGCGCACGCGCAGCCTCCCCCCGCGCACGCGTTCGACCTCTGAACCCCTGCTTTCAGGGGAACGGAAGTGCCGGTTTCCCGCGCACGCGCAGTGCATGCAGGAAACCGGCACTTCCATTGGGCCTACGGGTGAGTACCCTGTGCGTACTCAGCCGTGGAGACCTGAATTTCCGGGCCGTTAAACCGAGGCCCTGTCTGCCCTCTCAGGTGGACGTAAAAGACCCCCACTATTTTGAAGAAGAGCAGGGGGAGTTCTCCCCGGTGTCCTGGGGCCAGTATGCATCCCTCAACCAACATCGCTAAATCTGTACTGGGGCCTCAGCATTTCACTATAATTATAAATGACTTAGATGAAGGAATAGAGAGCCGTATGTCCAAGTTTGCTGACGAAACTAAGTTAGGTAGCACAGTAAATTGTATAGATGGGAGCAGAAAGGCAGATTGAGTGGGCACAACTGGCAGATGGAGTTCAGTGTGGCAAAAGTGCGAGGTCACCCACTTTCAACCCAAGAAGGATAGATCAGAGTATTTTCGAAATGGGGAGAATCTAGGAGCTGTGGAGGAGCAGAGAGATTAAGGGGTCCGAGTTCGGAAATCACTAAAAGCCAGTGAGCAGGTACAAAAAAGATAATTTAAAAGGCTGATGGAATGTTGGCTATTATCACAATGTTCATGTCTCAATGGGGGTTGAGGGGGGGTGGAGGAGGAGGGTGCGGATTTTTAACCTTTTGATCTACCAGCTGAGGGTAGCTGGGATGGAAGTCGGTGAGCCAACAAGGGCACAAAATGGCGTCTGGGCTAGCGGTACACATCAGCTTGGGATCCTCCCGCTGGGTATCCAGTGCCCCTCCCTCCCGATTCACAATATATATTAATGATCTAGACGAGGGAACTAGATGTAGTATCTCCAAGCTTGCAGACGACACAAAGCTGGGTGGGCGTGTGTGCTGTGAGGAGGATGCCGAGAAACTCCAGTACGATTTGGACAGGTTGGGTGATTGGGCAGAAACATGGCAGATGCAATATAACGTGGATAAATGCGAGGTTATCCACTTTGGTGTCAAAAACAAGAAGGCAGATTATTATCTGAATGGCAATAGATTGGGAGAAGGGGAAGTGCAACGAGACCTGGGTGTCCTTGTGCACCAGTCGCTGAAGGTAAGCATGCAGGTGCAGCAGGCGGTTAAGGCAAATGGTATGTTGGCCTTCATAGCGAGAGGGTTTGAGTACAGGAACAAGGATGTCTTGCTGCAGTTGTACAGGGCCTTGGTGAGACCACATCTTGAGTATTGTGTGCAGTTTTGGTCGCCTTATCTGAGGAAGGATGTTCTTGCCATGGAAGGAGTGCAGCGAAGATTCACCAGGCTGATACCTGGGATGGCAGGAATGACGTATGAGGAGAGATTGGGTCGATTGGGCTTGTACTCGCTGGAGTTTAGAAGAATGAGAGGGGATCTCATTGAAACTTATAAAATTCTAACAGGGCTAGACAGACTAGATGCAGGAAGGATGTTCCCGATGGCGGGGGAGTCCAGAACCAGGGGTCACAGTCTAAGGATAAGGGGTAAGCCATTTACGACAGAGATGAGGAGGAATTTCTTCACCCAGAGAGTGGTGAACCTGTGGAATTCTCTACCACAGAAGGCAGTAGAGGCCAATTCATTAAATATATTCAAGAAGGAGTTGGCTATATTTCTTGAGGCTAAAGGGATCAAGGGATATGGGGAGAAAGCAGGGACAGGGCACTGAACTTGGATGATCAGCCATGATCTCATTAAATGGCGGAGCAGGCTCGAGGGGCCGAATGGCCTACTCCTGCTCCTATCTTCTATGTTTCTATGTTAAATCTAACTGGGACACAATTACTGGAAGGTGACGGGCTCTTGTGGAACTGTACCCCAGTAAGGGTCGGCACCTTAAAGTGGAGAGGGGGGGGGGGGGGGGGAGAATTATTGTCCTCCATGTTGCTAAAACTTTGCATTTTTTTTTAAGGTCAAGACCCACCTGCAGGCACAGTCTACCTCCTATATAGCTGTGGGTCATCAGTACAAACACCAGGTAAGTAGAAATACTGGCTATACAAACCTGGGGAGAGTACGTGGCATCAGGGATTGAAGTTGCAACGAAATAGGAACAGGACGAGGCCACGGAGTCCCTCAAACCTGGTCCGTCACTCAATTAGATCACGGCTGACTTGCATCTTAACTCCAGCTCCCTGCCGTGGTTCCGTAACCCTTCATACTCTTGCTTAACAAAAACCTATCCATTACAAAAGCCAGATACTGCGGATGCTGGAAATGTGAAATAAAAACAGAAAACGCTGGAAACGCTCAGCAGGTCGGGCAGCATCTGCGGAGAGAGAGAAACGGAGTTGACGTTTCAGGTCGACGACCCTTCGTCGGAACTGGAAAAAGTTAGAGATTTAACTGGTTTTTAAGCCAGTGCGGGGGCAGGGAAAGGGGGGAGGGGGAGGAAAGAACAAAAGGGAAGGTCTGTGATAGAGCGGAAGGCAGGAGAGATTGAAAGACAAAAGGAGATGATGGTGCGAGGCTAAAGGAGATGGTAATGGGACAAGTTAAGGAACACAAGATGGGTCTAGAGGAGGTGTAAATGGGAATGGCAGAATCATCAACAGCTGCCGTCCGAAACAATGGGGGCAGAGATTTTGATCTGAAATTGTTGAACTCGATGTTGAGCCCGGAAGGCTGTAAAGTGCCTAATCGAAAGATGAGGTGCTGTTCCTCGAGCATACGTTGAGCTTCATTGGAACAGTGTAAGAGGCCGAGGACAGAGAGGTCTATTAATAAGAACATAAGAAGTAGGAGCAGGAGTAGGCCATACGGCCCCTCGGGCCTGCTCCGCCATTCAATAGGATCATGGCTGATCCGAATCTAGACTCGCGTCCACTTCCCTGCCCGCTCCCCGTAACCCCTAATTCCCTTATCTGCTAGGAAACTGTCTATCTACATTTTAAATTTATTTAATGTTGCAGCTTCCACAGCTCTCTGGGGTAGCAAATTCCATAGATTTACTACCCTCTGAGTGAAGAAGTTTCTCCTCATCTCAGTTTTGAAAGGGCAGCCCCTTATTCTAAGATTATGCCCCCTAGTTCTAGTCTCACCCATCAGTGGAAACATCCTCACCGCATCCACCCGATCAAGCCCCCTCACAATCTTATATGTTTCGATAAGATCGCCTCTCATTCTTCTGAACTCCAATGAGTAGAGTCCCAACCTACTCAACCTTTCCTCATACGTCAACCCCCTCATCTCCGGAATCAACCGAGTGAACCTTCTCTGAACCGCCTCGAGAGCAAGTATATCTTTTCTTAAATATGGAAACCAAAACTGCACGCAGTATTCCAGGTGTGGCCTCACCAGTACCCTCTAACTGCAACTGTATTAATCTCAGTTTTGAAATTTTCAGTTGACCCCCAGCCTCAACAGCTTTTTGGGGGAGAGAGTTCCAGATTTCCACTACCCTTTGTGTGAAGAAGTGCTTCCTGACATCACCCCTGAACGGCCTGGCTCTAATTTTCAGGTTACGTCCCCTTGTTCTGGACTCCCTCACACCGGAGGAAATAGTATCTCTCTATCTACTCTATCAAATCCGTTAATCCTTCAATTAGATAACCCCTTAATCTTCTATACTTAAATCTAGCCTGTGCAACCTGTCCTCGTGATTTAACCCTTTTAGCCCTGGTATCATTCTGGTAAACCTACGCTGCACCCGCTCCAAGGCCAATATGTCCTTTCTGAGGTGCGGTGCTCAGAACTGACCGCAGCGCTCCCGATGGGGTCTAACCAGAGCTTTATATAACTGTAGCGTAACTTCCACCCCTTTGTGTTCCAGCCCAATTTGAGATAAAGGCCAACATTCCATCAGCCTTTTAAATGATTTTTTGTACCTGCTCACTAGCTGTTGGTGATTTCTGCACTTGGACCCCACAATCTCTCGGCTTCTCCACAGCTTCCCGGCTTCTCACCTTTTCGAAAATACTCTGATCTATCGTTCTTGGGTCCAAAGTGGATGACCTCGCACTCCCCCCACCCGCCCCCCCCACATTGAACTTCATCTGCCACCGTTTTGCCCGCTCACTTCATCCATCAATGTCACTCTGCAACTTTCTGCTCCCATCGACACTATTTACTGTGCCGCCTGACTCCGTGTCGTCAGCAAGCTCTCGATTCCTTCATCTAAGCCATTGATAAATATAGTGAAAAGCTGAGGCCCCAGCCCCAGTACAGATCCCGGGGGGACACCACTAGTCGCATCCTGCCAATTGGAGTCCGTGCCCATTGAACCTACTCTCTGTCTCCGACCTCTGAACTAATTCCCTACCCATGGCAATGGGTTGCCTCCGGGGTCGGTAGGTTGCCTCCGGGGTCGGTAGGTTGCCTCCGGGGTAAATAGGTAGCCTCCGGGGTCGGTAGGTCGCCTCCGGGGTCGGGAGGTCGCCTCCGGGGTCGGGAGGTCGCCTCCGGGGTCAGTAGGTCGCCTCCGGGGTAAATAGGTAGCCTCCGGGGTCGGTAGGTCGCCTCCGGGGTCGGTAGGTCGCCTCCGGGGTCGGTCGGTCGCCTCCGGGGTCGGGAGGTCGCCTCCGGGGTCAATAGGCTGCCTCAAAGGAATCTTGGGCTTGCTGCCTTTGAAAAGGAGAAGACTGCGAGGTCACCTGATTGGAATTTTCAAGATTTTCTAAAGCTGGCATTGATACATTACTTTTCCCCAGGACATCCCAGAGAACCTTCAGAGCCAATGGATTACCTTTGCAGGGCAGTCACTGTTGCTGTGTGGGCCGACAGTCTCAATTTGCGCACAGCAAGGTCATTGAATATACTCAAGGCGGAGACGGACAGATATTTGAGCTACAGGGGAGCCGAGGGTTATGGGGAGCGGGAGAGGCCAAGATCAGATCAGCCATGATCTTATTGAATGGCGGGGCAGGCTCGAGGGGCCGAATGGCCGACTCCTGCTCCTATTTCTTATACAGTCATAGAGTTATACAGCACAGAAAGAGGCCCTTCGGCCCATCGTGTCCGCACCGGCCCATCAAGCCCTGTCTATTCTAATCCCATTTTCCAGCACTTGGTCCGTAGCCTTGTATGCTATGGCGTTTCAAGTGCTCATCTTGAATGTTGTGAGGGTTCCTGCCTCTACCACCCTTTCAGGCAGTGAGTTCCAGATTCCAACCACCCTCTGGATGAAAAAGTTTCTCCTCAAATCCCCTCTAAACCTCCTGCCCCTTACCATGAAACTATGCCCCCTGGTTATTGGCCCCTCTACTAAGGGGAAAAGTTCCTTTCTATCTACCCTATCTATGCCCCTCATAATTTTGTACACCTCAACCAGGTCCCCCCTCAGCCTTCTCTGCTCTAAGGAAAACAACCCCAGCCTGTCCAGTCTCTCTTCATAGCTGAAGCGCTCCAGCCCTGGTAACATCCTGGTGAATCTCCTCTGCACCCTCTCCAATGCAATCACATCCCTCCTATAGTGTGGCGACCAGGACTGCACACAGTACTCCAGCTGTTCTTATGTAAGGTCTCACAGCCAGCAACGAGATAAATAACCAGATAACCTGTTTCAGTGATGTTGGTTGAAGGATAGATATTGGCCTGCTTTTCTTCCTTTAGTGGCCGTGGGGTCTTTTTACACCCACCTGAGAGGGCGGACGGGGCCTCGGTTTAATGTCTCATCCGAAAGACAGCACCTCCGACAGTGCAGCACTCCCTCAGTACTGCATTGGGAGAGTCAGCCTAGATTACCAAGATTTTGGTCGTAACTCCTAATATCTCCTTATGTGGCTCGGTGTCAAATCTTGTCTGATAACGCCCCAGTGAAGCGCCTTGGGTCATTTTACTATCTGAAAGGCGCTGTATAAATGCCAGTTGCTGTTGGTTATATGCTCGGGGGCCTGGAGTGGGGCTTGACCCATGACGACCTGACTCGGAGGCGAGACTAGGAGCGTCTGAACCGAGTCGAAAGCAGTTGATGCAATGAATCCACGTTTTGTTACTTTGGCGGATTCACATACCAGGGAATGCAAGTTCAAAATGAGCAAGTTGGAAATGCGAAGGGAAGTGGTGCGGAACCGGGTGGAGCAGTGGGCTGGAGTCTGACCTTTCCCCTCTGAGACCGGCAAACCTGCGACACAAGATTCCGATGTCACATGAGTTTGCGCAGTCTCAGCCCAGCTCCTAATCATTAAAACTAACCATTAATTCAGCGCCAATTAGTGACTTCGTCCAGACAGGCCGCACGATGTTCGAGGGGGGTGGGGGGATATTGCCACACTGGTGCAGTAGGGGCGCGTTTCTGGGGCTGGGCTAGGCGCACATTGTTGGGACAGTGTAGAGGGAGCTTTACTCTGTCTCTAACCCGTGCTGTACCTGCCCTGGGAGTGTTTGATGGGACAGTGTAGAGGGAGCTTTACTCTGTATCTAACCCGTGCTGTACCTGCCTTGGGGAGTGTTTGATGGGACAGTGTAGAGGGAGCTTTACTCTGTGTAATGAAATCTGTTTGTCTTGATCCTGTATTCGTTTTGCACTCATGTATATTACCCTCCCCCACTATGTATAGTTTCACTTTCTCTTTCCCGACTAACCTGGGAGGTTCCAGGTCTTGGCTCTTGGCTCCGCCCCTGACTTCTCTTACATAAAGATCCCAGGATCTGTATGACTCATTCCTGTGAACCAGTCGGCGTGTTGAGATGTTAGCTCTGATCTTAGTGATTAAAAGCCAACTTGTTTAAGTCTATAACTTCTAGTTTTGTGGTTATTGAAGGCCCATCACTCTGTATCTAACCCCGTGCTGTACCCGCCCTGGGAGTGTTTGATGGGACAGTGTAGAGGGAGCTTTACTCTGTATCTAACCCGTGCTATACCTGCCCTGGGAGTGTTCGACGGGACACTGTAGAGGGAGCTTTACTCTGTATCTAACCCGTGCTGTACCTGCCCTGGGAGTGTTTGATGGGACAGTGTAGAGGGAGCTTTACCCTGTATCTAACCCGTGCTATACCTGCCCTGGGAGTGTTTGATGGGACCGTGTAGAGGGAGCTTTACTCTGTATCTAACCCATGCTGTACCTGCCCTGGGAGTGTTTGATGGGACAGTGTAGAGGGAGCTGGTTGGCATTGCGTGGCATGACCTGGCACAGTAACAGAAGCGCGACAAACATCTGGCACCCCTTCCGGAACAGGACCCTCTCTAACCCCATGTTTGCAACCCCGAGTAACAATGCCTTTCGATGCATTTGCGGAGGGAGAAAGGATTGGGGGGCCCTGGCGGTTGATCTTGACCATTAGGCGACCGATTGCCAGGGCGCTCGGTCGGTTGATCGGCATTCCCGGCGGCGAAGAGTTGCTTGCGGTCTCGAGGCGCGGCCTCAGTTACAACCGGTGAACGATCCCAGCCACATCGGTCCATCACTTCCGGCAACGCGGTAAGTGGGGTCTCACGATCGAGGAGGCAGGGGTCATGGAGAGGGGGAAGCGGGGTCACAATCATGGCGGCAGGGTAAGGACTGGGGTGGGGTGGTGCCCAGGTTATTTCTGTGGGTCTTGGTGGGTCAAAGAACCTTTTCCTGTTCCTAACAGTTCTCATGATTTCTCAATTTCCAGAGATATTTTCACTTGCTAAGTTTCGCTCAGTGTGGATTAGTAATTTTATTTTTATGCCGTGGCTCCTCTCGAGACTTCATGCTCAATCCTCAGGAGTCAGAAAGTGTCGCAATTAGTCCAACCAGAATAAAAGGAAATAAGAAGGAACTTGCATTTGTACAGCGCCTTTCACAACCTCAGGATGTCCCAACGCGCTTTATAGCCAATGAAGTACTTTTTGAAGTGTAGTCACTGTTGTAATGTGGGATACGCAGCAGCCAATTTGTGCACAGCAAGCTCCCACAAACAGCAATGTGATAATGACCAGATCATCTGTTTTAGTGATGTTGATTGACGGATAAATATTGGCCAGGACATCCGGGATAATAATAATAATTCAACTTTATTGTCATTGTACAATGCACAAGTACATGAACAACGAAATGTGATCTTGCAAGCTCCCATGAGTCCAGTACAATAACATTAAACGTAAATAGCACCGTCCTGGGAGAAGCAAAGCCGCTGCGTCTGTGCGCGCCGCCATTCCATTTCCACCATTCCTCCTGTCCGACAATCTTCAGCCCAACGCCCGGGCCTGCTCACCAGCCGCCCCTCCCGGGGCTCCTTCCGTGACCTTCTGCACCTGGTCTTCCCTGATGGTCACCCCTCCAGGTACTAACCAAGCCTGGCTCTGCTTAGCTTCCAAGCCTTGCCAGTGACCCTGTCCCTAGTCCCAGGAACTCTCCTTTTCTGCCACTAATAGTGGCCGTGAGATATTTTAAGTCCACCTGAGAGGGCGGACGAGGCCCTCGGTGTAACGTCTCATCCGAAAGACGGCAGCTCCGACAGTGCGGCGCTCCCTCCGCACTGGCACCGGGAGTGTCGGCCTGGATTGTGGGCTCAAGTCCCTGGAGTGGGACTTGAACCCGCGACCTTCCAACTCGGAGGCCAGAGAGCGCTGCAGACTGAGCCACAGCTCACCTGTGATAATTGGAGCTCTGCGAGCAGACGTAATTCAGCCCCCATTTTAAAGTCCGTCTTTAAAAAAAAAAAAAACCAGTGTCAGTAAACGTGACTGTCTGATTCGTAAAAACGTAACTGGTTCCCCAGGGAACGAAACTTGCCGTCCTGACCTGGTCTGGGCCTATGTGTGACTCCAGTCCCACACCAACGTGGTCGACTCTTCACTGTCGGAGGTGCCGTCTTTCGGCCGAGACGTTAAACCGAGTCCCCCGTCTGCTCTCGGGTGGATGTAAAAGATCCCGTGGCACTATTTCGAAGAAGAGCAGGGGGAGTTCTCTCCAGTGTCCTGGGGCCAATATTTATCCCTCAATCAACATCACCAAAACATTTTATCTGATCATTATCACATTGCTGTTTGTGGGAGCTTGCTGTGCGCTAATTGGCTGCCGCATTTCCTACATCACAACAGTGACTATGCTTCAAAAAAAGTACTTCATTGGCTGTGAACGCTTTGGGACGTCCTGAGGTGGAGAAAGGCGCTATAGAAATGCAATACTTTCTATCTTCGCGACTGTGGTGATTATTCCTTGATTAGTAAAAGTATTGTGATTCGTTGTTTGTTAACTGCCTTGGGATATGTGTTGTATTCTCATTGGTAGTTGATGATCACATGATGTGTTGTGGCTACCTTAAATTCAGTCCTTTTCTAGCTTTAGTTGGGACTGGATGTAGAAAGATATGCTGCCGATTTTAAAGTTAATAAAGCCTAACTTTGGAAGGCAAATCTATTCTTTATTTCAATTTATTAACTTTATGTTAGAATGGAGCGATATCTTCAACCAGAACGATTCAAGGCTGACCCCAATTCTGCTGGAGTGGATGATAAATGGAAACATTGGTATTGTACATTTAAAAACTTTTTGGGCGTGTTGGATCAAGAGGCTCTAAATAAGCTGAATATGCTGATCAACTACATTGACCCGGATGTATATAAATATATTTTGCACTGTAAAACTTATGAAGAGGCTACTTCTACATTGGAAAAGATTTTTGTTAAACCAAAGAATGAGGTATTTGCACGTCATCTTCTATCTGCCCGTAGGCAGCAGGTGGGAGAATCTTTGGATACTTATTTACAAGCACTTCGGTGCCTTAGTGTTGACTGTAATTATAAGGCTGTGACGGCTGAAGAATATAAGGACGAATTGGTACGGGATGCTTTTATTAATGGATTACTGTCTAGATCAATTCGTCAGCGGTTGTTAGAAAATAAGACTCTGGATCTTAAAAGTGCTTTTGAGCAAGCTTCTACATTGGATATGGCTCAGAGAAGTTCGGATTCTTATGCTCTTTTTAATTGGCCTGCGACTATGGTTTCGGCAGTTTCGGATGAAAAGGAATTATGTGGACTTAATGGGAGTGGTTTACTAGATTTTGAAACAGTTTCTACTTCGGCGGCCGTTGCCTCTAGGATTCAGAAGTGTTATTTTTGTGGGAATATCCGGCACCCTCGTCTGAAGTGTCCTGCTCGGGAGGCTGTGTGTAGTAAATGCGGCAAGAGAGGTCATTATGCACGTGTGTGCAAATCATTAGGTTCAATTACCTTCCCTTCTCCTGGTGTGGGAGGGTCTTCCTCCACTACCTCTTCTGTGACTATTCAGCCTTTAGATAGGGCGTTTATTGCATCAATTTCTGCTGCATTTGCTCATGGCCTAAACAAAGCTATAGTTACGGCTCAAGTTAATGGGTTGGAAGTGAAGGCCCTTATAGATACGGGCAGTACTGAGAGTTTTATAAGTCTTCAGTTTGCGAAGGAGAAGCATTTGAAAATTTCGCCTGTTACGTATCAGGTGTGTATGGCTCAGACGACCCTTATTTCACAAATAGCTGGTTGTTGCTTTGTGAAAATGGTTCTTCTAGGTAATACGTATACTGATATACGCCTATCTGTTTTGCCTAATCTTTGTGCGGATATTTTGATTGGACATGATGTGCTTCAGTTACACGAGTCTCTTAGTCTTTCATTTGGAGGGACTAAGCCACCTTTATCTATTTGTGGATTAACCTCTTTATCTATTCCTCCATTATCACTTTTTTCCAATTTGATGTCGGATTGTAAGCCAATTGCTACCAAGTCAAGAAGATATAGTAGTCAGGATAGAGAATTTATTAATTCTGAAGTTCAACGTCTCTTATTGGAAGGAATCATTGAACCTAGTTGTTCGCCTTGGCGAGCACAGGTAGTTGTCACGACTAATGAGAGACACAAGAAACGAATGGTGATAGACTATTCCCAAACTATTAATAGGTATACTCAATTAGATGCGTACCCTTTGCCTAAGATTGATGAGCTTATCAATAAAGTATCTCAGTATAAAGTTTTTAGCACTATTGATTTAAAGAGTGCTTATCATCAGATTCCTATTGTTAAGAAGGATCAACCATATACGGCCTTTGAGGCTGGTGGAAAGCTGTATCAGTTTTGCCGAATACCATTTGGTGTTACTAATGGTGTTGCTTGTTTTCAATGGGCAATGGATGCTTTTATAAGTGATAACTCCCTCTCTGACACCTTTTCATACTTAGATGACATCACAGTGTGTGGCAAATCAAGGGTGGAGCATGATTCTAATTTAAAAAGATTCCTTCAAGCTGTGGAAAAAGTTGGTTTAACTTTTAACAAAGAGAAATGTGTCTTTTCGACTACTGAGGTAAATCTATTGGGGTATATTATTTCAGGAAATAAGATTAAACCAGATCCAGAACGTCTGCGACCATTGATCGATTTACCTTGTCCTACTAATTCTAAGGCTTTGCAACGAGTTGTTGGACTGTTTTCTTATTATTCTAATTGGATTGCAAATTTTTCACGGAAGATCCGGCCTCTTATTCGGGTTACGACATATCCTCTATCATGGGAGGCCAGGACATGTTTTGAGAATATTAAAAAGGATATTTTAGGAGCAGTTGTGCATTCCATTGATGAGCAGGTTCCCTTTGTGATTGAGACGGATGCTTCAGATTTTGCAATTGGGGCTACTTTGAACCAAAATGGAAGACCTGTGGCCTTTTTCTCACGTACTTTGAATAATAGTGAAAAAAGACATTCCTCAATAGAAAAAGAGGCATACGCAATAGTAGAAGCATTGCGTAAATGGAGACATTATTTATCGGGGCGACATTTCACGTTGGTAACTGACCAAAAATCTGTGTCCTTTATGTTTGATGTTAAACATTTTGGAAAGATTAAAAATGATAAAATAATGAGATGGAGGATTGAGTTGGCATGTTACCATTTTGACATAGTTTATCGTCCGGGGAAGGATAATGTTGCTGCTGATGCACTGTCGAGGGCTTATTGTTCGGTGATTCACGGAGATACGCTTATTAATCTTCACAATGCCTTATGTCATCCTGGGGTTACGAGGATGATACACTTTGTACGCAGTAAGAACTTGCCTTTTTCAGTTGAAGACGTCAAGCGGATGACTTCATCATGTTCTATCTGTGCTCGGTGTAAACCGAATTTCTTTAAGCCTCAACGAGCTCATCTTATAAAGGCTACTTCTCCTTTTGAACGTTTGAGTGTTGATTTTAAGGGACCTCTTCCTTCAACTACTCAAAACCGATATATATTTACTGTTGTGGATGAGTTTTCAAGGTTCCCTTTTGCTTTTCCTTGTGCAGATGTATCAGCTGCTACAGTTATTAAATGTTTGACTCAACTTTTTGTCATCTTTGGGATGCCTGCGTATATCCATTCGGATCAGGGAAGTTCTTTTATGTCTTCCCAGTTGAAGGAATACCTTCAGAGTCGGGGAATTTCTACTAGCAGAACTACCCCGTATAATCCCCAGGGTAATGGACAGTGCGAACGATACAATGGGGTGATCTGGAAGGCAGTTATGTTGGCGTTGACATCCCGGAACCTTAAGAATACACAGTGGGAAATGGTACTGCCTGATGCCCTGCATTCCATTAGATCATTGCTTTCAACGGCTACTAATGTGACCCCCCATGAAAGGCTCTTTAACTATCCGCGGAGATCTACTACGGGATATTCGGTACCTTCATGGCTTACTATGCAGGGACCTGTGTTGCTTCGACGCCATGTTAGATTGTCAAAATATGACCCCTTGGTGGAGGAGGTGGAGCTGTTGGAGGCAAATTCCCAATATGCTCATATTCGATTCCAAGATGGGAAAGAAAGTACTGTTTCAATTAAAGACTTGGCTCCTTGTGGGGGCCAGCCCTCTTCTGAGGATAATAATAATGGTCATGATTCGGATAATGTGGATGCTGTTACAGATACTACGAATATTTCCAATCCGATTGCAGATAATCATACTTCTATTAGTCAGCCTTTGATAGATGTTTATGACCGTCCCAGCTCATCTTCTGATGGGATTTCTAATCCGGAAACCGTTGAGAATCGGGATATGGATAGCCTTCCTGTTGAAGATACTTCTGTGCCTTCTGGCGTGGGAGGGCAAGGAATTTCACCAAGGTTAAGAAGGTCGACACGGACAAGATATCCGGTCGACCGATTGAAAATGGACTTTTAAATTGATAGTAATGTTTTAAAAATTGTTGAAATATTATAGTATATTGTTTTAGTTGAGAGATACTTAATACTTATGCGTAATGTTATTATTTGTTGTTCATTTAGTATTGTGTTATGTAAATAGTTTTATTCTCGTGCATAGTTTAGTTGTAAATAATTAATTGTAAATTGTAAAAGTTATTAGGTTGGAGTATATTTTAAAGGAGGGGGTGAATGTGGTGATTATTCCTTGATTAGTAAAAGTATTGTGATTCGTTGTTTGTTAACTGCCTTGGGATATGTGTTGTAATCTCATTGGTAGTTGATGATCACATGATGTGTTGTGGCTACCTTAAATTCAGTCCTTTTCTAGCTTTAGTTGGGACTGGATGTAGAAAGATATGCTGCCAATTTTAAAGTTAATAAAGCCTAACTTTGGAAGGCAAATCTATTCTTTATTTCAGCGACACACCTGGGACAGTGGAGAATCCAGCTGGAGTGTGGCCTGCAGTTAGGCAGTGGCGTTATGGCTTGTGATTTAAAAATATCCGGAATTACAGAGAGTGTGGGCAGGAATTGAGAGAGCGCGGGTGATTGCCGTACACTTGGCAACGCCCACCCACCGCGCGAATCCTACCCAACAGTTATTAATCCAGACCGTCCAATTACAGGAAGTAAATGGCTCCGAAGAACAAAGGGGATTTTCTGCGCTTGAGAAATAGTGGCAAGTACGAAATTAAAGGCTGCGCGAGGTCTCCAGGCTGGTTTTTGAAACATGTGCCTATTTATAGTGTCCATTCACCCACAAATTGCAAGTCACACGATACAGCTGTCTACTGCCCAGAGCAAGCAGTCTTCATACTGTCAATACTGACACTCCCGGGGACCCCCTGTAAATACTGACACACTCCCGGGGACCCCCTGTAAATACTGACACACTCCCGGGGACCCCCTGTAAATACTGACACACTCCCGGGGACCCCCTGTAAATACTGACACACTCCCGGGGACCCCCTGTAAATACTGACACACTCCTGGGGACCCCTTGTAAATACTGACACACTCCCGGGAACCCCCTGTAAATACTGACACACTCCCGGGGACCCCCTGTAAATACTGACACACTCCTGGGGACCCCTTGTAAATACTGACACACTCCTGGGGACCCCTTGTAAATACTGACACCCTCCCAGGGATCCTCTGTAAATAGTGACACACTCCCGGACACCCCCTGTAAATACTGACACACTCCTGGGGAATCCCTGTAAATACTGACACACTCCCGGGGACCCCTTGTAAATACTGACACCCTCCCAGGGACCCCCTGTAAATGCTGACACACTCCCAGGGACCCCCTGTAAATGCTGACACACTCCCAGGGACCCCCTGTAAATGCTGACACACTCCCAGGGACCCCCTGTAAATACTGACCCTCTCCTGGGGACCCCCTGTAAATACTGACACATTCCCATAGACCCCCTGTAAATACTGACACACTCCCACTCCCAGGGATCCCCCAGACAGTAAATGCTGTCTGTTGGTGTACAGCAGTGAAGGGAGCGAATACAGAAATATGATGACCTCCAGCGGGATGTCTTTACAGACCCCTCGAGTTCCAGAGACTCCAGTTTCGAAACACTATGGGGCTCTAGACTTAGGGCTCAGCTCACCTAACGGGTACAGTAGCATAGTGGTTATGTTACTGGACTATTAATCCGGAGACCTGCCCTAATGATCCGGAGTACACGAGTTCAAATCCCACTGTAGCAGCTGGGGAATTTAAATTCAATGAAATAAAATCAGGAACGAAAAGCTAGAATCAGTAACGGGGACTGTGAAATTACCGGATTGTCGTAAAAACCCATCTGGTTCACTTTAGGGAAGGAAATCTGCTGCCCTTACCCGGTCTGGCCGATATGTGACTCCAGACCCACAGCAATGTGGTTGACTCTTAACTGCCCTCTGTGAGAGTCTAGATGGCGACGGGGACGGTCCGGTGCTAGCGCGCTCTCCCTGTTTCGGGCGGCCCGCTCACTCCCGCAACCGGAGCGAAGTGTTCGGCGAGTCGGGCGGAGGCAGCGCAGCGCGGCGAGCAGCAGCAGCAGCCACGACGACCCGCTAGAGCATGTCGGCCGGCAGCTCCTCGGCGGGAAGGCATTCCGACTGGGAGGAGGGAAGCCGAGCATGGCAGCCAGAGGCCGGACCATGAGCGGGAGAAGCAGGCCCCGGGCCGTCGGACCGTGGAGCCGGCGACGGTGAGGAGGAGGTCGTGGCGACCGGAACATTCACATCCCGACGATGTGTTCGGCGAGTCGGGCAGAGGCAGCGCAGCGCAACGAGCAGCAGCAACGACGACCCGCTGCAGCACGTCGGCCGGCAGCTCCTTGGCGGGAAGCTCGCAGTCCGACTGGGAGGAGGGGAGCCGGGTATGGTGGCCAGAGGTCGGATCGTGAGCGGGAGAAGCAGGCCACCACACGTGGAGCCGGCAACAGTGAGGAGGAGGCCGCGGTGACGAGGAGGACGGAGCGGCTGAGGGACATCGTGCTCCCACTGCCACGGGAAGCCATTGTATTGACTCTCTGAACACGGCGCTGTATGTATAGCTGACGCGTCCCAACGGGGAGTAAGCATTCCATTGTACTAGCTACATATGGCAAATAAAATTGAATTGAATTGAAATGGCAGTGCAAACCGCGATGACAACATCACCACACGGACTGCAGCGGTTCAGGATTGCGACTTCTCGAGGGTAAATAGGGATGGGCAATAAATGCTGGCCTTGCCAGCGATGCCCACATCCCATGAATGAATGACAAGACACCTCCAAGTTTTTTTATTAATCAATAGGGGATAAGACAGTAAAAAGTGGTCAGTGCAAACTAACCACCGCTGACACTAGTTAAAGTTTTACACTCGTATTGATCCTGAAGAGCAATTATCATAGGCCCTGCTTAGAGTGGATAAGTCGCCTGGCCCAGATGGCTTGCATCCCAGGTTGCGAAGGGAATTTGGGGAGGAGATAGCGGAAGGGCATGCCATAATTTTCCAATCTTCCCTAGATGCGGGGGAGGTGCCTGAGGATTGGGAAGTGGCAAATGTGACACTGTTGTTCAAGAGAGGGTGTAAGGACAATCCTAGTAACTGCAGGCCGGTCAGTTTAACATCAGTGGTGGGTAAAGTTTTAGAAACAATAATCAAGGAATAAAATTTTAACGGGCACTTGGAGAGGTTTAAGCTAATTAAAGAGAGCCAACACGGGTTTGTAAAAGGCAGATCGTGTTTGACTATCAATCTAATTGAATTTTTTGATGAAGTAACAGGGAGGATTGATGAAGGGAATGCAGTGGATTTTAGGAAGGCATTTGACAAAGTATCACATAGAAGGCTGGTTAACAAAATTGAGGCTCATAGAATAGGTGGGTCAGTGGCAGCTTGGATAAGGAATTGGCTTAAGGACGGAAAACAGCGAGTTGTGGTAAATGGCTGTTTTTCAGACTGGAGGATGGTAGACAGTGTTGTTCCCCAAGGGTCAGTGCTGGGGCCACTGCTTTTTTTCATATATATAAAAGAACTGGATATTGGAATACAGAGCAGAATTTCTATATTTGCTGATGACACCAAACTTGGGGGAGGTGGCAAACAGTGAGGATGATACCAATCGACTGCAACAGGACATAGAAAGACTAGCAGAATGGGCAGACAAGTGGCAGATGGAATTTAATACAGAGAAGTGTGAGTGATGCATTTTGGCAGAAGGAACAGAGAGAGGCAATATACACAAAATGGCACAGTTTTAAAGGGTGTACAGGGACAGAGGGACCTGGGAGTTAATGTGCATAGGTCCCTGAAGGTGGCGGGACATAGTGAGAGAGTGGTTAGCAAAGCATATGGGATCTTGGGCTTCATAAATAGAGGTATTGAGTACAAAAGTAGAGAAGTTATGCTGAACCTTTATAAAGCGCTGGTTAGGCCACAACTGGAGTATTGCGTCCAGCTCTGGTCACCACACTTTAGGAAGGATGTGAAGGCCCTTGAGAGGGTGCAGAGGAGATTTACCAGAATGGTTCCGGGGATGGGGGATCTTAGCTACAAGGACAGGTTGGAGAAGCTGGAATTGTTTTCATTAGAACAAAGGAGGTTGAGGGGTGATTTGATCGAGGTGTACAAGATTATGACGGGCTTGGATAGGCTAGACGGGGAGAGGCTGTTCCCACTAGTTGATGGTACAAGGATTAGGGGACACAGATTTAAGGTTTTGGGCAAGAGATACAGGGGGGACGTGAGGAAAAACTTTTTTACGCAGCGAGTGGTGAGGACCTGGAACTCGCTGCCGACGGAAGTGGTGGAAGCGGAGACACTCAATGTTTTCAAGGGGAGACTGGAGAGGCACTTGAGGGAAATAAACTTGCAGGGCTACGGGGATAGAGCGGGGGAATGGGACTGACTGGATTGCTCTACAGAGAGCTGGCACGGACTCGATGGGCCGAATGGCCTCCTTCTGCGCCGTTATGACTCTATGCTTATCCTGCAACCAACGTCAAAGCAGATTACTTGGTTGCTTATTTTATAACTGCTATACATCGCGGCTCGGGACCAGGACAGTCCAGCGGTCAAGATCTTCTCGTGGCTAGCACCTGAAGTGCCTTGATAAATTGTTGGTCCTAGTGGAACACATAGGAATAGGAGTGTCCAGAGGTCATTTGCCATGTACGGTTCAACACTGCATCTTACATAGAACGTACAGCACAGAAACAGGCCATTCGGCCCAACTGGTCCGTGCCAGTGTTTATGCGCCACCCGAGCCTCCTCCCACCCCTCTTCATCTCACCCCATCAACATATCTTTCTATTCCTTTCTCCCTCATGTGTTTGTCTAGCTTCCCCTTAAATGTATCTATGCTATTCACCTCAACTATTAGCCGAGGCATAGAATATAAGAGCAGGGAGGTTATGATGGAGCTGTACAAAACGCTAGTTAGGCCACAGCTGGAATACTGTGTGCAGTTCTGGTCGCCACACTATAGGAAGGATGTGATTGCATTGGAGAGGGTGCAGAGGAGATTCACCAGGATGTTACCTGGGCTGGAGCGCTTCAGCTATGAAGAGAGGCTGGACAGGCTGGGGTTGTTTTCCTTAGAGCAGAGAAGGCTGAGGGAGGACCTGATTGAGGTGTACAAAATTATGAGGGGCGTAGATAGAAAGGAACTTTTCCCCTTAGTAGAGGGGTCAATAACCAGGGGGCATAGTTTCAAGGTAAGGGGCAGGAGGTTTAGAGGGGATTTGAGGAAAAACTTTTTCACCCAGAGGGTGGTTGGAATCTGGAACTCACTGCCTGAAAGGGTGGTAGAGGCAGGAACCCTCACAACATTCAAGAAGCATTTAGATGAGCACTTGAAACGCCATAGCATACAAGGCTACGGACCAAGTGCTGGAAAATGGGATTAGAATAGACAGGGCTTGATGGCCGGCGTGGCCACAATGGGCCTCTTTCTGTGCTCCATAACTCTATGACTCTATAACCACTCCCTGTGGTAGTGAGTTCCACATTCTCACCACTCTCTGGGTAAAGAAGTTTCTCCTGAATTCCCTATTGGATTTATTAGTGACCTATCTTATATTGATGGCCCCTAGTTCTGATCTCCCTCACAGCAGGAGAATCCAGGAAAAAGCAGTTCACGTCCTTTGCATCACCTCTCGTTCCTTACGCTTAAGCCTGGGCCTAAGCTTCTTTCGCATCTTATCTCTCGTGTCGACAAGGATCTCATTGCTGTTCGTGGGATCTTGCTGCATACAACTAGCTTTCCAAACATTGCAACAGTGACTACACTGCAAAAGTACTTCATTGAAAAGAAAGACTTACATTTCTAAAGCGCCTTTCACGACTACCGGACGTCTCAAAGGGCTTTACAGCCAATTAAATGCTTTTTTTGAAGTGTAGTCACTGTTGTAATGTAGGAAATGCGGCAGCCAATTTGCACACAGCAAGCTCCCACAAATAGCAATAAGAACATAAGATAAGAAATAGGAGCAGGAATAGGCCACTCGGCCCCTCGAGCCTGCTCCGCCATTCAATAAGATCATGGCTGATCTTGGGCTCAAAGCCACTTCCCCACCCGCTCCCCATAACCCTTCACTCCCTTATCTTGTAAAAATCTGTCTATCTCCACCTTAAATGTATTTAATGACCCAGCCTCCACGGCTCTCTGGGGCAGAGAATTCCACAGATTTACGAACCTCTGAGAAGAAATTCCTCCTCATCTCAGTTCTAAAAGGGCGACCCTTTATTCTGAGACTGTGCCCCCAAGTTCTAGATTTCCCCACGAGGGGAAACATTCTCTCTGCATCTACATTGTCGAGCCCCCTTAGTATCTTATATGTTTCAATAAGATCATCTCTCATTCTTCTAAACTCCAATGAGTATAGGCCCAACCTGCTCAACCTTTCCTCATAAGTCAACCCCCTCCTCTCTGGAATGAACCGAGTGAATCGTCTCTGAACTGCCTCCAATGCAAGTATATCCTTCCTTAAATAAGGAGACCAAAACTGTACGCAGTACTCCAGGTGATAATGACCAGATAATGTTTTTTTTGCTGTGTTGATTGAGGGATAAATATTGGCCCCAGGACACCGGGGAGAACCCCCCCACCCCGCCCCCCCCCCCCCCCCCCCCGCTCTTCTTCGAAATAGTGGCCGCGGGATCTTTTACGTCCACCTGCGAGGTTGTAAAGTGCTGTGGGACATCCTGAGGTCATGAAAGGCGCTGTATAAATGCGAGTTTGGTGGTTCTGGTTGGAGGGAGGGGTGCAGCAGTGAATTGTCTCCCCTCCTTGTTCCCAAACCTGCCACATTTGAGCTAATGGTGGTTCATTTTCCCTGCCCGGTCTCTCTTTCTCGTGCGCCCCGCCCCCCGGCTCCTGTCCTGTAGCCGCTGACCGTTGATTGGTACAGGATCATCCGGTGCCCTCTGACCTCCAGCACCTCCCTCAAGTTACCATCCTTGGCTGGTGTAAACCTAGTCATTAAGTCAAGGTACGAAAGAAAGGACTTGCATTTCGATAGTGCCTTTCACCACCTCGGGACGTCCCATAAGAAATAGGAGCAGGAGTCGGACATTCGGCCCTTCGAGCCTGCTCCGCCATTCAATGAGATCGTGGCTGATCTTCTGCCTCAACTCCATTCACCGGCCCTATCGCCATATCCCTTGATGCCTTTACTAGTCAGAAATCTATCGACTTCTGTTTTGAATATACCCAATGACTGAGCCTCCACAGCCCTCTGGGGTAGAGAATTCCAAAGATTCACCACCCTCTGTGAAGAAATTTCTTCTCATCTCAGTCCTGAATGGCCTACCCTTTATCTTGAGGCTGTGGCCCCTGGTTCCAGACTCCCCAGCCAAGGGAAACATTCTCCCAGCATCCACCCTATCAAGCCCAGTAATAATTTTGTATGCTTCAATGAGATCCCCTCTCATTCTTCTGAATTCAAAAGAATACAGGCCTAGTTTACTCAATCTCTTCTCATACGACAGTCCCGCCATCCCAGGAATCAATCTCGTGAACCTTCGTTGCACTCCCTCTACGGCAAGCATATCCTTCTGTTAGATCAAGGTAAGTTCAGTGGACCACACTGATCTGAGGTCAACACACTAAAATAAAAGTTTGCGAATCCGGTGGTAAGTTTTAAATAGTCGATTTATTGCATCACTTGATTTACACTGTTTGACTTCCTTCATCCGACTAACAACATATTCAAAATGGCTGGTTTTTATACAGCAGCAGATGTACCCGCCCCCTTTATTACCATTGGCTCAGCAGCATGCATGCAGAGTTATGGTTGGTTCAACTACATCACACTGATTGGATCTCTGGTACATCAATCATTCCTTTGTTCTCTAGTTAAGCAGAATCATCACTTTCAGTTTTAAGCTAAGATCAGCACTTTCACAGTTTAAGCTAAATCAGCATTTTCATTGTTCTCAGTTTTTAAGTCAGCCGATGTGACGTTACCAGCTGTGATTGGATCTGATACATCACACCATCCTTTGGCACGTGGCCAGCTTAAGCATAATCAGATTTCTTTAAATCATTAGATTTTAATCATATTAAAATCTATGTTATTAAAATATATATATATATTCCCTAACACCTTCCTTAGGTAAGGAGACCAAAATTGTACACAGTACTCCAGGTGTGGTCTCACCAAGGCCCTATATAATTGGAGTAAGACTTCTTTACTCCTGTACTCAAATCCCAAAGCTCTTTAGAGCCAGGTGTGGTCACTGTTGTAATGTCGGAAACCGTGGCAGGCAATTTGTGCGCACTCAGATCCCACAATCCGCGATGTGATAACGACCAGATCGACTGCTTTTAGTGCTGCTGATTGAGGGATAAATATTACCGGGACACCGGGGAGAACGCCCCTGCTCTTCTTCCAGTAGTGGCCGCGGGATCTTTTACCACCTAAAAAGGGCAGACGGGGACCTCGGTTTAACGTCTCGTCCGAAAGACGGCACCTCCGATAGTGCGGCGCTCCCTCAGTACCAGCACTGGGAGTGTCGGCCTGGATTTTGTGCTCGAGTCCCTGGAGGGGGATTGGAACCCACGAGCCTCTGACTCACACAGGTGAGAGAGCGCGACCCACTGAACCGCGGCTGACGCTAACCGCGGAGGGCGTCACAGCTGGGTAGGATCCTGCCTTTCATGCGCAGGTGCACTTTCCAGCTGGAGAGGGCGCTCTCTCCAGTCTGGCTGGTGCCTGTCCAACAGGCCTTGGGCCTTCCTCTAGATCCCGGGATGTGGAGGTTAGCCATCATAGCACAGAAGGAGGCCATTCGGCCCGTCGTGCTTGTCCAGCTCTTTGAAAGAGCTGTCCAATTACAGGAAACTCTTTCTTATCCGGGACCGACGTGGTGCCGGTTTATCAAAAAGTCCGGATTACAGAGAGGTATAGTAAAAGGTATGAGAGCCCCGTACACAGCAACAGATCCAGGTGCCCCTGTTGCTTAGCAACAGGTGCAGGAACCCCGGTTACACAGCCATAGATCCAAGAACGGCCACTAATACGAAGTAAAACTTACCTGAACCTACTCCTGAATTTTGCCGGTTAACAGAGATTTCCAGTTATTTAGGTGCCGGTCCCTGCAAATTTTTCCTCTGCAAATATTAATTCAATTCCTCTTTTGAAAGTTACTATTGAATCTGCAACAGCACTAAAAGCAGTCGATCTGGCCGTTATCACATCGCGGCCTGTGGGGTCAGCGCATTCCAGCTCGTTGCCTAAAAACATTCTCCTCATCTTCCCCCTCTGGTCCTTTTGCCAATTACCTTAAATCGGTGTCTTCTGGTTACCGACCCTCCTGCCACCAGAAACAGTTTCTCCTTATCTACTCTTATCATTTTGAACACCTCCATCAAACCTCCCCTTAACCTTCTCTGCTTCCAAGGGGAACAACTTCTTCAGTCTCTAGATCAAGAGCTGATTCAGTGAAACCGCTTCCGCTGACTCGTCGCCGAGTCAGAACACTCGGGTCCTGGGCAACTGCTCGTGTGGAGACAGTGATCCGGGAAGGGGGAACCACAAATCTTTAAGTGAGTCATGGCCCTTGTGATCTACATTGCTCGGAATGGCTAGCAGACAGGGCGGGACATGTAGCTCCATGGGCCTCGCACACACTCGCTCACTCACAGATTGAGTGCCATGTTTGATGCCGGATATTTGTAAGCTCAGATTTATTCCTTTTGCTCCTCAAGGTGAGCATGGGCGGAGTGGAACGCTGTACATTTGAGTCATCCAGTGACAGCATCAAGCACTCCCAGCTCAGGTAAGATGCAGAGTAAAGCTCCCTCTACACTGTCCCATCAAACACTCCCAGGGCAGGTACAGCACGGGTTAGATACAGAGTAAAGCTTCCTCTACACTGTCCCATCAAACACTCCCAGGGCAGGTACAGCACGGGTTAGATACAGAGTAAAGCTCCCTCTACACTGTCCCATCAAACACTCCCAGGGCAGGTACAGCACGGTTAGATACAGTGTAAAGCTCCCTCTACACTGTCCCATCAAACACTCCCAGGGCAGGTACAGCACGGGTTAGATACAGAGTAAAGCTCCCTCTACACTGTCCCCATCAAACACTCCCAGGGCAGATACAGCACGGGTTAGATACAGAGTAAAGTTCCCTCTACATTGTCCCATCAAACACTCCCAGGGCAGGTACAGTATGGGTTAGATACAGAGTAAAGCCCCCTCTACACTGTCCCATCAAACACTCCCACGGCAGGTACAGCACGGGTTAGATACAGAGTTAAGCTCCCTCTACACTGCCCATCAAACACTCCCAGGGCAGGTACAGCACGGGTTAGATACAGAGTAAAGCTCCCTCTACACTGTCCCATCAAACACTCCCACGGCAGGTACAGCACGGGTTAGATACAGAGTTAAGCTCCCTCTACACTGCCCATCAAACACTCCCAGGGCAGGTACAGCACGAGTTAGATACAGAGTAAAGCTCCCTCTACACTAAGGTACAGGTTAGATAATGAGTAATGCTCCCTTCAACGAGCCCAACAACAACGTGCATTTATATAGCACCTTTAACGTGGTAAAACATCCCAAGGTGCTTCACAGGAACAATAATTAAACAAAATTTGACACCGAGCCACATTAGGAGACATTAGGAATGGAGACCAAAAGCTTGGTCAAAGAGGTAGGTTTTAAGGAGCATCTGAAAGGAGGAGAGAGAGGCGGAGAGGTTTAGGAAGGGAATTTCAGAGCTCGGGGCCTCGGCAGCTGAATCCACAGCCACCAATGGTGGAGCGATGAAAATCAGGGATGAGCAATAGGCCAGAATTGGTGGAGCGCAGAGACCTCGGAGGGTTGTAGGGCTGGAGGATGTTACAGAGATAGGGAGGGGCGAGGCCATGGAGGGATTGGATTCGAGGCCATGGATTTGATTCCAAGATGTCTTCTGGGCTGGCCGCTTCTTACTGAGCTGCTCTTCTCTTCAGCTATGTCCTTGGTCATCCTTTGTCCTTTCTTTCACCAATCTCCTTTCTTCCATTGCTTAAAATGCCCTGGCTGTGATAGTGAAGGCATTTCAGCCCAAACTACAAGTTTAAAGCTACCCCTGCAGAGCCCGCTGCCCGCCCCCTGACCCTGCGTGCCTTTGTCCTCACTGAGCTCTTTCAACTGCTGTGACTCTGCTGAAACTTGATTTCCATCGCCTGGATTCCTCTACCAATCAGGACGGTGCTGCTCTACTGACTACACTGTTTGATTCAGCTGCTGTGACTGCTCTGCTTTTCAGTCGCTTCAAGTCTTAAGCTGCTGAATTCTTTTCTCAAATTGGTTTTCCCAATCTCCTGGATTTCTCTGGACATCCAGACTACGTTTCTGCTTTGAACGACACTGGATTACACCACTACGTTTCTGCACTGGACTACACTGGATTACACTGTAAGACTGACCTGCTGTATCTCCATCTCTGCTGCTAAAAGATTTTCTTTTTTGTTTAGAAATAACTTTTAAACTGCGGCTGTGTCTCTGCTGAATGGTTCTACTGGTTTTTCAGCTTCTAGCTAGGAGCTGCTGTTTCACTTGTGTAGCTTTTAAAATCTCTGAATTCATTTGTCCGTGACTACACAAAGCACTCTGGGTCCAGGTATATTGTGTATCAGTAAAACAGTCCGTGACTACACAAAGCACTCTGGGTCTAGGTATATTGTGTATCAGTAAAACAGTTGTGACTACACAAAGCACTCTGGGTCCAGGTATATTGTGTATCAGTAAAACAGTTGTGACTACACAAAGCACTCTGGGTCCAGGTATATTGTGTATCAGTAAAACAGTCCGTGACTACACAAAGCACTCTGGGTCCAGGTATATTGTGTATCAGTAAAACAGTCCGTGACTACACAAAGCACTCTGGGTCCAGGTATATTGTGTATCAGTAAAACAGTCCGTGACTACACAAAGCACTCTGGGTCTAGGTATATTGTGTATCAGTAAAACAGTCCGTGACTACACAAAGCACTCTGGGTCCAGGTATATTGTGTATCAGTAAAACAGTCCGTGACTACACAAACCACTCTGGGTCCAGGTATATTGTGTATCAGTAAAACAGTCCGTGACTACACAAAGCACTCTGGGTCCAGGTATATTGTGTATCAGTAAAACAGTCTGTGACTACACAAAGCACTCTGGGTCCAGGTATATTGTGTATCAGTAAAACAGTCCGTGACTACACAAAGCACTCTGGGTCCAGGTATATTGTGTATCAGTAAAACAGTTGTGACTACACAAAGCACTCTGGGTCCAGGTATATTGTGTATCAGTAAAACAGTCTGTGACTACACAAAGCACTCTGGGTCCAGGTATATTGTGTATCAGTAAAACAGTTGTGACTACACAAAGCACTCTGGGTCCAGGTATATTGTGTATCAGTAAAACAGTCTGTGACTACACAAAGCACTCTGGGTCCAGGTATATTGTGTATCAGTAAAACAGTCCGTGACTACACAAAGCACTCTGGGTCCAGGTATATTGTGTATCAGTAAAACAGTCTGTGACTACACAAAGCACTCTGGGTCCAGGTATATTGTGTATCAGTAAAACAGTCCGTGACTACACAAAGCACTCTGGGTCTAGGTATATTGTGTATCAGTAAAACAGTCCGTGACTACACAAAGCACTCTGGGTCTAGGTATATTGTGTATCAGTAAAACAGTCCGTGACTACACAAACCACTCTGGGTCCAGGTATATTGTGTATCAGTAAAACAGTCCGTGACTACACAAACCACTCTGGGTCCAGGTATATTGTGCATCAGTAAAACAGTCCGTGACTACACAAAGCACTCTGGGTCCAGGTATATTGTGTATCAGTAAAACAGTCCGTGACTACACAAAGCACTCTGGGTCCAGGTATATTGTGTATCAGTAAAACAGTCTGTGACTACACAAAGCACTCTGGGTCCAGGTATATTGTGTATCAGTAAAACAGTCCGTGACTACACAAAGCACTCTGGGTCCAGGTATATTGTGTATCAGTAAAACAGTCCGTGACTACACAAAGCACTCTGGGTCTAGGTATATTGTGTATCAGTAAAACAGTCCGTGACTACACAAACCACTCTGGGTCTAGGTATATTGTGTATCAGTAAAACAGTCCGTGACTACACAAAGCACTCTGGGTCCAGGTATATTGTGTATCAGTAAAACAGTCCGTGACTACACAAACCACTCTGGGTCCAGGTATATTGTGCATCAGTAAAACAGTCCGTGACTACACAAAGCACTCTGGGTCCAGGTATATTGTGTATCAGTAAAACAGTCCGTGACTACACAAACCACTCTGGGTCCAGGTATATTGTGCATCAGTAAAACAGTCCGTGACTACACAAAGCACTCTGGGTCCAGGTATATTGTGTATCAGTAAAACAGTCTGTGACTACACAAACCACTCTGGGTCCAGGTATATTGTGTATCAGTAAAACCGGTTTATTAAACATTAAACATCCGGTACAAAGAAGTAATACTTAACAAGAAGACAGTCGCAGTCTGTTCAACGAACCCCGGCGTTCCTTCCGAGTGACCTAAGAACATAAGACGTAGGAGCAGGAGTAGGTCATTTGGCCCCTCGAGCCTGCTCCGCCATTCAATAAGATCATGGCTGATCTGATCTTGGCCTCAAAGCCACTTCCCTGCCTGCTCCCCATAATCCTTGACTCCCTTATCGCTCAAAAATCTGTCTATCTCCACCTTCAATGTATTTAATGACCCAGCCTTCACGGCTCTCTGGGGCAGAGAATTCCACAGGTTTACGACCCTCTGAGAGAAGAAATTCCTCCTCATCTCAGTTTTAAATGGGCGACCCTTTATTCTGAAACTATGCCCCCGAGTTCTAGTTTCCCCTCCGAGGGGAAACATCCTCTCTGCATCTACCCTGTCAAGCCCCCTCAGTATCTTATATGTTTCAATAAGATCCCCTCTCATTCTTCTAAACTCCAATGAGTATAGGCCCAACCTGCTCAACCTTTCCTCATAAGAAAACCCCTTCATCTCAGGAATCAACCTTGAGAACCTTCTCTGAACTGCCTCCAATGCAAGTATATCCTTCCTTAAATAAGGAGACCAAAACTATACGCAGTACTCCAGGTGTGGTCTCACCAACGCCCTGTACAGTTGTAACAGGACTTCCCTACTTTGATACTCCATACCCCTTTGCAATAAAGGCCAACATTCCATTTGCCTTCCGAATTACTTGCTCTACCTGCATGCTAACTTTTTGTGATTCATGTACAAAGCTACCCCCAGGTCTCTCTGTACCGCAGCATTTTGTAATCTCTCTCCATTTAAATAATAATTTGCTTTTTTATTTTTCCGACCAAAGTGGATAACCTCGCATTTTCCCACATTAAACTCCATCTGCCAGATTTTTGCCCACTCACTTAGCCTGTCTATATCCCTGCGGCGCGATCTCTTTAACTCTCTTGCTGTGTTCTGTTGACTGAGGTTTCTTCTTCCTCTGGCTCCGCGCTGCTTTCGGTGTTCAATATCTATTTTTATACCCTTTTTCTCCCTTTTGCCTACGTGGCAATTAGTAAGCAAGCTATCCTTATCTGAGAACGACCTTCACACTAAGTTCTCACAGATGTCTTTTTGCTTTTTAATCAGCTCATTGTTCTGCATTTTTGAGAAAAAGGGAGTGGTGACTGTCTCCAGCCCCTATCTTCTTTTGCAATGTTGCTGAATTTCTTGTTCCCCACAATCTCCTTGTTTACTTAACAGACCATTTTACAGAATTACATCAAGTTGGCCTAATGTACCATCATGCTTTGCTTCTCAACCATTTGCCATTTTATACAGGCTTTAGGCTTTTAACACACATTGTCATACATTATGGTTGTTTAATAATGGTTTAAAATCTTAATAATGTTTACTAAATCCTACAGGTACGTTCTATCTTACACTTGACTCGTTCTATCGGTTTTCAGCTTTGCCTGTCGCTGGCTTGTGATTTTACTTTTTCCTCCCCGCCGCTTTGATTGACGCTGGCTTTCAACTTGCGTCAATTTTGCCATCATCTTTCTGCACCGCTACCGACTCTCGTTCCTACGGCAACAACCTCCATCCTCGAACTCTCTGCCCTTCAAATAGCTTCTGGGCTTCACTCGCCTGCTTTGGACAGCGGTTCATCGATGCCCCGTGCCGGCCCCATCCTGCTTCCGTCAGCTGTGTCCCTCCATGGGACCTACTATTGTCTCCAACCTATTCCCTGCTACCAGGAAATATGTATCCCATTAATTACTACATAAACCAGGCCTATGTAACCTGAGCTGTGTCCATTCGCGTGCGCACTGTGGCTGCCGCTCCAGACCCGGGCCATTCAATACTTTTCCACTTTTTCCCCATCTTTTCCTTCTCTATCCCTCCCTGACCGCTCTCTCCTGCCGTCATGCCTCCTTTCATCTCCTCTCTCTCATACTCTGCCCTCCCAAATCCCTACCCCAATCCTTCATTACTCTTCGACCTTCCAATTCACCTGCTGCCGTTCCAGGCTTGACTCCCTCTTGGATAAGCCCGCAGCTTCCCTCTGTGCCTCTCTTGGCATCCTACGAAAGGCCCATCGAGGCACTCGTCGCTGCCTCCTTACGAGCAGCAACCCCAACTGTCCCATCCTATTCTCCCGCCGACCCTCCCGCCCAGCGCGCCCACTGGGGGCAAATCTTGCCAATCTCCTCCCCCACCACGCCCCCCCCCCCCCCCCCCCCAAAGCGCTGACCCTGTGGACGCTGGCAGTGGGGCAGCCATCACCGACGCTCTCCGCATCTCCCTCCAGAATGTCTGTTCACTTGCGAACAAGGCCCTTGCCATCCATGAGCTGATCGTGGATGATTACATCGACATCATGGCCCTGACGGAAACTTGGTTGAGGGGTGATGACACCTCACCCTTAAATGAAGCCTCCCCGCCTGGCTATAAGTTCCACCACTTGCCTTGCCCAGACCGCCGTGGTGGCGGTGTGGATCTCATCACCAAATCACACCTTGGTCTGTCTCTCCACTCCTCCGGCGCTTTCTCCTCCTTTGAGCAGCTCACCTTATTCCACCCCTCTCACCTCTCATTTAAAATTCTTGTTCTCTACCGCCCACCCAAGTACCATAAAAATTTTATTACCGAGATATCTTCACTGCTCTCCTCCCTCAGCCTCTGCACCAAACGACTGCTCATCCTCAGCGATTTCAACCTCCATCTCAAGTCATCATACTCTCTCTCCTCCGAGTTCACTACTTTCCTATCCTCCCTTAATCTCTCCCTCCATGTAAACTCCCCAACCCATATTCACGGCCACCCCCTCGACCTTGCCATCTCTCGTGGCCTCGCTACTCCCATCGTGTCAATCGCAGATAAGGCCATCTCTGACCACTTCCTTGTATCGCTCTCCACCCACTTCCCCCTTCCACCACCCCTCAACCCTACTTCCTTCTGTGTCCGCCCCTGGAAAAAACTCTCTCCCAACTCTCTTGCAACTACACTTAAGAAATCGCAACTGTTCAGCCTCTGGCCCTCCATTCACAACCAGGGCATTTATTCTTAAAAAAAATCAAACTGCTGCACTTGGTTACATTAATGGGGGCTGTACTGGCAGCTGACCTCACCCCCCAGGGTCTACAGTGGAGGGAGCAGAGGCAGTGCCCTGGGAGTGTTTGATGGGACAGTGTAGAGGGAGCTTTACTCTGTATCTAACCCGTGCTGTACCTGCCCTGGGAGTGTTTGATGGGACAGTGTAGAGGGAGCTTTACTCTGTATCTAACCCGTGTTGTACCTGCCCTGGGAGTGTTTGATGGGACAGTGTAGAGGGAGCTTTACTCTGTATCTAACCCATGCTGTACCTGCCCTGGGAGTGTTTGATGGGACAGTGTAGAGGGAGCTTTACTCTGTATCTAACCCGTGCTGTACCTGTCCTGGGAGTGTTTGATGGGACAGTGTAGAGGGAGCTTTACTCTGTATCTAACCCGTGCTGTACCTGCCCTGGGCGTGTTTGATGGGACAGTGTAGAGGGAGCTTTACTCTGTATCTAACCCGTGCTGTACCTGCCCCGGGAGTGTTTGATGGGACAGTGTAGAGGGAGCTTTACTCTGTATCTAACCCGCGCTGTACCTGCCCTGGGAGTGTTTGATGGGACAGTGTAGAGGGAGCTTTACTCTGTATCTAACCCGTGCTGTACCTGCCCCGGGAGTGTTTGATGGGACAGTGTAGAGGGAGCTTTACTCTGTTTCTAACCCGTGCTGTACCTGCCCCGGGAGTGTTTGATGGGACAGTGTAGAGGGAGCTTTACTCTGTATCTAACCCGTGCTGTACCTGCCCTGGGAGTGTTTGATGGGACAGTGTAGAGGGAGCTTTACTCTGTATCTAACCCGTGCTGTACCTGCCCTGGGAGAGTTTGTTGGGACAGTGTAGAGGGAACTTTACTCTGTATCTAACCCGTGCTGTACCTGCCCCGGGAGTGTTTGATGGGACAGTGTAGAGGGAGCTTTACTCTGTATCTAACCCGTGCTGTACCTGCCCTGGGAGTGTTTGATGGGACAGGGTAGAGGGAGCTTTACTCTGTATCTAACCTGTGCTGTACCTGCCCTGGGAGTGTTTGATGGGACAGTGTAGAGGGAGCTTTACTCTGTATCTAACCCCGTGCTGTACCTGCCCTGGGAGTGTTTGATGGGACAGTGTAGAGGGAGCTATACTCTGTATCTAACCCGTGCTGTACCTGCCCTGGGAGAGTTTGATGGGACAGTGCAAGGGAGCTTTACTCTGTTTCTAACCCGTGCTGTATCTGCCCTGGGAGTGTTTGATGGGACAGTGTAGAGGGAGCTTTACTCTGTATCTAACCCGTGCTGTACCTGCCCTGGGAGTGTTTGATGGGACAGTGTAGAGGGAGCTTTACTCTGTATCTAACCTGTGCTGTACCTGCCCTGGGAGAGTTTGATGGGACAGTGTAGAGGGAGCTTTACTCTGTATCTAACCCCGTGCTGTACCTGCCCTGGGAGTGTTTGATGCGACAGTGTAGAGGGAGCTTTACTCTGTATCCAAGCCGTGCTGTACCTGCCCTGGGAGTGTTTGATGGGACAGTGTAGAGGGAGCTTTACTCTGTATCTAACCCGTGCTGGACCTGCTCTGGGAGAGTTTGATGGGACAGTGTAGAGGGAGTTTTACTCTGTATCTAAGCCGTGCTGTACCTGCCCTGGGAGTGTTTGATGGGACAGTGTAGAGGGAGCTTTACTCTGTATCTAACCCGTGCTGGACCTGCTCTGGGAGAGTTGGATGGGACAGTGTAGAGGGAACTTTACTCTGTATCTAACCCGTGCTGTACCTGCCCTGGGAGTGTTTGATGGGACAGGGTAGAGGGAGCTTTACTCTGTATCTAACCCGTGCTGTACTTGCCCCGGGAGTGTTTGATGGGACAGTGTAGAGGGAGCTTTACTCTGTATCTAACCTGTGCTGTACCTGCCCTGGGAGTGTTTGATGGGACAGTGTCGAAGGAGCTTTACTCTGTATCTAACCCGTGCTGTACCTGCCCTGGGAGTGTTTGATGGGACAGTGTAGAGGGAGCTTTACTCTGTATCTAACACGTGTTGTACCTGCCCTGGGAGTGTTTGATGGGACAGTGTAGAGGGAGCTTTATTCTGTATCTAACCCGTGCTCTACCTGCCCTGGGAGTGTTTGTTGGGACAGTGTAGAGGGTGCTTTACTCTGTATCTAACCCGTGCTGTACCTGCCCTGGGAGTGTTTGTTGGGACAGTGTAGAGGGAGCTTTACTCTGTATCTAACCCGTGCTGTACCTGCCCTGCGAGTGTTTGATGGGACAGTGTAGAGGGAGCTTTACTCTGTATCTAACCCATGCTGTACCTGACCTGGATCATGTGGCCAGAGGGAGGAGAAGGGCCATCAGGGCTCTCAACAGGAGGCCTTACCCTCCGAGGGTATTCCGAGAGCACTTCTCCTTCCTCCAATTAAGCCAGGAGCAGTGTATTAGAAGGTTCCGCTTCAGCATGGAGGTGGTCACAGAACTCAGCCACCTCCTGCAACCAGACCACAAGCCTCAGACCAGGGCGACCACGGCTCTCTCAGTGGCAGTTAAGGTCACCGTCACCCTCAAGTTTCTTCGCCAGCGGATCCTTCCAGTCTGCAACAGTAGATATAGCTACCATCTCGCAGTTCGCCATCCATCGCTGCATCCGGGAGGTCACAGAGGCTCTCTACAGTAGGAGAAGGGACTACATTTCCTTCCCCATCACCAGAGAGAAGCAGGACGAGCGTGCATGTGGCTTTGCTAGGATAGCGGGATTCCCCATGGCGCAGGGCGCCATTGACAGCACCCACGTGGCTTTGCGGGCACCGCATAACCATCCTGAGATCTTCCGTAACCGCAAAGGCTACCACTCACTTAATGTGCAGTTGGTGTGCGACCACAGACAGTGAATCCTCAATGTCAATGCCCGCTATCCAGGCAGCAGCCACGATGCCTTCATCCTGCGCCAGGTCTCTTCCAGCCACCACATCAAGCTCGCGGCTGGCTGGTCGGAGACGAGGGCTATTCGCTCACCACCTGGCTCATGACTCCCCTCCGCAACCCCAACACTCCTGCCCAGCGCTCATATAATGAGAGCCATGCTGCCACCAGGAACATCATCGAGCAGACCATTGGGCTACTCGAGCAACATTTCCACTGCCTTGGCCGCCCGGGAGGGGCTCCATGGTACTCGGCCGAGTAGGTGTCCCATTTCGTCGTCGCCTGCAGCATGTTCCACAATTTGGCCATCATGAGGCTCCCAGGGATTGTGGGACCACCTCAGGAAGAGGGAGAGGAGGAACAGGAGCGAGGGAGGAGGCAGCCACTCAATCGGCCTTCTGGAAGGGCGGTCCGTGACCGCCTCATCAGACTGCGGTTCCAGTAAATTAAACCCCAGATCCCCATTGCTCACCACATCCCTATCATTCCATCCCTGTCGCAGGCCATATCTCAGCACAAGAGAAAGGAAAGTGTGTGAGTGAGTGTGGAGCGATGTGTTTGGGTGATGTGCCTGCTATAGCTGAATAGCTGTCATTGTGTGCAAGATGTGGGTGTGAGTGTTGGTGGGTAGAGATTGTTGGTGGGCGAGTGCTGGGGTTGTGGTGCTTTGGGCAGAGTGCGCAGACTGAGGTTCAGATGATGGTATGTATCATTTGTTGAAGCGTTCACTCACCCTACCCACCTGAGTAAGGTCATTAAATTTCTTCCTGCACTGTGTGTGGGTCCTGGGGACTACAGTGCTGCCCAAGATATGCTGGGCTACCTCCCTCCACATGGTGCGGAAGACTTGCGGTAAGGGCCACCTGCCACTTGCCAGGTAGAGCACCGCCCTCCGTCTCTTCACAGCGAACACCAAGGCCTCCAATGCTTGATCGCAGAATCTGTGGGCTCTCTTCCCCGGGGCGTGGATCTGCCATGAGTACAGCTGCTTCAGTCCTCCGACTCCTTCTCCTTGACCTGCTGCTGCTGCTGAGGCAGCTGCACAGCCAGCAATGCTGAGAATGAGATTCTGCAGCATCAATGAACCTCCCCTTTAAGAACTGAAAAAATGTCTGTGGCAATGATGATTTGCGATTAGACTGCACTTGATATTGGTCCACCCTTTGAGTGTAACGCCAATGAAGTTGGACTTTAAGACTTGAATTAGCGCTCCAATCATTTCTTTGAGCAGTGAGCACGAATTTTGCGTGCAGTCTAAAGCATTAGCGCCTGGCTAACAATAACCGCCCATTCCTGGGCTATAATGAATTTCTAGTGATAACAGAGAACCTGCAGAACATTTTGAACAATATATTGATACTGATCCAACCACATGGTCTCTCCTCAGGGGATGCTCGACGCACTGATTACTATTTACCAGCGGCACGGTATCACCGGACTGTGGCGTGGGTCGGGTTCGGCGGTGCCCAGGGTGATGATTGGCTCAGCCTCCCAGCTCTCCACGTTCTCCAAAGCGAAACAGTTCACCAACGAACTGCAGGTCAGTAGAATCGAGTGGATTGTTTTAGCTCGAAACTTCCCCACAACAGTGGGTCAGAGAAAGGGATGGATTAAAGGGCACGGGAGAACGAACAAACACAAGATGTAGGAACAGGAGTCGGCCATTCGGCCCCTCGAGCCTGCTCCGCCATTCAATAAGATCATGGCTGATCTGATCTTGGCCTCAACTCCACTTCCCTGCCCGCTCCCCATAACCCTCGACTCCCTTACCTTTCAAAAATCTGTCTTATCTCCACCTTAAATATATTCAATGACTCCGCCTCCACAGCTCTCTGGGGAAGAGAACTCCAAAGATTCACGACCCTCTGAGAGAGAAAATTCCTCCTCATTTCCAATTTAAAAGGGTGGCCCCTTATTCTGAAATTATGCCCCCTAGTTCTAGATTCCCCCACGAGGGGAGACATCCTCTCAGCATCTACCCTGTCAAGCCCCCTCAGAATCTTATATGTTTCAATAAGATCACCTCTCATTCTTCTAAACTCCAATGAGTATAGGCTCAACCTTTTGTCATAAGACAACCCCTTCATCCCAGGAATCAACCTTGTGAACCTTCTCTGAACTGCCTCCAATGCAAGTATATCCTTCCTTAAATAAGGAGACCATAACTGTACGCAGTACTCCAGGTGTGGTCTCACCAACGCCCTGTACAGTTGTAACAGGACTTCCCTGCTTTTATACTCCATTCCCTTTTCAATAAAGGCCAACATTCCTTTTGCCTTCCTAATTACTTGCTGTACCTGCATGCTAACTTTTTGTGATTCACGTACAAGGACCCCCAGATCCCTCTGTATCTCAGCATTTTGTAATCTCTCTCCATTTAAATAATAATTTGCTTTTTTATTTTTCCGACCAAAGTGGATAACCTCACATTTTCCCACATTATACTCCATCTGACAGATTTTTGCCCACTCACTTAGCCTCTCTATATCCCTGTGGGGATTCTTTGCGTCCTCCACACAAAAGGTACAAGCCGGCTGCGAGGGGTCCTTGGCTGATTATTTTGCCCCTTTCCCTGGGCGAGGGGCCGTTTGTCGCACCCTGACTGTTTCTTCACCTGAGATAGGGGTACGGTAGCATAGTGGTAATGGACTAATGATCCGGTAGACGTGAGGTCAAATCCCACCACGGCAGCTGGGGAATTTAAATTCAGTTAATTAAACAAATCTGGAATAAAAAAGCTAGGGGGAAAAGTTCAGTATCGCCCCGTTTGGGGCGCGATTATCGGCTGGGTGCAAAGATTAGCGCCTGGCGCTAATTATCGCCTCCGACTGCAAACTTGGCTTTTATCGCCCCTGGAGGTGATTGGAGCGCTAAATCAGGCGCTACACACCTCTCTTAAGGCGCTGATGTAAGCCCCCAAAGTGCGGACCAAGTGATATACAAGGTCGACGTCACTGGCTTGTTGAAAGAAAGACAGACCACTAATTGAAGTCAAAACGGTTTACTCAGGCCTGAGGGAGAGCCTTTCAGACACGTCTGAATCCAACTCCAACAAACCTCTCAAAGTCCACACAGTTATACAAAAATTAAGGCCCTGCCCTAGAGGCGGGGATAAGCTTATTAGCATATACAGAGTTATAGCTAAATTGTAATTATAAAACCGTGACATTCCATCCTTCCAGCCGCTTACAAATCCCACATTTCGTTATCAGTTGGTCCCGTCACCTCTTGTGACCATGGGCCTCATCTTAATTACTTTACAACTATCTATTTGCCCGTGGTCAGATGGTTCGGTCTGCTAAGTGTTTTCTTAAGATAGCAGTTCTTTTCAAAGCGGGCAATCCGCAGACTTTCTGTCTTACTCTTGGGTCACTTCTGCAAAGCAAAAACACTTTAGTTAATCCTCAGTATACATTGAAGAATAGAACCCTGTTGTGCTTTACACTAAACAGATTCTTAAGTCCATAGGTGTCGACTCGCTTGGCCGAACATACCCATCTCTCTCAATCTTTCCAGGAGTTGTTCTGGCAGTTTTAATCTCTCAGCATTTGAAGTCCCTTAATCATGTTTAAACTTAGCTGGGTTTATACAATTTTACAGACCTCTATTGTTCAACTCAGAGCATGGATTAACCCATTCCCTCCACCTTGTATATTGATGTTGCAAGTGAATCCTGGTTTGTCTTGCCGTTATCCAATTTTTAATATCTTACTTCAGCGCAAAGGCCGAGGAGCGAGTCGCTACCTCAGAGCGCTGGCGGAGCTCATGTGATGTCAGTCAGCAATGGAACACGGACACACTGGCGCCGGCCAGTTCTTAAAGGGGAGGGCCGATCTTGCTCTCCATCCACACCCTGCTCATTGCAGCCTTGAATCTCGGCCTGGAGAGACCTGTACATCAAATCTGCTGGAAAGAACAATGGAGAGGCCCAGGGAAAGAGCTCAGAGTGCAGCCCCCATAGTCTCTTCTAAATCGATACAAGGAAGGGCAAATCAAAATGAACCTGTGTAGGAATGGTCTAATTCCTATCAAGAGACTGAGGTCGACTCAGGCGATCAATCAAAAGAAGTTTAATGTAAAACTAACTGAGTTTAACAGACAAATGCAAGAGAACTATGGATACAGGTCTTTACAGTTTGAAGGCTCCACTAGGACTGCTAGGACGGTCCCGTGGACGGCATCATGATGTCATCACGTTTTTCCCGCCGTTGGAGGATCACGTGATTAACGGCATGACGTCATCGCGTTTGCCCGCGCTCTTAAAGGGACCGCGCTCTGTACCAGACCTGAAACGTATATACAAGATACAGGTTCAGGCTGTAGCTAACAGATTGTTAAAGGGAATTATGTACAGTTGTTCAGAGTCCCTTAGTGGCTCTGCCACACCTGCAAAGTGCTGCTCAGTACCCAAAACACCTTCACACAGCGTTGAATCTCTCCAGAAGTCTCTCAGAATGCGTGGTGTTAAAATGTTACCAACAAAAAAAGGCAGGAAGCGGTCGCCTTAAATAGCACTTCCCCCAGTCCCTTCCTGACTGCAAAACACTCCCCTCAACCTGTCGTTGCTAGCGGCAGGCGGTAAGGCAGGGGGCGCCACTCAATATCCGGTCCGGGGCACTACCAGGGTGTTGCACGCTCGACTGACGTCACGATCTGCGAGCGCAGGAGATCGTGGCGGTAGTGTTTAGCGCCGCCGCAAAATGTCTGGTCAATTTCGTGAGCGGCGCAAACATCGCCGCGCATGGGCGCTAGTTGCTTTAAGCCCCATTAGCGCCCTCTTAAGGCGCTAACGGGAGGCGCAAACCAACTGAATCTTTCCCCCCTAGTGTCAGTAATGGTGACCATGAAACTATCAGATTGTTGTAAAAACCCATCCGGTTCACTAATGTCCTTTAGGGAAGGAAATCTGCCGTCCTTACCCGGTCTGGCCGATATGTGTCTCCAGACCCACAGCAATGTGGCTGACTCTTATCTGCCCCTCTGAAATGGCGGCTCACCACCGCCTTCTCGAGGGCAATTAGGGATGGGCAATAAATACTGGCGACGCCCACATCCCAGGAACGAATAAATAATTAAATAAGCGAACAGCACAGACTCCGTAACATCGCCCGTCTCCGCCCCCTGCCTCAGTCCATCTGCTACTGGAAAATCCACATCCATGCATTTTGTTACCTCTAGACTCAACTATTCCGACGCTCCCCTGGCCGGCGTCCCAACCTCCACCCTCTGTAAACTTCAGCTCATCCAAAACTCTCTGCTAACTTGCACCAAGTCCGGTTCACCCATCACCCCCTGTGCTCGCTGACCTACACTGGCTCCCCGTCCGGCAAGGCCTCGATTTAAAAATTCTCATCCTTGTTTTCAAATCCCTCCATGGCCTCGCCCCCCCTCCCTATCTCTGTAATCTCCTTCAGCCCCACAACCCTCCCCCGAGATCGCTGCGCTCCTCCAATTTTGGCCTCTTGCGCATCCCCGATTTCCATCGCTCAACCATTGGCGGCCGTGCCTTCAGTTGCCTGGGCCCCAAGCTCTGGAATTCCCTCCTTAAGCCTCTCTGCCTCTCCTCCGTTAAGTCGCTCCTTAAAGCCTACCTCTTTGCCCAAGACCTGTCCTTTATATCTCCTTGTGTGGCTGATAGAAACATAGAAGATAGGAGCAGGAGTAGGCCATTCGGCCCCTCGAGCCTGCTCCGCCATTCAGTGAGAGCATGGCTGATCATCCAAATTCAGTACCCGGTCTCTGCTTTCTCCCCATACCCCTTGATCCCTTTAGCCTTAAGAAATATATCCAACTCCTTCTTGAATATATTTAATGAATTGGCCTCCACTGCCTTCTGTGGTAGAGAATTCCACAGGTTCACCACTCTCTGGATGAAGAAATTCCTCCTCATCTCTGTCCTAAATGGCTTACCCCTTATCTTTAGACTGTGACTCCTGGTTCTGGACTCCCCGACCATCGGGAACATCCTTCCAGCATCTAGTCTGTCTAGTCCTGTTAGAATTTTATATGTTTCAATGAGATCCCCTCTCATTCTTCTAAACTCCAGTGAGTACAAGCCCAATCGACCCAATCTCTCCTCATACGTCATTCCTGCCATCCCAGGTATCAGCCTGGTGAATCTTCGCTGCACTCCCTCCATGGCAAGAACATCCTTCCACAGATAAGGCGACCAAAACTGCACACAATACTCAAGATGTGGTCTCACCAAGGCCCTGTACAACTGTAGCAAGACATCCTTGTTCCTGTACTCGAACCCTCTCGCTACGAAGGCTCGGTGTGAAACCTTT
Organism: Somniosus microcephalus; assembly: GCF_052327205.1. Taxonomy (NCBI): domain Eukaryota; kingdom Metazoa; phylum Chordata; class Chondrichthyes; order Squaliformes; family Somniosidae; genus Somniosus; species Somniosus microcephalus. The sequence continues at coordinate 33,779,050 of NW_028225182.1, forward strand.
GTTTGATTACGCTCCTGTGAAGATCCTTGGGGCCATGTTCTGCTATCACAAATTCAAGTTGTTGTTGAAATCTGTGTGTGGCCCGATCCCGCAGGTGACGTTACGCCACCCCCTCCCCTCCCCCACCACCAACAGCCAGCGCCATTGACGGCTCCTTTCTTTCCTCGCAGGTCTTTAAGCCGGGCAGCTGGCTCGTGTCGCTCACAGCGGGGATGGTCAGCAGCGTGTTTGTCGTCCTCGCCATGACGCCCTTCGATGTAATCAGCACCCGACTCTACAACCAGCCCGTGGACAAGAAGGGGAAGGTAATGGATCGCGACCCCCCGCCCCCCCCCCCCCGAGCATTAAACAGGCAACAGGGCCTGTTCCCTGACGTAATAAAACTCACTACACACTTGGTTTGAGTATAAAGCAAGGCTTTAATCAACTTGTTTCAGAACATGGAGGTCTAGTTGTACTTCACTAGTTCCTTGTCTTACAAAATGTCCCTGGGAAGCTGGGGCCGATGCCCGAGTATTTATATTCCTTGGACGGCGCCACCAGCTGGCCGTCCAGCGTTATTTCATGAGTAGTTTCTTGATGAATGATGAGATTTATAACATTCCCCCCCGCCGACTCCTGCCGCCCCCCCACCCCCCCCCGCCGCCGCTGACGAGCTCATTCATATTAATGGACGGGAAAGCGAGGCCGATGATATCCTGATACAGGAAACTTTTTTTTATCCGGGACGGACGGGACCGACGTGGTGCCGGTTCATCAAAAATTCCGGATAACCGAACGCTATAGTAAAAGATACGGAGCTGAGAGCTCCGTATAAAGCAACAAACCCAGGTTCAAAACAATGGCCACAAGTTGCAAGCGTCTCTGTAGCTTAGCAACAGCTGCAGCCACACCCTTGCACAGCAACACATGGAGGAAGGCAAGTAATAAAACTTACCTGAACCTGAACCAGGGCAGCACGGTGGCATAGTGGTTAGCACTGTTGCCTCACAGCGCCAGAGACCCAGGTTCGAATCCGGCCTCGGGTGACTGTCTGTGTGGAGTTTGCACATTCTCCCCGTGTTTGCGTGGGTTTCCTCCGGGTGCTCCGGTTTCCTCCCACAGTCCAAAGATGTGCGGGTTAGGTTGATTGGCTATGATAAATTGACCCTTAGTGTTAGGGGGATTAAATACATGGGGTTACGGGGATAGGGTGGGATATGTGTCGGTGCAGGCTCGATGGGCCGAAATGGCCTCTATCTGCACTGCGGGGTTTCTGTGATTTCTGTGATTACTCCTGAATTTTGCCGGTTAACCGACATTTCCGGTTATTTAGGTGCCGGTTAATCGAAAGTTTCCTGCATGTACGGCCGGCAAATGGGAAGGAACATTAGGAACAAGAGTAGACCATTCAGTCGGGGTGACCATATGTCCTGGGACAGTCTCCGGATGAGGGTCTGTGTTCCCTGGCAAACAAGAATCCCTTGTTCAGGAAAATCGTCTCCGAATACGCGCGGGTTCAAATCGGGAGCCACGTGGCCCCGAGCCGCCCTGCGGTCGGTCGATGAACTGGGCGGGGGCTGTGCAGCGGTGGGTTGGGGGGGCGGGGAAACGGGTTCCGATTGGTGGGAGGGAAGCCAATCTCCAGTTTTCAACCAGTAGAAGGGGTGGGCTCACTGCGGGGCTTTAATTTATCGCACTCTTTGGCCACAGCACGCGAGCTCTGCCCATCCCCCGACCGCCCTCCCCCACCCCCACCGAATCCCCGGGTGGTCCTGTAAAATTTGGTTGAAGAGAAATCGGCACCGGAGCCAAAATGTCCGAGCAACCGGAGGGGAGGGGGAGGCCGATGGCAACTGGAGTCGGGACGCGTGGATCTCCCGGCTCGGAGTGTCGGGCTGTGAGGAGGGAGATGAGCCGGTGGTCACGGTCGGCAGATGCCGTGAACAGCGGCCGCATTATTCAGGCGGAAAGTTCTGCCGCTGCCTTTTTGCAGATTCAGTTTGCATCAAAATAACCAGTAAATTTTACTTCACTCGGCTGCGCAACTCGTCCTGGCTACTTTGCTGTACTCCCGCCCTGTGCGTCCCCGGATCGGTTCAGAAAATGTGGTCACCCTTTGAGCCGTCACACATAATAGTCAGTCCCCATGGAATGTTCTAGTCAGTCCCCATCGAACGTTATAGTCAGTCACCGTCTAACGTTGTAGTCAGTCCCCGTCGAACGTTATAGTCAGTCCCCATCGAACGTTATAGTCAGTCACCGTCTAACGTTCTAGTCAGTCCCCATCGAACGTTATAGTCCGTCCCCTTCAAACGTTATAGTCAGTCACCTTCACTGTTGTCTTCCTGCAGGGTATTTTCTACACGGGGTATCTGGATTGCTTTGCAAAGACCATGAAGAAGGAAGGCCTCCTCGGCCTCTACAAGGGCACAGGGGCGTCCTACTTCCGACTGGGCCCGCACACCATTCTCAGCCTCCTCTTCTGGGAAGAACTGCGGAAGTTTTACTGGAAGTGAGGGCGCGCTGGACACAGGCGCACATCTGGACAGCTGTGGCTGGAATTTTGCACTGTCGAGCTGCTCAGGAATTGATTTATTTTTCTCTTTGACGTTCCAATTTCCTCCAATACTTGAGCACTGTTCCAGAGAGTTGTTGGTTCGTTGAATGTAGCAGGAAACTGGTGATGCGCGGTGCCGTGCAATCCACCCCGACGGCCAACAGAAAGGAGCCAGAGGCGGAACTGCCGGAAATCTGTCGGAAAACCCAGTAGACGCTCCTCGGAACGGCACAGCGGGTCTGAAAAGAGAAAGGGACCCGTTAAAAATTGCGGGTGAAAAATATCCGTCGTAAGGCAGGACTGAGCGGAACTTGGGTGGTTCACTGGGTGGTGATGTTGGTTGGCAGGGATCTGGCCAGACTTGGCGGGGGGGCGGTCTACGTTGTGTTTGTTTATTTATTGCACCTCAAACCTATCTCGGGGCCCGGTCACCTTCGATCTGCATCAGTGTGTGTCAGGGCTCGTGCTTTATCTGTACCGATTATGATGACTTTGCACAAGCTGTACCTCAGAGCAAATTTTAGAATCGTAGAAATTTACGGCACAGAAGGAGGCCATTCGGCCCATCGTGTCTATACCGGCCGACAAAGTGCTTTCTAGTCTAATCCCACTTTCCAGCTCTTGGTCCGTAGCCCTGCAGGTTACGGCACTTCAAGTGCATAGCCAAGTACTTTTTAAATATGATGAGGGTTTCTGCCTCTCCCACCCTTTCAGGCAGTGAGTTCCAGACCCCCACCACCCTCTGGGTGAAAAAAGTTCTCCTCAACTCCCCTCTAATCCTTCTACCAATTACTTTAAATCTATGCCACCTAATTTAATTACAATTATTACATTCCAAAAGATGTGCGGGTTAGGTTGATTGGCTATGATAAATTGACCCTTAGTGTTAGGGGGATTAAATACGTGGGGTTACGGGGATAGGGTGGGATATGTGTTGGTGTAGGGGTTATGGGGATCGGGTGGGATATGTGTCGGTGCAGGCTCGATGGGCCGAAATGGCCTCTATCTGCACTGTGGGGTTTCTGTGATTCTGTGATTACAAAGAGTGAGAGTTGGGGCTTTGAGGGAGAGTTGAGGTACTGGAGGGATGGTCTTTGAGGGAGGGTTCAGGTACTGGAGGGATGGTCTTTGAGGGAGGGTTCAGGTACTGGAGGGATGGCCTTTGAGGGAGGGTTGAGGTACAGGAGGGATGGCCTTTGAGGGAGGGTTGAGGTACAGGAGGGATGGTCTTTGAGGGAGAGTTGTACAGGAGGGATGGGCTTTGAGGGAGAGTTGCACTGGAGGGATGTCCTTTGAGGGAGAATTATGCAGGAGGGATGGGCTTTCAGGGAGGGATGAGGTACTGGAGGGATGTGCTTTGAGGGAGGGTTGAGGTATTCAGGAGATGGGCTTTGAAACATAGAAGATAGGAGCAGGAGTAGGCCATTCGGCCCCTCGAGCCTGTTCTGCCATTTAATGAGATCATGGCTGATCATCCAAATTCAGTACCCTGTCCCTGCTTTCTCCCCATACCCCTTGATCCCTTTAGCCTTAAGAAATATATCCAACTCCTTCTTGAATATATTTAATGAATTGGCCTCCACTGCCTTCTGTGGTAGAGAATTCCACAGGTTCACCACTCTCTGGGTGAAGTAATTCCTCCTCATCTCTGTCCTAAATGGCTTACCCCTTAGACTGTGACCCCTGGTTCTGGACTCCCCGGCCATCGGGAACATCCTTCCTGCATCTAGTCTGTCTAGTCCTGTTAGAATTTTATAAGTTTCAATGAGATCCCCTCTCATTCTTCGAAACTCCAGCGAGTATAAGCCCAATCAACCCAACTCGCGCCTCATACCATCGTAGTTTCCTTTATTTAAATTCAGGACCCTAGTCTCTGAGTCAACTACTTCACTCTCCATCTTAATGAAGAATTCAATCATATTATGATCGCTCCGACCCAAGGGGCCTCGCGCAACAAGATTGCTAATTAATCCTTTCTCATTACATAATACCCAGTCTAAGATGGCCTGATCCTTAGTTGGTTCCTCGACATATTGGTCCAGGAAACCATCCCGTATACACTCCAGGAATTCCTCCTCCACAGTATTGTTACTAATTTGGTTAACCCAGTCTATATGTAGATTAAAGTCACCCATGATAACTGCTGTGCCCTTATTACACATGTCTCTAATTTCCCATTTAATGCCATCCCCAACCTCCGCATTACTGTTTGGAGGTCTATATACCACTCCCACTAACCTTTTCTGCCCCTTGGTATTTCTCAGTTCTACCCATACAGATTCCACATCATCAGAGCTAATATCCTTCCTTTCAATTGTGTTAATCCGCTCTTTAACCAGCAATGCTACCCCACCTTCTTTTCCTTTTTGCCTATCTTTCTTGAATATTGAATACCCCTGGATGTTGAGTTCCCAGCCTTGGCCACCCTGGAGCCATGTTTCAGTAATCCCAATCATATCATATCCGTTTACCTCTATTTGCGCAGCGAATTCATCCACCTTATTACAAATGCTCCTCGCATTAAGACACAAGGCCTTCAGGCTTGTTTTTTTAACACTCTTACACCTTTTAGAATTATTATTTACTGTGGCCATGTTTGATTTAAACCCTTGATTTCTCTGACTGCCACTTTTGTTTTACTCCTTCCTATCTTTTGCTTCTATTCTTGTTTCCCTTTCCTCTGTCTCCCTGCTCAGGCTCCCAACCCACTGCCATTTTAGTTTAAACCCTCCCCCAGAGCACTAGCAAACACTCCCCCTAGGACATCGGTCCCGGCCCTGCCCAGCTGCAAACCGTCCGGTTTGTACTGGTCCCACCTCCCCCAGAACCAGTTCCAATGTCCCAGGAACTTGAATCCCTCCCCCTGGCACCATTACTCTAGCCACGTATTCATCTGAAATATCCTTCTATTTCTACTCTGACTAGCACATGGCACTGGTAGCAATCCTGAGATTACTACCTTTTGAGGTCTTATTTTTTAATTTACCTCCTAACTCCCTATATTCAGCTTTTAGGACCTCATCCCGTTTTTTACCTATATCGTTGGTACCTATATGCACCACCCCTTCCAAAATGTTCTGCAGCCGCTCTGAGACATCCTTGACCCTTGCACCAGGGTGGCAACATACCATCCTGGAGTCACGTTTGCGGCCTATCTATTCCCCTTACAATAGAATCGCCTATTACTATAGCTCTCCCAGTCTTTTTCCTCCCGTCCTGTGCAGCAGAACCACCCACGGTGCCAGGAAGTTGGCTGCTGCTGCCTTCCCCTGATAAGCCATCCTCCCCAACAATATCCAAAGCGGTATATCTGTTTGAGAGGGGGATGGTCACGGGGACCCCTGCACTACCTGCCTGCGCCTACTGCTCTGCCTGGTGGTCACCCATTCTCTTCCTGCCTGTGCAGCCTTTACCTGCAGTGTGACCAACTCCCTAAACGTGCTATCCACGATGTCCTCAGCATCGCGAATGGTCCAGTATGTATCCACTCGCAGCTCCAGCGCCGCAATGCGGTCTGTGAGTAGCTGCAGCTGGATACACTTCCCGCACACATGGTCGTCAGGGACACAGGAAGTGTCCCTGATTTCCCACATAGTGCAGGAGGAGCATACCACGGCACAGAGCTCTCCTGCCATGACTTACCCTTTAATTAATTCACATTAACTTAAATCAAATCAATACCACCAATTAAATGATATACTCAAGGGCCCTTGGTTACTAGCACTAGAAACTATAACCACAAAAAATTAAGACCTTCTAAACTTTATAAACTATGGAGCTTAACTGTCAAACTAACCTGGCCGTACTCACCCAATCCGCTGCTCCCTCCTGCCCGCGTCACGTTTTGAATCGTGACGTGGCTCTGGAACACCGCCGCCGGTCTGAAATTGGTAAGAAAGCCCGCGAGAGTGAGTTTAAATACTCACCGGGTCTCTGGTCTCACCGCTCCCACACCAGCCTCCCCTTGAGGGAGGGTTGGGCTTTGAGGGAGGGTTGCACTGGAGGGTTGGGCCTTGAGGGAGGGTTGAGGTACTCGAAGATTGGGCTTTGAGGAAGGGTTGAGGTATTGAGGGATGGGATTTGAGGGAGAGATGCGGTCCTAGAAGGAAAAGCTTCGATGGCCTGAATGGCCGATTCTTGTCCTCAATATTAGATATGAAACCCCGCCCCCCACATCACCTCACGAAATTCCTCGTTGTACTCTCTATAAATGAAGAGTCAATGCTGGTCCCTGACACGGCTAAAACGACAGGCCTACAAAGAATCCGCTTCATCCACTAACACGCCTAGATATCTGTTCCGCTGCGTGCTACCTGAAGAAGGCCACCACCACCACCGTTCTGCTTTTGAACCCAATGCTCCAGTTTTTTTGTACGCGCTGTTCAGAATGCTGTAGGTTACCCGGACCCTGATCGTCTGGGTTTATTTTTAAATAAAAAGTCTGTTCGTTTTCCATTTGCTTCTCGGCCTCACGGCGTGTAGGAATTAATGACTGAGCTTGTTAAGTTTTCCCCCCCCACCCCGAGACCCTTTAATCAGCAGACAAACAAACCTCCGAGACTCCGGAGCCTTGTCCAGAGGGCTAAGGTAACAATGCTTGAAAAAAATATAGTCAGCGTGCTGGTGGATCTCCCGTGGCAATGCTCACAGCAAGTCAGGAGGCAGGCCTGTGTAATATTCTGCTGCTAAGATGGAGCTGCTGCAACTTGGCTGTGCCTTTAAGGCTTCGAGGGTGTGATTACTGTAACGTGCGGAGGTCACTTTGAGGTGAATAGCGCTTAAAAAAGAAAGACTTGCATTGCTATAACACATTTCGCATCCCAAAGCGCTTTACACCCAATGAAGTACTTTGCTGTTGTAATGTACGAAACGCGGAAGCCATTTTGCACACAGCAAGCTCCCACAAACAGCAATGTGATAATGGCCAGATAATCTGTTTCAGTGATGTTGATTGAGGGATGAATATTGGCCCTGGGACACCGGGGAGAACTCCCCCCTGCTCTTTTTCGAAATAGCACCATAGGATCTTTTACGTCTACCCGAGAGAGCAGACGGGGCCTCGGTTTAATGTCTTATCCGAAAGATGGCACCTCCGACAGTGCAGCACTCCCTCAGCACTGCACTGGAGTGCCAGCCTGGATTATTGTGCTCAAGTCTCTGGAGTGGAACTTGAACCCACAACCTTCTGATTCAGAGATGAGGGTGCTGCCCACTGAGCCACAGCTGACATAACAACAACTTACATTTATATAGCGCATTTAACATAGTAAAACTTCTGACAGGGTAGATGCTGAGAGGCTGTTTCCCCTGGGTGGAGTGTCTAGAACCAGGGGGGCATAGTCTCAGGATAAGGGGTCGGCCATTTAAGATTGAGATGAGGAAGAATTTCTTCACTCAGGGTTATGAATCTTTGGAATTCTCTGCCCCAGAGGGCTGTGGATGCTGAATCGGTGAGTATATTCAAGGCTGCGATGGATAGATTTTTGGACTCTAGGGGAATCAAACGATATGGAGATCAGGCGGGAAAGTGGAGTTGAGGTCGATGATCAGCCATGATCATATTGAATGGTAGAGCAGGCGCGAGGGGCCATATGGGCTACTCCTGCTCCTAATTCTTATGTTCTCAAGGGGCTTAATAAGAGCGATATCAATAAAAAAAAACATTTTTTAACACCAAGTCACAGAAGGAGATATCAGGAGAGGTGGCCAAAAGCTTGATCAAAGAGGTAGGTTTTAAGGAGCATCTTGTGGGCATGTAGGGTTGGAGGAGATTACAGAGATAGGGAGGGGGTGAGGCCATGGAGGGATTTAAAAACAAGGATGAGGATTTTAATTGAGGCGTTGTAGGATGGGGAGCCAGTGAAGGTCAGCGAGCACAGGGCGTGATGGGTGAACGGGACTTGATGCGAGTTAAGATACGGGTGAAGGGTTATTTACTCGTCCTAGCCCCTTTGGGGCTATCCTGGATCAGGCATATTTCTCAGATGTTCACTTTCAACTAAAGTTTGAGTTAGCCGAATCCTAAAGACGCTTAACTGGGTCTAATGGTCTGGGCTATCTCTCCCTAAAGGAAAGGAACAACCCGAGAATGTTACTGTCCTCCAGATAGTGCTTTTAATAAGTTTAGCCAGACTGTAACATCCCGGATATTATGAGGGTCCGGAGATTTCCTTCAGAAATGTACCTCTCCACCAGAGTGTACAGAGATTGAGTTTGCGAGTTATTGATACAGAAGACTTATGTGAGACAATTTTAAAAATATATAGAGATTTATTAAAAGAACCGACATGCAATTTACAGTTGGTGAATCAGTCAATCGCAACGTTAACAGTTCTAAAAAGAGAAAAAATATGATCTTTTTAACAGAGAACCTTACTTTTAAATCTTAACTTCACTACAGTATTACAGTTCTTAAAGTTTTCTATACAGGATATCCATCAATATCAAAATACCTTTGATCCCTGAGGTACAAAGAGTGGAAGACACAGAGCCGCCTCTAGTCGAGAATCGCTTTGCCCAATTAAAGCGACTCTGAAATCTCATTTGAGACTTCAATATTTATACCCTTTTTCAGTTGTATCCCATAAGGTTTATGCTGATGCAAATTAATTATCACTAGTCATCTTTCAGCTGACCTCTTGCAATTTCTTACTGCTACATCGGCAATAGTGATTGGGAGTTTTCACCATAGGTGTGAAGGCAGATGTCCCTTATTTTATGTGTCATCTTTACGAGGGCAGATGTTCCTTATCTTATGTAAAGAATTTATAAGGTAGAGTTCCTTATAAGGTACTCTTCAGGGTCAACCTGTGAAGGAATAAGCCATATAACCTATTCAGAAAAATACACTGTCTCATGAAAGAGTTCGGGCCTTATTAAAACATGACAAACTGGGTTTAGAAATTTAGAAACCTAACTATGAAATAGCTATGAAAGCATTCTGGCTATTGAGATAAGATAGTTGTTGACCCTGAATAAATAACCTTATTGAAACAAGGTTAAAGGCTCCTGACAGGCTGACCTTTGGGAACGAAACAATGGTTCACCCTGGATAAGATGTTCTAATTTACACCTCGTAAAGAAGCACAAACATTTGCCTTCGTAAAAATGACATCAAGTAAAAAACACACCTGCTGTCACACCGTTTTTTTATATGGTAAACTTAGAACACCTAGAGAGGAGACATAATTCTGTAATGCTACCAGCTGAGGTGACTTGAATTGCAGGAGTCGGCAGAAAAATGACTCAAGATAATTAGCTTACATCAGCAGAAAACCTTAAAGGGAATACCACTGGAAAAGGGTATAAATATTGAACTCTCAAATGGGATAAGTAGACTCGCTTTAATCGGGCAAAGCGATTCTCGGCTTCAGAGGCAGCTTTAAGTCTCCAACTCTTTGTACCTCGGGGATCAAAGGTATTTGATTTTGGTGGATATCCTGAATAGAACTTTAAGAACTGTAAAACTGTAGCGAAGTTAAGATTTGAAAGTAAGGTTCTCTGTTAATAGGATTGTAAGTTTTCTCTTTTTGGAACTGTTAATGTTGCAATTGACTCACCAACTGTAAACTGCATGTCGATTCTTTAATAAATCTATATATTTTTAGAATTGTCTCACATAAGACTTCTGTATCAAACCTCGCGAACTCAAATATAATAGCAAAATACTGCGGATGCTGGAAATCTGAATTAACAACAGAAAATGCTGGAAATACTCAGCAGGCCAGGCAGCATCTGTCCTCGGCCTATTACATTGTTCCAATGAAGCTCAACGTAAGCTCGAGGAACAGCACCTCATCTTTCGATTCGGCACTTTACAGCCTGCCGGACTCAACATCGAGTTCAACAATTTCAGATAATAATCCCTGCCCCCCATTTTTCATGCAGTATGATTTTGCCATTCCCATTTGCAACATTTTCACAGTATGTTCTTTCAATTCCTTCCTCCCCTCCTAACACCTTCCCACCCCCCCCCCCCCCCCCCCCGGTCTCTGCACCTGCTTAATATCTGTTACATCTCCAGCTTTTTCCAGTTCTGATGAAGGGTCCCAGACCTGAAACGTTAACTCTGTTTCTCTCTCCACGGATGCTGCCTGGCCTGCTGAGTATTTCCAGCATTTTCTGTTGTTACTCGCGAACTCAATCTCTGTACACACTTTAATGAGGAGTTGCAGAATTCTGGGGGAGTTTTCCAGACCCTCATAATATCCAGAACGTTACAGTCTAGCTAAACTTATTAAAAGTGCTATCTGGAGGACGGTAACATTTTCAGGTTGTTCCTTTCCTTTAGGGAGAGATAGTCCGGATCTTTAGGATTCGGCTACCTTAAACTTTAGTTGAAAGTGAACGTCTGAGGAATATGCCTGATCCGGGGTAGCCCCAAGGGGCTAGGACTAGTAAATATCCCTTCAAACCACTCTTATCTCAGCAAGGCCAGAATTCTTTCATAAGATAGTGTATTTTTCTAAAAAGGTTATATGGCATATTCCTTCACACGGGGCAGCAGTGTTTTGGATGAGCACAGGTTTATGTAGAATGTGGGAGGCCAGCCAGGAGTGCGTTGGAATAGTCAAGTCTAGAGGTAACAAAGGCGTGGATGAGGGTTTCAGCAACGGATGAGCTGAGACGGGTGGAGTCGAGCGATGTTACAGAGGTGGAAGAAGGCAGTCTTGGTGATGGAGCGGGTATGTAGTCAGAAACTCACCTTGGGATCAAACACAACACCAAGGTTGCGACCAGTCTTGCTCAGCTTAAGGCAGTTGCCAGGGATGGAAATGGTGGTCAGGGAACAGAGTTTGTGACGTATTTTTGAAGTGGAGTCACTGTTGTAATGTAGGAAACGCGGCAGCCAAGTTGCGCACAGCAAGCTCCCACAAACAGCAGTGTGATGATGAGCAGATAATTGTTTCAGTGATGTTGGTTGAGGGATAAATATTGGCACCGGGGAGGACTCCCCTGCTCTTCTTCCAAATAGTGCCATGGGAACTTTTACATCCACTTGAAAGAGCAGACGGGGCCTCGGTTTAACGTCTCATCCGAAAGACGGTACCTCCAACGTTGCAGCGCTCCCTCAGTCCTGGCACTGGGAATATCAACCTAAGAGATTTGTGCTCAGGTCTCTGGAGTGGGACTCGAACCCACGACCTTCTGACTAAGAAGCGAGAGGGTGCTACCCACTGATTTAGCCATGGCACTCTCTCACTTGGGGGCATCCTGAGTCCTAGATTCAGTTGGAAGGTATTTTCTGAGGCTGAGTAAATTTCTCTGTGGATTTCAGAATATCACCAAAAGAAGGAAGGGCCAGTTTGGACACGGAATTCCTCAACAGAAACAGTGCGGGAAGCAGAGTCCAGAATAGCTTTTTAAAAGGGAAGCGAATAAATATTTGAAGAAAAATGTAAAAGGCTCTGGAGATCGGGCAGGGTAGCGGAACTGAATGGATAATTCAGCCGGCACAGCTGCGATGGGCTGAATGGCCTCCTCGTGTGTTGTAAATGACTACCATTAGCTTTCTTGTGTGTGATGCCCAAAACCTTTTGTATATAAAATAGTTTGGCAGCGAAAAGCTCCAACTGGAAGCTCGCATTTTATCTTTTTCAAACTGGCGGCGTGGATAAAATCGGGGATCCAAATTTCTCAACATTGAGCACAAAATGGAGCAGCTTTGGCCTTTACACCTTGCCGCAACAATTGGGAAAGAGAACAATTGTCGTACTTACCCGGTCTTTCTTACTGACATAGAACCATAGAAAAATAGGAGCAGGAGTAGGCCATTCGGCCCTTCGAGCCTGCTCCACCATTCAACATGATCATGGCTGATCCTCTATCTCAATACCATATTCCCGCTCTCTCCCCAGACCCCTTGATGCCTTTTGTGTCTAGAAATCTATCTATCTCCTTAAATATATTCAGTGACTTGGCCTCCACAGCCTTCTGTGGTAGAGAATTCCACAGGTTCACCAACCTCTGAGTGAAGAAATTTCTCCTCATCTCAGTCCTAAATATCCTATCCCGTATCCTGAGACTGGGATCCCTCGTTCTAGACCCCCCAGCCAGGGGAAACATCCTCCCTGCATCCAGTCTGTCGAGCCCTGTCAGAATTTTATACGTTTCAATGAGATCCTCTCTCATTCTTCTAAACTCTAGTGAATACAGGCCTAGTCGACCCAATCTCTCCTCATATGACAGTCCTGCCATCCCAGGAATCAGTCTGGTGAACCTTCGCTGCACTCCCTCTATGGCAAGTATATCCTTTCTTAGGTAAGGAGACCAAAACTGCACACAGTACTCCAGGGGTGGTCTCACCAAGGCCCTGTACAACTGTGGTAAGACATCCTTGCTCCTGTACTCAAATCCTCTTGCAATGAAAGCCAACATACCATTTGCCTTCCTAACTGCTTGCTGCACCTGCAGGTTTGCTTTCAGTGACTGGTGTACAAGGACACCCAGGTCCCTTTGTACATCAACATTTCCCAATTTATCACTATTTAAATAACACTCTGCCTTTCTGTTTTTTCTACCGAAGTGGATAACTTCACATTTATCCACGTTATACTGCATCTGCCATGTAGTTGCCCACTCACTCAACTTGTCTAAATCGCCTTGAAACCTCTTTGCATCCTCCTCACAACTCACAATCCTACCTAGTTTTGTGTCGTCAGCAAACTTGGAAATATTACAGTTGGTTCCCTCATCCAAATCATTGATATATATTGTGAATAGCTGGGGCCCAAGCACTGATCCCTGCGGTACCCCACTAGTCACCGCCTGCCACCCTGAAAAAGACCCATTTATTCCTACTCTCTGTTTCCTGTCTGTTAACCAATTTTCAATCCATGCCAGTATATTACCCCCAATCCCATGTGCTTTAATTTTGCACACTAACCTCTTATGTGGGACTTTATCAGTCTTCTGAAAATCCAAATACACCACATCCACTGGTTCTCTCTGATCTATTCTACCAGTTACATCCTTAAAAACTCCAGTAGGTTTGTCAAACGACCTGCTGTCTCCTTGGCAACTCCAAGCGGCCATTTTGAGAATTTACAATCCGAGCAGCTTTACTGTCCCATCATGCATTTGGAGTGGTGCTGCAATGTTCCATTTTCTTAAACTTTGCCTTAAATCATTAGTCGAGTCCAACTGAGGTGTTTAAAATGTTAAAGGGATTCGACAGGGTTGATACAGTGAAACTGTTTCCAGAACAAGGGGGCACAACCTTAAAATTAGAGCTAGGCCATTTAAGATAGAAATCAGAAAGCACCTTTTCACACAAAGGGTAGCGGAAATCTGGAACTCTTCCAGGCTGTTGAGGTTGGCGGTCAATTGAAAATTTCAAAACTGAGATCAAGATTTTTGTTCTCTAAGGGAATTAAGGGATTTTTTTTTAAATTTGTTTATGGGATGTGGGCGTCGCTGGCAAGGCCAGCATTTATTGCCCATCCCTAATTGCCCTTGAGAAGGTGGTGGTGAGCCGCCTTCTTGAACCGCTGCAGTCCGTGTGGTGAAGGTGCTCCCACAGTGCTGTTAGGGAGTGCCAGGATTTTGACCCAGTGACAATGAAGGAACAGCCGATATATTTCCAAGTCAGGATGGTGTGTGACTTGGAGGGGAACTTGGAGGTGGCAGTGTTCCCGTGCGCCTGCTGCCCTTCTCCTTCTAGGTGGAAGAGGTCGCGGGTTTGGGAGGTGCTGCCGAAGAAGCCTTGGCGAGTTGCTGCAGTGCATCTTGTAGATGGTACACACTGCAGCCACGGTGCGCCGGTGGTGGATGGAGTGAATGTTTAAGGTGGTGGATGGGGTGCCAATCAAGCGGGCTGCTTTGTCCTGGATGGTGTCGAGCTTCTTGAGTGTTGTTGGAGCTGCATTCATCCAGGCAAGTGGAGAGTATTCCATCACACTCCTTACTTGTGCCTTGTAGATGGTGGAAAGACTATGGGGAGTCAGGAGGTGAGACACTCGCCGCAGAATACCCAGCCTCTGACCTGCTCTTGTTGCCATAGTATTTATGTGGCTGGTCCAGTTAAGTTTCTGGTCAATGGTGACCCCCAGGGTGTTGATGGTGGGGGATTCGGCGATGGTAATGCCATTGAATGTCAAGGGGCGGTGGTTAGACTCTTGCTTGTTGGAGATAGTCATTGCCTGACACTTCTGTGACACGAATGTTACCTGCCACTTATCAGCCCAAGCTGGAACGTCATTCAGGTCTTGTTGCATGTGGGCATGGACTGTTTCATTATCTGAGGAGTTGTGAATGGCACTGAACACTGTGCAGTCATCAGTGAACATCCCCATTTCTGACCTGATGTTGGAGGGAAGGTCATTGATGAAGCACCTGAAGATGGTTTGGCCGAGGACACTGCCCTGAGAAACTCCTGCAGCGATGTCCTGGGGCTGTGATGATTGACCTTCAGTCACCACAACCATCTTCCTTTGTGCTAGGTATGACTCCAGCCAGTGGAGAGCTTTCCCCCCCGATTCCCATTGACTTCATGCCACACTTGGTCAAATGCTGCCTTGATGTCAAGGGCGGTCACTCTCACCTCACCTCCTGGAATTCAGCTCCTTTGTCCATGTTTGGACCAAGGCTGTAATGAGGTCGGGAGCCGAGTGGTCTTAGCGGAACCCAAACTGGGCATCAGTGAGCAGGTTATTGGTGAGTAAGTGCCACTTGATAGCACTGTCGAATGACACCTTCCATCACTTTGCTGATGATTGAGAGTAGACTGACGGGGCGGTAATTGGCCAGATTGGATTTGTCCTACTTTTTGTGGGCAGTTTTCCACATTGTCGGATAGATGCCAGTGTTATAGTTGTACTGGAACAGCTTGGCTAGAAATACGGCTAGTTCTGGAGCACAAGTCTTCAGCACGATAGCTTGTTGTCAGGGACCACAGCCTTTGCTGTATCCAGTGCACTCAGCCATTTCTTGATATCACGTGGAGTGAATCGAATTGGCTGAAGACTGGCTTCTGTGAGGAGGCCGATATGGTTCATCCACTCGGCACTTCTGGCTGAAGATGGTTGCAAACACTTCAGCCTTGACTTTTGCACTCATGTGCTGGGCTCCACCATCATTGAGGATGGGGATATTCATGGAGCCTCCACCTTCCGTTAGTTGTTTAATGGTCCACCACCATTCACGACTGGATGTGGCAGGACTGCAGAGCTTTGATCTGATCCGTTGATTGTGGGATCGCTTAGCTCTGTCTATAGCATGCTGCTTCCACTTTTTAGCATGCATGTAGTCCTGTGTTGCAGCTTCCCCAGGTTGGCACCTCATTTTTAGGTACCCCTGGTGCTGCTCCTGGCATGGTCTTCTACACTCCTTATTGAACCAGGGTTGGTCCCCTGGCTTGATGGTAATGGTAGAGTGAGGGATATGCCAGGCCATGAGGTTACAGATTGTGGTAGAATACAATTCTGCTGCTGCTGATGGCCCACAGCACCTCATGGATGCCCAGTTTTGAGCTGCTAGATCTGTTCTGAATCTATCCCATTTAGCACGGTGGTAGTGCCACACAACACGATGGAGGTGGTCCTCAGTGTGAAGACGGGACTTCAGCTCCACAATGATTGTGCGGTGATCACTGTTACCAATACTGTCATGGACAGGTGCATCTGTGGCAGGTAGATTGGTGAGGACGAGGTCAAGTAGGTTTTTCCCTTCGTGTTGGTTCTCTCACCACCTGTCGCAGGCCCAGACTGGCAGCTATGTCCTTCAGCTCGGTCAGTAGTGGTGCTGCCGAGCCACTCGTGGTGATGGACATTGAAGTCCCCCACCCAGAGTACATTCTGTGCCCTTGCTACTCTCAGTGCTTCTTCCAAGTGGTGTTCAACATGGCAGAGTACTGATTCATCAGCTGAGGGAGGGCGGTAGGTGGTAATCAGCAGGAGGTTTCCTTGCCTATGCTTGACCTGAAGTCATGAGAATTCATAGGGGTCGGAGTCAATGTTGAGGACTCCTAGGGCCACTCCTTCCCGACTGTATACCATTGTGCTGCCACCCCTGGTGGGTCTGTCCTGCCGGTGGGACAGTACATACCCAGGGATGGTGATAGAGGAGTTTGGGACATTGGTTGAAAGGTATGATTCTGTGAGTATGACTATGTCAGGCTGTTGCTTGACTAGTCTGTGGGACAGCACTCCCAATTTTGGCACAAGTCCCTCTTATGTTCATTAATAGACATTCTTATTATGAACACAGCTAGCTTTTGCTAGTTACTTTATTGAGCCCATGTGGACTAGGTACAGTATCTGTAGAGGCTTCCATCTTGACTGCTGCCTCATGGGTAATGTAGTCTTAATATATATACAGCTGGGTAGTGTAGTCTTATATACAGCTCTACACAGCTCCACCTAGTGTCCACTATAAAATGACATGTTATTGATCATTACCGTCCCCAGATCACAGAAACCCCACAGTGCAGATAGAGGCCATTTCGGCCCATCGAGCCTGCACCGACACATATCCCACCCGATCCCTGTAACCCCTACACCAACACATATCCCACCCTAACCCCGTAACCCCTACACCAACACATATCCCACCCTATCCCCCTAACACTAAGGGTCAATTTTATCATAGCCAATCAACCTAACCCGCACATCTTTGGACTGTGGGAGGAAACCGGAGCACCCGGAGGAAACCCACGCAAACACGGGGAGAATGTGCAAACTCCACACAGTCACCCGAGGCCGGATTCAAACCCCGGGTCCCTGGCGCTGTGAGGCAACAGTGCTAACCACTATGCCACCGTGCTGCTGTTGGTGGACTGGGCTGGGTGTGCTGTGTCCGTAGCCGGTGCCGAAGTCAATGCCGGGTGGTCCGTCCGGTTTCATTCTTATTATTTTGTTTCGTAGCGGTTTGTTAAAACGGAGTGGTTTGCTCGGTCATTCATGGGACGTGGGCGTCGCTGACGGGGCCGGCATTTATTGCCCATCCCCGATTATCCTCAAGAAGAGCCCCCTTCTTGACAACTGAGTGGCTTGCTCAGCCATTTCAGAGGGGCAGTTAAGAGTCAGCCTCATTGCTGTGGTGTCCGGAGTCACATTATCGGCCAGACCGGGTAAGGACAGTAGATTTCCTTCCCTAAAGGACATTCGTGAACCGGATGGGTTTTTAACGACAATCCGTAGTTTCACGGTCACCATTACTGACACTAGCTTTTCATTCTAGATTTATTTAATTAACTGAATTTAAATTCCCCAGGGGCCCGTGGTGGCATTTGAACTCACGTCTCTGGATCATTCGTCCAGGATTACTAGCCCAGTGACATTACCACTATGCTACCTTGGAGCAAAGGCAGGTAAATGGAGTTAAGGTACAGGTTAGCCATGATAAAAGTGCAAGAACATAAGAAATAGGAGCAAGAGTAGGCCATACGGCCCCTCAAGCCTGTTCCGCCATTCACAACATTCAAGAAGCATTTAGATGAGCACTTGAAACGCCATAGCATACAAGGCTATGGACCAAGTGCTGGAAAATGGGATTAGAATAGACAGGGCTTGATGGCCGGCATGGACACGATGGGCCGAAGGGCCTCTTTCTGTGCTGTTTGACTCTAATGAGATCATGGCTGATCTGTATCTTAACTCCATCTACCCGCCTTGGTTCCATATCCTTTAATACCCATGGCTTGCAAAAATCCAACGCTCTCAGATTTAAAATGATTAATTGAGCTCGCCTCGACTGCTTTTTGTCAGGGGCGAGTTCCACAGTTTGCGCGAAGAAATGTTTCCTAACTCCTCTTTACTGCTGCCCCAGGTGAGAGCCGGTAGCTCAGGCCAGGCCAGGGCTGTGGGTCCTGTTGTCTTCCCTGGCCTGCACAGCTCAGGGACAGAGAAAGATGTTGTCTCAGAGCCACTGCGACGTCGTCATTTGACCGGTTGGCCAAGTCTGCGCCGCGTCGACACGAAATGTGAGGTTGGTGTGTGAAGACCGAAGGGACTCGGCACAGATAGACACACACACACACGTCCACGATCCATTCTTACAGTTTATTGAAAGAACGCCTGTGATTTAACAAGTGATTTCGTGCTCTGCACATTATATCTTACATTAGAAAATAGAGGTTGCATTTATATAGCGCCTTCCACATCCTCAGCGCCTCACAGCCCCTGTTGCACAGACGAACGCAGCAGCCAATTTCTGCACGGCAAGATCCCACAAGCAGCAATGCGACGCATTGACCAGCTAATCTGGTTCTGGTGGTGTTGGTCGAGAGGGAAATGAGGGCCAGGGCGCCCTGCTCGTCTTCGAAATAGTGGCCGTAACATTTCACTTACATCCACTTGAGGGGGCAGACGGGGCCCCTCGGTTTAACGTCTGAACGGCACCTCCGACCGTGCAGCACTCCCTCAGTACAGGCACTGGGAGTGTCGGCCCAGAGATTTTTGCGCTCAAGCCTCTGGAGCGAGACTTGAACCCACGACCTTCTGACTCAGAGGCGAGAGTGTGACCCACTGAGCCACAGCTGACGCTTCAAATAAGACGCACACAGTATCAAGGGAAGAAAAAATAAATAAATTGCAGGCACCTTTGTGAAAATGGGAGGCGACATTTATATTGCGAGGTATCTGGTGGTACTTCGGAGGTCAGGAGCAGGAACCATGGTGGATTTTCCATCCCTGATGCAGGGGCACAGAGACTAACCTCAGCATCCTCTGCCCTGGCTTAATATCAGTTAACGGCACAGAGGGGACTTGGGACCTTTCACAGGAACAGGAGGCGGCCATTCGAGCCTGTTCCGCCATTCGACGAGATCACGGCTGATCTGTGACCCAACTCCGTTTCCAGCGAGCTGAGGCACCGAATGGAATGGAATAGGACCTAATGGAATGGCGGAACAGGCTCGAGGGGCTGAGTGGCCTCTCCCGGTGGCTCAGCTATTCGCGAGATAAACTCGGGGGTCGAGTCCGCAAGGACTTTACCAGGATCTGGCTGGTGCTGTAGTGCTGGGGTTCCGCCACTAGAGGTCGGCGATGAGCAGTCTAACCTGGGCGAGTCCCAACCTTCTGTAGGTGTGCAAGATGGGGGCTGCAATGTGAAGATTAAATCAATATCCCCATCAATCTGCAGGCAGTGAGGGGGCACGCGAGAGATGCAAGCTGCAACAATGTTGAAGCTCCTCCTGGTGGCAAAAGTCTGTGCGTCAGGATCCCTTGTGGAAATTACCATTCCTACAAGACGTAGCCAGTACTCGATCCCGAATTAACATGAACTTTTCCAACAAGGCTCCAAAGAATCCAGGATCTGCTTAGGGTGTCAGCCGTGGCACAGTGGGTAGCCTCTCTCGCATCCGAGTCAGAAGGTCGTGGGTTCATAGTCCCACTCCAGCGATGTGGGCACGTTATCCAGGCCGACGCTCCCGGCGCGGTGCTGAGGGAGGGCCGCACTGTCGGAGGTGCCGGCTTTCGGATGAGATGTTTAACCGAGGCCCCGTCTGCCCCCTCTCTGGCGGACGTACAAGATCCCACAGTGGCACTATTCCGAAGAAGAGCAGGGGAGGTCCCGGCCAATGTTCCCATCGAGCTGTAAGCCTGGAGGTCCCACACAGCCGGCTTTTAAAACGGGAAAAAACGCGCATACGCGGAAATTTGAATGAGGCGCGCACCCCCCAAACGAAATTAGAGGGAACATTACTCCTGGCCAATATTTATCGTTCAACCGACGTCACGAAAACAGATGATCTGGTCATTTATCACGTCGCTGTTTGCGGGAGCTTGCTGTGCGCACACTGGCTGCCGCGTTTCCTACATCACAACAGTGGCAACGCTTTAAAAGTACTTCATTGGCTGTGAAGCGCTTTGGGACGTCCGGAGGTTGTAAAATCCGCAGGTTCTTTGAGTACAAACATCTCTCCGACATCCAGCTCCCGGGGTGTCTAACCTGATCGTGTGGAAGGCAATACGGGCGCCCCCATGAGATTCCATTGCCGCGCCTACCCCATGAGGTCTGTGTGGGGGTCTTGGGCGAGCACTAGGAAGAAGGTGCTCTAGGCCGACATATTTTGGACAGAGTCGCCCATTGACGAGCTAGTGAAATTCTCGCCCAGTGTGGTACCGAGCTGTACAGCCAAGGAACGTCCCCTGCTCCACAGTGAGTTAACCAGTCCCAACCTGGGCCACAATTGGGGATCCCACAATCGGCCTCAGTGCTATAGAGGGGGAACTGTGCACGGTTTTGGTCTCCTTATCTGAGGAAGGATAAACTTGCCTTAGAGGCGGTGCAACGAAGGTTCACTAGATTGATTCCTGGGATCAGAGGGTTGTCCTATGAGGAGAGATTGAGTAGATTGGGTCGATACTCTCTGGAGTTTAGAAGAATGAGAGGTGATCTCATTGAAACATACAAGATTCTGAGGGGGATTGACAGGGTAGATGGGGAGAGGCTGTTTCCCCTGGCTGGAGAATCTAGAACTAGGGGGCTTAGTCTCAGGATAAGGTGTTTAAGACTGAGATTAGGAGGAATTTCTTCACTCAGAGGGTTGTGAATCTTGGGAATTCTCTGCCCCAGAGGGCTGTGAATGCTCAGTCGTTGAGTATATTCAAGGCTGAGATCGATAGATTTTTGGACTCTAGGGGAATCGAGGGATATGGGGATCGGGTGGGAAAGTGGAGTTGATGTAGAAGATCAGCCATGATCTTAGCAAATGGCGGAGCAGGCTCGAGGGGCCGTATGGCCGACTCCTGCTCCTAATTATGTTCTTAGGAATGTCAGGGCTCCTGTGAGCTGTCCAGCCGATAACCGGCGCGTGTGGGGAAGGGCAGGATCGAGATTGGCAGCAAAGGTCTCGGCGGTGGAATAGGCCAGCCAACACTCTCCGATCCAGTCAGTTGAGTGGGGGGGGGGGGGGGGGGGGGGGGGTGGTTGGAGCGGGTCTGGCATGACCCAAGAGGTAGGCCAGGACCGTGCTCCCGATCGCTACTTGGATCACGCACACCCGCGCCTGGATGGCGGAGGAAGGTTGGGCCACGTGCACTACCAGCCCTGACCGGCCTCACACGGTGGGGGGCCATCTGGACGAGGAACGAGAGGGCAACCGCAGCGCCAGCGAGAGCAGACGGTAAATTAGAAAGCAGGGATGGGGTTGAAGTCAATGGAACAAAGCTCCACACTGAGGCGACTGACGGAAGTGGGCGGTAGAGCTGGATTGAATCAGAGCCGCTTCTTCTAACCTTCGAAAACTAGAACTCGACGAGCAGAGCATCAACAAGGGATTAAAAGGAACAAGATACTCTCTGTGACATGGGTAAAGACACCAGTCTGTAAATGCGGCTTCGCGCTTCAGTCCCCCAGGACTCTGTTACTGGACTATTACACAAACTAAGGTTGTATTCCTTGGAATTTAGAAGGTTAAGGGGTGATCTGATCAAAGTTTTCAAGAGTTTGAGGGGAACAGATAGGGTAGATAGAGAGAAACTATTTCCGCTGGTTGGGGAGTCTAGGACTAGGGGGCATAGTCTAAAAATTAGAGCCAGACCTTTGAGGAGTGAAATTAGGAAACACTCCTACACACAGAGTTTGGAATCTCTTCCGAAAATGGCAATTGATGCTCGGTCAATTGTTAATTATAAATCTAAGATTGATAGATTTTTGTTAACCAAAGGTATTAAGGGATATGGGCCAAAGACGTGGACATGGGAGTTAGGTCACAGATCAACCATGATCTCACCGAATGGCGGAACAGGCGCGAGGGGCTGAATGGCCTCCTCCTGTTCCTATGCAAGCTGCGTCTATAGTATCAGGTGGCGTAGCTCCACATTGGGGAGACCAAACGCAGACTGGACACCTCCGTTCAGTCCGTAAGGGTGACCCCGAGCTTCCGGCCGCCTGTCACTTTAATTCACCGCTCCACTCCCAGTCAGACCTCTCCATCCTCGGCCTCTTGCATTGTTCCTATGAAGCTCAGTGTAAGCTCGACGAACAGCACCTCATCTTTCGATTAGGCACTTTACAGCCTTCCGGACTCAACATAGAGTTCAACTATTTCAGATCATAACCTCTTCCCCTATCCTATATATATATTTTTTATCCACACTTTTTGTTTGTGCCTTTTCTTCTCTCCCACAGGGCAGCTGTCCTTCATTCTGCCAGCGCAATTCACACTTCATCTAGAGCCATCCTTTGTTACTTATCCTGTCCCATTACCATCTCGTCTCGCCTTGAATATCTCTCAATGTCTCTTACCCTCTCCTGCCTTCTATTCTATCACAGACCTTCCCTTTTGTTCTTTCCTCCCCTCCCCCCTTTCCCAACCCCTACACTTGCTAAAAAACCTGTTCCATTTCCAGCTTTTTCCAGTTCTGACGAAAGGTCCTCGACCTGAAACGTTAACTCTGTTTCTCTCTCTTCACAGATGCTGCCTGGCCTGCTGAGTATCTCCAGCATTGTCGGTTTTTATTTCAGATTTCCAGCATCTGCAGTATTTTCTTTTCGGCGTAGATAACGTGTCGTTTAGCAAAGAAAAACGCACTTCCACAACAGGACGGAGTCTCCCCAAAATCCACCCCAAATAAAAAGCCGCTCGCGTTTCCAAAAATGCCGTCACCATCTCAACCTTTGCGCTGCGGGCACCCGGTTTGGGCTCTCATCTCTCCCAAGGGGGGGGGGGGGGGGGGGGGGGACGCGGCGTGATGCTCGACCGTGCGATCCGGTGTTCAGGAGAAGATGGCTGGGTCCAGGAGCTGGAAGGACTGCACGGTGGTTCGGAAGTGCTCCAGGGTCCAGTGCTGGGTGGGGTTGGCCGAGGTCCCGCCCGTCTGCGCAGAGTTTGCTCCGGCGCTGCTGCTGAAAGGGCTGGCGATGGGACAGAGAGAGAACGAGAGAGAGAGAGAGACACGGTTAGAGGAGATAACTGTCGCAAGAATTAGCAGAACCCACCCCCCGCAGAGCAATTTTGACTGAACTGTAACTACCGCAACGTTTTAACGTGTTAATTTTGTTCCCGTTTCCTTGTCTGTAGCAGGTCCGTGTAAACGCCTCTCTTTTTAAAAGCTGCTTTTCGCCCTCGTTTTAAGTTTCCTCCGTAAAACCTCGCCAGCTAACCCCGTCTCTCGGCTGCGCGATCTTTGCCCTGCAGTTGCTGTGCGCGGTGGTTTTCATTTTCCATCATCTGCGAGAAACGGGTTTCGAATTTCAGAACTAATCTTTACTCGCTCAGTAGCAGAGCCAGGAGCGTGGACTCTCGGGTTGTGGAGGTTTGGAGGCACTCTGGCATTTTACTGCGTTTCGCTTCAGTTTGTTTTGCCGCAGTCTGGCGATGAACCTTGCTCCCCCTGCCCTGCCCTCCCCTCCCCCGGTTTATTCAGGGACCCGTGCTGGGACACTGCTCCGCGTCAATCGCTCTGCGCCCTAGGCCAACGCAGCGGCCATTTTGCCCACAGCAAGATCCCACAAGCATGCACGAGATGGATGGCCAGTTAATCTGTTTTTTTGGGCGAGGGAGGAACGTTGGCTGGGGAGATCTCCCCTTGCTGTTCCTTCAGATAGAGCCCTGGGATCTTTTACGTCCACCTGAGCGGGCAGACGGGTTTAGCGTCTCATTCGTATAAGCGCGGGAGTAATTTGAGACATGGCGTGTGGGGAGTGTAGCTTTGCTTGGGAGGAACGGGTGACTCTGGACCTCTGGTTCCCAAAGCTCTCCACCACTGGGGGGGTTTTTCCTCGCCTCATGTCTGGGTCTGCTGTAGACTCATTGGGAGAGATTGATTGCTAGGATTAGTCAACAACTCCCATTGTCGTTGTATCACGCGACTACCGAGAAGGCGAACGAGATTGCCCTTGGGCTGTCTCAATCCCTTATCTTCCTGCGATCTGAAGGATGGCACCTCCGACAGTGCAGGGAAACAGCCATGAGACGGTTCTTAAGGGTTATAAGGAAGGACGGGAGAGACTTGTGCTTTTCAGCTTTGCTAGGAGGCACCGAGAGGAGATCTTAATGAGGTTTACGAGATTGTTACGGGTAGGGAGTAGGTTAACCCAGAATATTACTTTAAATTAAACTACAGCAATGGAACTAGGGGGGGTGCATGGGTTCAAACTGGTAAACAGTAATTTTTAGGGAATATATGAGGGAGCTGTAGGCCGCAGCTCAGGTACTCTGGCGGTTGGTAGGGATGGAACCTCTTGGTCCATAGGGTCCACTGAACAGCACCTTTACCATCGGGTGAAGGGACTGCATCAAATATATGCAGCCATTGAGCTTTCATTCTCGGGATCTAGGCGTCGCTGGCAAGGCCAGCATTTATTGCCCATCCCTAGTTGCCCTCGAGAAGGTGGTGGTGAGCCGCCGCCTTGAACCGCTGCAGTCCGTGTGGTGAAGGTGCTCCCACAGTGCTGTTAGGGAGGGAGTTCCAGGATTTGGACCCAGCGACCACGAAGGAATGGCCGATATATTTCCAAGTCGGGATGGTGTGAGAGAGACTCGGAGGGGAGCTTGGGAGGTGGTGGTGTTCCCATGCGCCTGCTGTCCTTGTCCTTCTAGCTGGTGGAGGACGTGGGTTTGGGGAGGTGCTGCCGAAGATGCCTTGGCGAGCTTCAGAAGCTTAAATGGCTACTGGCGACCTCCCCAGCGCCTCTCCTTATCTCGTATAAAACTTCTGAGCTAGCCAGTGATAAAGGTACCTGATTATTGTCGGATCATTAAAGGTGATGAGGATATCGGTGGAGTATTGAGGGAGCCTGAACAGTACCAGGTGTATATTCACGGTGTTTCTGGCCTGTAAAAGGAGGAGAATAAAGTAAAGCAAACTGGAATGAAATCTTGTTGCTCACAACAGCAGCCTGATGGTCATTGTGTGCTGTAATTGGACGCTGATTTACCTCCAGACTCGATTATTCCGACGCACTTCTGGCCGGCCTCCCGCGTTCCACCCTCCGTAAACTCGAGTTCATCCAAACCTCTGCTGCCCCCATGTCCCGCCTCGCACCGAGTCCCGTTCACCCATCACCCCCTGTGCTCGCTGACCTACACTGGCTCCCAGTCCGGCAACGCCTCCATTTTAAAATTCTCATCCTGATTTTCAAATCCTTCCGTGGCCTCGCCCCCCCCCCCCCCCACTATCTATGTGGCCTTCTCAACCCTTACAACCCCCGCAGAGATCTCTGCGCTCCTCCAATTCTGGACTCCTGTGAATCCCCCATTTTAATCGCTCCACCATTGGCGGCCGTACTTTCAGTTGCCTCGGCCTTAAGTTCTGGAATTCCCTCCCTAAACCTCTCCCTCTCCTCCTCTAAGACGCTCCTTAAAACCTCCCTCTTTGACCAAGCTTTTGGTCACCTGTCCTAATATCTCCTTATGTGGCTCGGTGTCAAATTCTGTCGATAATCGCTCCTGTGAAGCGCCTTGGGACGTTTTACTACGCTGTATAAATGCACGTTGTTGTTGTTGTTAGCCATTGGGACTGTGGTTTGATGGCCGCTGACTGACCCCCTAGTACCTCACCCAAGCAGCCATTATTCGACCATGGGGGGAGGGGTGAAGCACCTCAGCCGATCCCAACCACCCAATGTCCACGCGCGCACACCCGCTTTCCAGCAGGCGTTAGCGGTTGGTGGTGGAAACTCTGTTGCCAGGAGATTCTGCAGGACAATAGGGGGGGGGGGGGGGGGGGGGTAGGCGGGGCAAGTGTAACTTAATATAGAAGATAGGAGCAGGAGTAGGCCATTCGGCCCTTCGAGCCTGCTCCGCCATTCAATGCGATCATGGCTGATCATCCAAATTCAGTACCCTGTCCCTGCTTTCTCCCCATATCCCTTGAAACCTTTAGCCTTAAGAAATATATCCAACTCCTTCTTGAATATTGGACAGATGTTTCAAAGAGCTGGCACGAAGGGCCGAATGGCCTCCTTCTGTGCGGTATGATCACAGCGAGTCTACAGCCATTCGGCCCAGCTGGCCTATGGCCCCACACCAGAGATTCTATGAGGGCTGAGGCCCAATGACCCCCCGTAAGCTGCACGGCCTGCTGCGCGATACCGCCTGGCATTCCTCGGCCCACGCCATCGCCGAGCGGTGCCCCCCCCCCCGCCCCAGGGCCATCTGCTACTGACCTGCTCGTTGAATTTGGCCACCCGCTGTCTCCCGGAGAGGAACCAGGCGCTGCTCAACTCCTGCAGTGCAATCTGGTCGCCGCCGACAGGCTCCACGCTCAGGATCGCCGTGCCCTCCTCTCCCGTGGCACCGTTACTGGCGGTGACGTCATCAAAATGGTACCTGGCGACACAAAGCACCGTTGATTCCGACACTTCCGCGCCAACACCTTGCATTTCTGTAGTGCCTTGAACATCACAGGAGCGTTATCAGACAGCAGGCCACATGAGGGGTTAGGGCAGGCGACCAAAACCTTGACCCAATCACATTCTAACAATATATAATTCCACCCAATCACAGTCCAGCAAAATACAATTCTACCCAATCACAGTTCAGCAACGTAGAATTCCATCCAATCACATTCCAGCAAAATAGAATTCCACCCAATCACATTCCAGCAAAATAGAATTCCACCCAATCACATTCCAGCAAAATACAATTCTACCCAATCACAGCTCAGCAACGTAGAATTCGACCCAATCACAGCTCAGCAACGTAGAATTCCACCCAATCACATTCCAGCAAAATACAATTCTACCCAATCACAGCTCAGCAACGTAGAATTCCACCCAATCACATTCCAGCAAAATACAATTCTACCCAATCACAGCTCAGCAATGTAGAATTCTGCCCAATCACATTCCAGCAAAATATAATTCTACCCAATCACGTTCCAGCAAAATATAATTGCACCCAATCACAGCTCAGCAACGTAGAATTCTACCCAATCACACTCCAGCAAAATAGAATTTCACCCAATCACATTCCAGCAAAATATAATTCTACCCAATCAGTCCAACATAAACAGACATATAGCAGCCATTGTGTTCTGATGAAGGGTCCCAGACCTGAAACGTTAACTCTGTTTCTCTCTCCACGGATGCTGCCCTGGCCTGCTGAGTATTTCCAGCATTTTCTGTTGTTATATAGCAGCCATGACAGCTTGTCGCCCATCCCACTACAAATAAAAAATATCACAAACTTACCCATAAACCTGGCAGATCCCCACCCTCCTTTCCAGCTGGGTGTCAGAATGGCCTGGCCTCTGGGCACACCCCGAGCCCCTGATCTACAGGCCTTCATCCTCCACCGACCTAGATTTCCACACACAGCTTGCCAGTCCTCCCTCCTCTCACCAACCCCCCCCCCCCCGCCGTCCACACCCCGATCGGGCCTGTAGACATCTCGCTGTTCTGATCACTGGACAGACACCGCTAACCTACCTGGCTGCGTCCTGATCGGGCACCTGACTCTGGTGTTCCAGCAGCTCAATAATGATGCTCTGGTCCGTCCTGCTGTGCATAAACACTTCCTGATTATCCGGGATCTCACGGATATCACTGTCGGGGAAGAGGGAACAGAAAAATCACAGCAGTGACGATTTGGATGCATTAAGTGTTTTTTTTTTTAGATTTATTCATTCTTGGGATGTGGGTGTCGCTGGCAAGGCCGGCATTTATTGCCCATCCCTAGTTGCCCTCGAGAAGGTGGTGGTGAGCCGCCTTCTTAAACCGCTGCAGTCCGTGTGGTGAAGATACCCCCACAGTGCTGTTAGGGAGGGAGTTCCAGGATTTTGACCCAGCAACGATGAAGGAACAGCCAATACATGTCGAAGTCAGGATGGTGTGAGACTTGGAGGGGAACTTGGAGGTGGTGGTGTTCCCACATGCCTTTGTCCTAGGTGGTAGAGGTCGCGGGTTTGGGAGGTGCTGCCGAAGAAGCCGGGTCTATCCGCTCGACACCTGGCCGAGGACTCCTCTCCGCAACCCCACCACTCGTGGCCAGCATTCATATAATGACGGCTGCGCTGCCATGAGGAATGTCATCGAGCAGACCGTCAAGGTGCTCAAGCAACGCTTCCGCTGCCTTGACCACTTGGGAGGAGCCCTCCAGTACTTGCTGGAGCGCATGTCCCAATTCATGGTGATCTGCTGCAGCCTCCACAACTTGACCATCGAGGGCGAAGCCCTTGTCACCACGGGTTCTGCGACCACCTCAGGAGGAGGAGGAGGAGGAGGAGGAGGAGGAGGAGGAGACACGTGGCAGATGAAATATAACACAGTAAAGTGTGAAGTGAAGCACTTTGGTAGAAAGAATGAGGAGAGGACTAAAGGGTACAATCCTAAAGGGGGTGCACGAACAGAGAGACCTGGGGGGGGGGGGGGGGTATGTGCATAAATCGTTGAAGGTGGCTGGGCAAGTTGAGAAAGCGGTTAAAAAGCATACGGGATCCTGGGCTTCATGAATAGAGGTATAGAGTACAAAAGCGTGGAAATGATGGAGAACCTGTATAAAACACTGACTCGGCCACAACTGGAGTATTGTGTCCAATTCTGGGCACCGCACTTTAGGAAGGATGTGAAGGCCTTAGAGAGGGTGCAGAAAAGATTTACGAGAATGGTTCCTGGGATGAGGGACTTCAGTTATGTGGATAGACTGGAGAAGCTGGGGTTGTTCTCCTTGGAGCAGAGAAGGTTGAGAGGAGATTTGATCGAGGGGTTCAAAATCATGAGGGGTCGGGACAGAGTAGATAGAGAGAAACTGTTCCCATTGGCGGAAGGGTCGAGAACACAGATTTAAGGTGACTGGCAAAAGAACCAAAGGCGACATGAGGAAAAACTTTTTTACTCAGCAAGTGGTTAGGATCTGGAACGCACTGCCTGAAAGGGTGGTGGAGGCAGATTCAATCATGGCTTTCAAAAGGGAGTTGAATAAGTATCCGAAGGAAAAGAAATTGCAGGGCTACAGGGAAAGAGCGGGGGAGTGGGACTAGCTGAGAGTCAGCATAGGCTTGACGGGCCGAATGGCCTTCTTCCGTGCTGTAACCATTCTATGATTCTATGAATCTACGAAACCTTGGCGAGTTGCTGCAGTGCATCTTGTAGATGGTACACACTGCAGCCACGGTGCGCCGGTGGTGGAGGGAGTGAATGTTTAAGGTGGTGGATGGGGTGCCAATCAAGCGGGCTGCTTTGTCCTGGATGGTGTCGAGCTTCTTGAGTGTTGTTGGAGCTGCACTCATCCAGGCAAGTGGAGAGTATTCCATCACACTCCTTACCTTGTGCCTTGTAGATGGTGGAAAGGCTTTGGGGAGTCAGGAGGTGAGACACTCGCCGCAGAATACCCAGCCTCTGACCTGCTCTTGTAGCCACAGTATTTATGTGGCTAGTCCAGACGAGTTTCTGGTGGTGAATGGTGACCCCCCAGGATGTTGATGGTGGGCGATTCGGGAAACCAAAACAAAAAAAAAGTCAGGATTCCCCCCCTCCTGCTCTTCACCCAGCCTGCCCTGGTTGGAGTGCGCGTGCATGGGCAACGGTTAGGAGGCGGACAGGGTGGGGCTGTGCGGCCCTCCATGGTCAAACAGGCCGGCTGGCACTCACCGTCCAGACTCGCACACGACAAATTGGCTGGAAGGATGACTGGCGGATCCCAGCAAGAGTCAACACCTTCAAGGGGAATGGGGAATGGGAAATGGGGGGGGGGGGCGGGGGGGGGCAAGGACAAAGCTCCAAGCAATGAAAGGAGAAGCAGGGGGGGTTCAAGTCAAGCAAGCAATGAGGAAGGCAAATGATACATTGGCCTTTATTGCAAGGGGTTGGAGTATAAGAGTGAGGAAGTCTTGCTACAACTGTACAGGACCTTGGTGAGACCACACCTGGAGTACTGGGCACAGTTCTGGTCTCCTTATCTGAGGGCGGATATACTTGCCTTGGAGGCGGTGCAACGAAGGTTCACTAGATTGATTCCTGGGATGAGAGGGTTGTCCTATGAGGAGAGATTGAGTAGGTTGGGCCGATACTCTTTGGAGTTTAGAAGAATGAGAGGTGATCTCATTGAAACATACAAGATTCTGAGAGGGGATTGACAGGGTAGAGGCTGAGAGGCTGTTTCCCCCTGGCTGGAGAGTCTAGAACTCGGGGGCTTAGTCTCAGGATAAGGGGTCGGCCATTTAAGACTGAGATGAGGAGGAATTTCTTCACTCAGAGGGTTGTGAATCTTTGGAATTCTCTGCCCCAGAGGGCTGTGGATGCTGAGTCGTTGAGTATATTCAAGGCTGAGATCGGTAGATTTTTGGACTCTAGGGGAATCATGGGATATGGGGATCGGGCGAGAAAGTGGAGTTGAGGTCGATGATTAGCCATGATCTTATTGAATGACGGAGCAGGCTCGAGGGGCCGTGCGGCCGACTCCTGCTCCTGATTCTGATGTTCGTTCCAGCAGACGACGAGAGGGAAACATCAGGAGCAGGTTACGGCCCTGCTCCCTCAGCCACATCCCTGCCACTGGGAGGAAAGGGCCCAGAGCCAGCAAGCTGGGACAGTGCTGGGCCGCATTCTCTCACATAAAACGTCAACGCCTTGCTTACCTGACATCTATCGAGTGGGGGGGAAGAATAGCCGAGAAGGAGCCTCCAAACAGCGGGCGAGAGTTGGCCCCGTTGGTCGCCATGTCCTGGAACGAGTCAAGGTTCACATCTCGCGTCAAACAGACCCAGCGTAAACTCCACCCCTTAATCAGAACTTTAACATTGTTATTCTGTCATTTACATTAATTAGATTAGATCCCACCCATCAGGACCACTTTTAAAGCGGGATCATCATCATTCTGGAGCAAATGATCATGACACAGATGAAAGGTTTAGTCTGAAATGGTTAGACACAGAGTAAAGCTCCCTCTACACTGTCCCATCAAACACTCCCAGGGCAGGTACAGCATGGGTTAGATACAGAGTAAAGCTCCCTCTACACTGTCCCATCAAACACTCCCAGGGCAGGTACAGCACGGGTTAGATACAGAGTAAAGCTCCCTCTACACTGTCCCATCAAACACTCCCAGGGCAGGTACAGCACGGGTTAGATACAGAGTAAATCTCCCTCTACACTGTCCCATCAAACACTCCCTGTACAGGTACAGCACGGGTTAGATACAGAGTAAAGCTCCCTCTACACTGTCCCATCAAACAGTCCCAGGGCAGGTACAGCACGGGTTAGATACAGAGTAAAGCTCCCTCGACACTGTCCCATCAAACACTCCCAGGGCAGGTACAGCACGGGTTAGATACAGAGTAAAGCTCCCTCTACACTGTCCCATCAAACACTCCCAGGGCAGGTACAGCATGGGTTAGATACAGAGTAAAGCTCCCTCTACACTGTCCCATCAAACACTCCCAGGGCAGGTACAGCACGGGTTAGATACAGAGTAAAGCTCCCTCTACACTGTCCCATCAAACACTCCCAGGGCAGGTACAGCACGGGTTAGATACAGAGTAAATCTCCCTCTACACTGTCCCATCAAACACTCCCTGTACAGGTACAGCACGGGTTAGATACAGAGTAAAGCTCCCTCTACACTGTCCCATCAAACAGTCCCAGGGCAGGTACAGCACGGGTTAGATACAGAGTAAAGCTCCCTCGACACTGTCCCATCAAACACTCCCAGGGCAGGTACAGCACGGGTTAGATACAGAGTAAAGCTCCCTCTATACTGTCCCATCAAACACTCCCAGGGCAGGTACAGCATGGGTTAGATACAGAGTAAAGCTCCCTCTACACTGTCCCATCAAACACTCCCAGGGCAGGTACAGCACAGGTTAGATACAGAGTAAAGCTCCCTCTACACTGTCCCATCAAACACTCCCAGGGCAGGTACAGCACGGGTTAGATACAGAGTAAAGCTCCCTCTACACTGTCCCATCAAACACTCCCAGGGCAGGTACAGCACGGGTTAGATACAGAGTAAAGCTCCCTCTACACTGTCCCATCAAACACTCCCAGGGCAGGTACAGCACGGGTTAGATACAGAGTAAAGCTCCCTCTACACTGTCCCATCAAATACTCCCAGGGCAGGTACAGCACGGGTTAGATACAGAGAAAAGCTCCCTCTACACTGTCCCATCAAATACTCCCAGGGCAGGTACAGCATGGGTTAGATACAGAGTAAAGCTCCCTCTACACTGTCCCATCAAACACTCCCTGGGCAGGTACAGCATGGGTTAGATACAGAGTAAAGCTCCCTCTACACTGTCCCATCAAACACTCCCAGGGCAGGTACAGCATGGGTTAGATACAGAGTAAAGCTCCCTCTACACTGTCCCATCAAACACTCCCAGGGCAGGTACAGCATGGGTTAGATACAGAGTAAAGCTCCCTCTACACTGTCCCATCAAACACTCCCAGGGCAGGTACAGTACGGGTTAGATACAGAGTAAAGCTCCCTCTACACTGTCCCATCAAACACTCCCAGGGCAGGTACAGCACGGGTTAGATACAGAGTAAAGCTCCCTCTGCACTGTCCCATCAAACACTCCCAGGGCAGGTACAGCACGGGTTAGATACAGAGTAAAGCTCCCTCTGCACTGTCCCATCAAACACTCCCAGGGCAGGTACAGCACGGGTTAGATACAGAGTAAAGCTCCCTCTGCACTGTCCCATCAAACACTCCCAGGGCAGGTACAGCACGGGTTAGATACAGAGTAAAGCTCCCTCTACACTGTCCCATCAGACACTCCCAGGGCAGGTACAGCACGGGTTAGATACAGAGTAAAGCTCCCTCTACACTGTCCCATCAGACACTCCCAGGGCAGGTACAGCACAGGTTAGATACAGAGTAAAGCTCCCTCTACACTGTCCCATCAAACACTCCCAGGGCAGGTACAGCACGGGTTAGATACAGAGTAAAGCTCCCTCTGCACTGTCCCATCAAACACTCCCAGGGCAGGTACAGCACGGGTTAGATACAGAGTAAAGCTCCCTCTACACTGTCCCATCAAACACTCCCAGGGCAGGTACAGCACGGGTTAGATACAGAGTAAAGCTCCCTCTACACTGTCCCATCAAACACTCCCAGGGCAGGTACAGCACGGGTTACATACAGAGTAAAGCTCCCTCTACACTGTCCCATCAAACGCTCCCGGGGCAGGTACAGCACGGGTTAGATACAGAGTAAAGCTCCCTCTACACTGTCCCATCAAACACTCCCAGGGCAGGTACAGCACGGGTTAGATACAGAGTAAAGCTCCCTCTGCACTGTCCCATCAAACACTCCCAGGGCAGGTACAGCACGGGTTAGATACAGAGTAAAGCTCCCTCTACACTATCCCATCAAACACTGCCAGGGCAGGTGCAGCACGGGTTAGATACAGAGTAAAGCTCCCTCTACACTGTCCCATCAAACACCCCCAGGGCAGGTACAGCACGGGTTAGATACAGAGTAAAGCTCCCTCTACACTGTCCCATCAAACGCTCCCGGGGCAGGTACAGCACGGGTTAGATACAGAGTAAAGCTCCCTCTACACTGTCCCATCAAACACTCCCAGGGCAGGTACAGCACGGGTTAGATACAGAGTAAAGCTCCCTCTGCACTGTCCCATCAAACACTCCCAGGGCAGGTACAGCACGGGTTAGATACAGAGTAAAGCTCCCTCTACACTATCCCATCAAACACTGCCAGGGCAGGTGCAGCACGGGTTAGATACAGAGTAAAGCTCCCTCTGCACTGCCCCATCAAACACTCCCAGGGCAGGTACAGCACGGGTTAGATACAGAGTAAAGCTGCCTGTACACTGTCCCATCAAACACTCCCAGGGCAGGTATAGCATGGGTTAGATACAGAGTAAAGCTCCCTCTACACTGCCCCATCAAACACTCCCAGGGCAGGTACAGCATGGGCTAGATACAGAGTAAAGCTCCCTCTACATTGTCCCATCAAACACTCCCAGGGCAGGTACAGCACGGGTTAGAAACAGAGTAAAGCTCCCTCTACATTGTCCCATCAAACACTCCCAGGGCAGATACAGCACTGGTTAGATACAGAGTAAAGCTCCCTCTACACTGTCCCATCAAACACTGCCAGGGCAGGTACAGCACGGATTAGATACAGAGTAAAGCTCCCTCTACACTGTCCCACTGTGTATGGGTTGCCCTGGCACTGATTCTCACTGGGGTATGGGTTCCCCTGGCACTGAATCTCTCTTGGGCACTGGTTCCGCTGGCACTGATTCTCACTGGGGAAACCGGTTCCCCTGGCACTGACTCTCATTGGCGCACTGGTTCCTCTGGCACTGACTCTCACTGGTGCCCCTGGCACTGACTCTCACTGGGGGCACTGGTTCCCCTGGCACTGGCTCGCACTGGGTACGAATTCCCCTGGTACTGACTCTCACTGGTGGCACTGGTGCCTCTGGCACTGACTCTCACTGGGCCACTGTTTCCTCTGGCTCTGGCACTGACTCTCACTGGGCCATTGGTTCCCCGGCACTGACTCTCACTAGGGGCACTGGCTCCCCTGGCACTGACTCTCACTGGGCCACTGGTTCCCCTGGCACCAGTTCTCACTGTTGGGCACTGGTTCCCCTAGCACTGACTCTCACTGGGGCACTGATTCCACAGACACTGACTCTCACTGGGGCACTGGTTCCCCTGGCACTGACTCCCACTGCGGCACTGGTTCCACAGGTACTGACTCTCACTGGGGCACTGGTTCCCCTGGCACTGACTCTCACTGGGGGCACTGGTTCCCCTGGCACTGACTCTCACTGGGGCACTGGTTCCCCTGGCACTGATTCCCACTGGGGGCACTGGTTCCCCTGGCACTGACTCTCACTGGGGCACTGGTTCCCCTGGCACTGACTCTCACTGGGGGCACTGGTTCCCCTGGCACTGACTCTCACTGGGCCACTGGTTCCCTTGGCACTGACTCTCACTGGGCCACTGGTTCCCCTGGCAGCGGCTCTCACTGGGGGCACTGGTTCCCCTGGCACCGACTGTCACTGGGCCACTGGTTCCCTTGGCACTGACTCTCACTGGGCCACTGGTTCCCCTGGCACTGACTCTCACTGGGCCACTGGTTCCCCTGGCACTGACTCTCACTGGGACACTGGTTCCCCTGGCACTGACTCTCACTGGGACACTGGTTCCCCTGGCACTGACTCTCACTGTTGGGCACTGGTTCCCCTGGCACTGACTCTCACTGGGCCACTGGTTCCCCTGGCACTGACTCTCACTGGGGGCACTGGTTCCCCTGGCACTGACTCTCACTGGGGGCACTGGTTCCCCTGGCACTGACTCTCACTGGGGGCACTGGTTCCCCTGGCACTGACTCTCACTGGCTCTCACTGGGCCACTGGTTCCCCTGGCACTGACTCTCACTGGGGTATGGGTTCCCCTGGCACTGACTCTCCTGGCACTGACTCTCATTGGGGCACTGGTTCCTCTGGCTCTGACTCTCACTGGGGGCACTAGTTCCCCTAGCACTGACTCTCACTGGGGCACTGGTTCCACAGACACTGACTCTCATTGGGGCACTGGTTCCTCTGGCTCTGACTCTCACTGGGGGCACTAGTTCCCCTAGCACTGACTCTCACTGGGGCACTGGTTCCACAGACACTGACTCTCACTGGGGCACTGGTTCCCCTGGCACAGACTCTCACTGGGGTATGGGTTCCCCAGCACTGACTCTCACTGGGGCACTGGTTCCCCTGGCACAGACTCTCACTGGGGGCACTGGTTCCACAGGCACTGACTCTCACTGGGGGCACTGGTTCCACAGGCACTGGCTCTCACTGGGGGCACTGGTTGCACAGGCACTGACTCTCACTGGGGGCACTGGTTTCACAGGCACTGACTCTCACTGGGGGCACTGGTTCCACAGGCACTGACTCTCACTGGGCCACTGGTTCCACAGACTCTCACTGGGGGCACTGGTTCCACAGGCACTGACTCTCACTGGGCCACTGGTTCCACAGACTCTCACTGGGGGCACTGGTTCCATAGGCACTGACTCTCACTGGGGGCACTGGTTCCACAGGCACTGCCTCTCACTGGGGCACTGGTTCCTCCGGCTCTGGCTCTCACTGGCGCCACCCAGTGGCCATTCGTCATATGGAAACCAAGGGCAACATCACGTGCCCCGGCCTCCCGCAATCCCTCCAGCCAGAGTTGGCACCGTCGCAGTAGGCGGGCCTAGGCCTCGGAGCCTCGGTGTTTCCTGGCGCCGGCGGCCGCCTCGGAGAACCGAGGGGCCCGGGTAATCTCACCGCAGATCCCGTGAAGGGGGCGGGGGGACAAAAATCCGTAAGGCGGCCACCGAGAAGGGGTGGTGTGAGGTAAGGGAGGGAAGGCCGGGCCGCTGTTACCTGGCCGCTGCCGGGATCTCCACGCCGCTCGGCTCCCCGGCTCCCGCGATCAGCGGGCGGGCGGCCGAGTCCGGCCGGAAATACCCGAGCGCTCACCGAGCCTCACCGGAAATACCCGAACCCGGCCCCGAGCATCTCCGGAAATACCCGAACCCCGGCCCCGAGCCTCACCGGAAATAGCCGAACCCCGGCCCCGAGCCTCACCGGAAATAGCCGAACCCCGGCCCCGAGCCTCACCGGAAATACCCGAACCCCGGCCCCGAGCCGCACCGGAAATAGCCGAACCCCGGCCCCGAGCCTCACCGGAAATAGCCGAACCCCGGCCCCGAGCCTCACCGGAAATAGCCGAACCCCGGCCCCGAGCCTCACCGGAAATAGCCGAACCCCGGCCCCGAGCCTCACCGGAAATACCCGAACCCCGGCCCCGAGCCGCACCGGAAATAGCCGAACCCCGGCCCCGAGCCTCACCGGAAATAGCCGAACCCCGGCCCCGAGCCTCACCGGAAATAGCCGAACCCCGGCCCCGAGCCTCACCGGAAATAGCCGAACCCCGGCCCCGAGCCTCACCGGAAATAGCCGAACCCCGGCCCCGAGCCTCACCGGAAATACCCGAACCCCGGCCCCGAGCCTCACCGGAAATACCCGAACACCGGCCCCGAGCCTCACCGGAAATAGCCGAACACCGGCCCCGAGCCTCACCGGAAATACCCGAACCCTCACCCACCCCAATCCTTATTCTGATGGCCCATTAATGAGATTAACTTGTATTGGGGAGAGGGGGGCGACACAAAGCTCGATCAAAGGGTGGGGTTTTGCGGAGGGTCTTAGAATATTCCGTAACTTAGTGCCCAGACGGCTGAAGGCACGGCCGCCAGTGGTGGAGCGATTATAATCAGGGATGCGCAAGAGGCCAGAATTGGAGGAGCGCAGAGATCTCGGGGGGGTGGTGGGGGGGGGGTTGTGGGGCTGGAGGAGATTCCAGAGTTAGGGAGGGGGCGAGACCATGGAGGGATATGAAAACAAGGATGAGAATTTTAAAATCGAGGCATTACCGGACCGGGAGCCAATGTAGGTCAGCGAGCACAGGGGGTGATGGGCGAATGGGACGTGGTGCGAGTTAGGACACGGGCAGCCGAGTTTTGGATGACCTCAAGTTTACGTAGGGTAGAGTGCGGGAGACAGGCCAGGAGTGCGTTGGAATAGTCGAGTCTAGCGCTAACAAAGGCATGGATGAGGGTTTTGACCAGAGCAGATTAGCTGAGGCAGGGGCGGAGACGAGGAGGTGGAAAAAAGGTGGTCTTAGTGATGGAGACAATATGGGGTCGGAAGCACATGCGGCAGTCAAACAAGGCGCTAACGTTATGAATAAGAGTGAGTTACAGGCTGGAATCTAATCGAGGGGTTCGGGGGGTTTATATATAGAATAATAGATACCCGGGAGTGAGTTACAGGCTGGAATCTAATCGAGGGGTTCGGGGTGGTTTATATATAGAATAGCAGATACCCGGGAGTGAGTTACAGGCTGGAATCTAATCGAGGGGTTCGGGGTGGTTTATATATAGAATAACAGATACCCGGGAGTGAGTTACAGGCTGGAATCTAATCGAGGGGTTCGGGGTGGTTTATATATAGAATAGCAGATACCCGGGAGTGAGTTACAGGCTGGAATCTAATCGAGGGGTTCGGGGTGGTTTATATATAGAATAACAGATACCCGGGAGTGAGTTACAGGCTGGAATCTAATTGCGGGGTTCGGGGTGGTTTATATATAGAATAACAGATACCCGGGAGTGAGTTACTGGCTGGAATCTAATCAAGGGGTTCGGGGGGGTTTATATATAGAATAACAGATACCCGGGAGTGAGTTACTGGCTGGAATCTAATCGAGGGGTTCGGGTGGGTTTATATATAGAATAACAGATACCCGGGAGTGAGTTACAGACAATCCAGGGTCGCTCGTGCCCTCTTTCACTTCAGTGCTTGGCAGGGAAGAGACATTGGGGGAGAAATTCAGTATCGCCACGTTTGGGGCGTTATACTCGAGCGGGCGTGAAATTTAGCGCCCGGCGCAAATTATCGCCACCTACTGCTAAATTGACCTGCTTCGCCCCAGGAGGTGCTCGGAGCGCTAAAACAGGCGCTGCACGACTGTCTTAAGGCGCTAAGCCGGAGAAGCGAGGCGCTACCACCGAGGGCGGGCGCAGCGCAGGTGCGGCCAGTTAGCAATTGCACGCAGACACGCTGGCGCCGGTCAGCTCTTAAAGGGGAGGTTCGATCTTGGATTGCAGCCACACCCTGCGCATCGGATCCCTGATTCTCGGCCTGGACAGACCTGCTGCCACATTCTAACGCCTAGGAGCATGGAGAGGGCCAGGGAGCGAGCGCAGCGGTTCAGTGAGGGGGCCCTGAAGGTTCTGGTTGGCGCAGTGGAGCGCAGGCGATCTATCCTCTTTCCGGACAGTGGCAGGAGGCCGCTGCCCAACGACTATCGCAAAGCTTGGAGGGAGGTGGCTCACAGAGTGACCTCCAGCAGCATGGTACCTAGGACCCCTGTGCAATGCAGGAAGAAGTTCAACGACCTCACTCGGGTCGTCAGGGTGAGTGCCCTTGTCAGTATCCTCTTCATCCCTGCATGTGCACCTCACTTTATGGCCAAAGGGTCCTGAAAGCCCCAATGCCCAGCCTCATCCAACACCTATGGGCCTTTCATGAAACTCACACGCACATTCAGCACTTTACACACTGTAAGGGCTAATCGACCATGGGAGGCAGTGCAGCCAAGATCAGGGCTTCACACTGTAAGGGCTATTCCACCACGGGAGGCAGTGCAGCCAAGATCAGGGCTTCACACTGTAAGGGCTATTCAACCATGGGAGGCGGTGCAGCCAAGATCAGGGCTTCACACTGTAAGGGCTATTCCACCATGGGAGGCAGTGCAGCCAAGATCAGGGCTTCACACTGTACTCAGAGCCCGTCCTTTCTCTTGCAGGGCAAGCTGGCCCATAACAGGAGGTAGCAGCAACGGACCGGGGGAGGCCGGCCTCACCTTAAAGACCTCAGCGATCTGGAGCAGCGTGTGGAGCGGATTATGGCAGGCCGGATGATTGGCCCCGTCACCACTGGAGATGCCGACCCCGTTCTGGACAGCAATGGTAAGGTCATCACCTTTTTGACCTCTCTCCTTCCACTTGTGCCTCACAGCAGCATCCTTTGCCACTATCGAACCAATACGGTGCATTGCAGCACTCATGCCTCCCTCGCTGCCGCCCTGTCCTCACGTTAAAGCAACTCTTGTACCTCCCTGCTTTCAGATGCTGATTCGCCAGGTGAGGAGGCGGGCCCTCAAGCTGCCACTGTGAGTGATTCTGAAGGCGAGGAGGAAGAGGAAGCTGGACCATCAGTGCCACTCTCAGCCGAGGCAGCCCATGGCCATAATGGGGACACGTCTTCCCTGGAGGGGAGCAGGGGGGAAGGGTCTGAGGAGGGTGAAGCTCCGGGGCCCAGCGGGCTGCAGCAACGCGGGGGGCGGGTAGGGAATCTCGGCGGCCTTCTCCCCGGAGGGAGAGCCTGGCCTCCAGTCCTGCTACAGTGAGCGCAGAAGGGGTGCGGCTCCTCGCTGAAATGGGCGCCCAGGCGGAGCACAGGCACACTGAGCTCATGGCTGCAGTGGCAAGGATGCCTGACTCCATTGAGTCACTGGCAAGGAGTCTGCAGGACTTCAGTGCAGCACAGGCAAGGAGTCTGCAGGACTTCAGTGCAGCACAGGCAAGGAGTCTGCAGGACTTCAGTGCAGCACAGGCAAGGAGTCTGCAGGACTTCGGTGCAGCACAGGCAAGGAGTCTGCAGGACTTCAGTGCAGCACAGGCAAGGAGTCTGCAGGACTTCGGTGCAGCACAGGCAAGGAGTCTGCAGGACTTCAGTGCAGCACAGGCAAGGAGTCTGCAGGACTTCAGTGCAGCACAGGCAAGGAGTCTGCAGGACTTCGGTGCAGCACAGGCGGCTTCCACGCAAGTGCTTAGTGGTGCAATGCAGTCAGTGGCTGGTCTCATGCAGACGCAGATTGAGGCCACACGAGCACTGACTGCTGCCACCCTCGCTGGATCGGGCACGAATCGCCAGG
This sequence comes from Somniosus microcephalus, assembly GCF_052327205.1. Taxonomy (NCBI): domain Eukaryota; kingdom Metazoa; phylum Chordata; class Chondrichthyes; order Squaliformes; family Somniosidae; genus Somniosus; species Somniosus microcephalus. The sequence continues at coordinate 33,819,938 of NW_028225182.1, forward strand.
GCCCTCGCCGCGCCGCAGCAGGCCAGCAGTCTGTGCTTCAGCAGATTGCTCCGCATGCTGCAGTGCTGCCCCGTGGGAGTGCCAGTGTGTCGTCCGACCGGGGAGTGGCTGTCCTCTGTCAGGATGGCAGCATTCCTGCTGCCAACACTGTCACATCTCCACTACAGCTGCCACCACCTGTAGGACAGACTGCTGCCGCCCATGCAGAGTTGGAGCAGTCAGCAGCCGGGCCCTCCAGGCCCAGAGCTGGTCCAGGCCGTACCTCAAGGGCATCTGCCGACTCACTATCTGACAGCAGCCTTCCCTCAGCCTTGCTGCAGCCGCTGGGGTCCCATTGAGGAGGAGCTGCAGGGCGGGAAGGGGCCAATCTCGCAAGCGAAGCAGATCACCCTCGAAGGGCAAAAAGTAGGAGGTGTGGCAAAATGCTGTTAATTTTTTTAGTGAAGGCCGAGGATCGTGGTCATTTTTTGTTTACTCTTTTGTTCATTGTCTCCAGGTTGTGAGAGCCAGTTATGTGTCTGACTGCATTTTTGGGGGTTTCTCTCTATTACTTTGTCATGCGGGAAGGGCACACAGTTTGTTAAATAAAGAAGTGTCTTTATTCAGATTGTGCATGTTTGTTCTTTGAACTATTTGTTGCCTTGACCGGCTCAGGGGTTGCGGAACGGTTCCATTCATGTTCTTTCAATGGCACAAGCCATTCCCTCAGAGGTGGCCTAGAACCGACTTGCAATAAGCCGCTGACGGACGGCCCTTGCACTTTGTGCCTCCCTCCCGTCTTGGTGCTCCTCCTCCTCCTCCTCCTCCTCTGCTGGTGCTCCAATGTCTGCTGGCATTGGCTGGGTCCTGAGGATAGCCAGGTTGTGCAGCATGCAGTACACTACAACGAAATGGGAGACTCGCTCAGGCGAGTACTGAAGGGCTCCCCCGGAATGGTCCAGACAGTGGAACCGTTGCTTTAGCACGCCGATTGTGTGCTCAATGATGTTCCTGGTCGCTTGATGGCTCTCATTGTATCGTTCTTCAGCAGGGGTGCTGGGCGCACGGAGCGGGGTCATCAGCCAGGTGCACAGAGGCTAGCCCTTGTCCCCGAGAAGCCAGCCTCCTGGGTGAGCTGGGGCTTTGAAAAGGTCTGACACAGAAGTCTGGCGCAGGATGAAAACGTCGTGGCTGCTGCCTGGAAAGCGGGCATTGACAGCTAGTATCAGCTGTCTGTGGTCACACACCAACTGGATGTTCAACGAATGGAACCCCTTCCGGTTGTGGTAATCCTCGGCATTCTCTTGCGGCGCCCGCAAAGCCACATGCGTGCAGTAAATGGCGCCCTGGACCATGGGGAAGCCCGCTATTCTTGCAAATCCCATTGCGCGCTCTTGTTGCTTGTCCAGGGTCATGGGGAAGGAAATGTACTGATGCCTCCTTTTAAAGAGGGCATTCGTGACCTGGTGGATGCAGCAATGCACCGCGAACTGGGAGACATTGGCAATGTCCCCAGTAGCGGATTGGAAGGAGCCGGTGGCATAGAAGTTGAGAGCCACTGTCACATTCACTGCCACCGACAGAGACGTCCTGCTCCTCAGCTGAGGCTGCAGATCTGTCTGAAGCAGGTGGCAGAGCTCAGTGACCACCTCCCTGCTGAATCGAAGCCTCCGAATACACTGCTCCTCAGACATGTTGAGGTACGAGAACTGCTGGCGGTATACCTTGGGAGGGTAAGGTCTCCTGTGCCGACGCCTGTTGGCCCTCCTCCGTCTGGCCATGATTGGCACTCTCTCTCGGCGTCTCTGAGCCCTCTCAATGCAATGGAGAAAACCAACGTTTCCACCCATTGCAGCCCCCATAATATGTGGCCACTCAAGGCTATGGCACTGAAAAATCAATCCAGCTGCAAAGCTCTGGGCTGAAGCCAGAAGTACCTGTGCGAGCGCTGAGCCAATGCAGAAAGCTCTCTCCCTTTGTCTCTCTGTAAATCTCTCTCTCACACAGAAGGAGTGGTCCAAAAATGGCTACCACTAAGAAGCCAGGAAGAGCCCCCTTTAAATAGCGCCCCCCCAAACCCCACAGCGACTGGGAGAAGAGGGGGCGCCACTGAAGTTCCGGTTCGGGGCGCCCCAAGGGCGTTGCACCATGAAATGACGTCAGGATCTGCGCGCGCAGCTGAGCGGGCGTTGCGGTTTTGCGCCGCCGCTAAATGTCCGCTCAATTCCGCGAGAGGCGCAGGTCTCGCCGCGCCCGGGCGCTAGCCGCTTCGCGCCCCACTTATCGCCCTCTTAAGGTGCTAACGGCTGGCGCTAACAACTGAATTTCTCCCCCATTATTCCTGAACTTGGGCCCAAGCTGCTGACAGATTTCTGATTTTTAAAATGAGGAACAAACTATACCGGGCTGTTGGGAATCCTGCAGAAACAATTCCGACAAGCCAGAGCAAAGAACAGCTTTTGGGAAACTCTCGACTTCCAGGAGGAGTTTTAATGGGAGCTGGCACTCACGGCCAATCCCATCCTGTCCACAGCCAGCTTGCAATGTACACATTAGTAAGGAATCCTCCAGAGCTTCCCGGGCAGACCAAATATTTAACCTTACTGTCAGCTGTGGCTCAGTGTGTAGCACACTTGCCTCTGAGTCAGGTCGTGGGTTCTTGAGCACATAATCCCAGGCTGACACTCCCAGTGCAGTACTGAGGGAGTGCTGCACTGTCAGAGGTGCCGTCTTTCGGATGAGACGTTAAACCGAGGCCTCGTCTGCTCTCTCAGGTGGACGTAAAAGATCCCACGGCCACTATTTCGAGAAGAGCAGGAGAGTTATCATAGAATCATAGAAAGTGACAGCACGGAAGGAGGCCATTTCGGCCCATCGTGTCCGCGCTGTCCAACTAAGAGCCATCCAGCCTAATCCCACTTCCCAGTTCTTGGTCCGTAGCCCTGCAGGTTTCGGCAGTTCAAGTGCACATCCAAGTACTTTTTAAATGTGGTGAGGGTTCCTGCCTCTACCACCCTTTCAGGCAGCGAGTTCCAGACCCCCACAACCCTCTGGGTGAAGACATTTCCCCTCAAATCCCCTCTAAACCTTCCACCAATTACTTTAAATCTGTGCCCCCTGGTTTTTGACTCCCCTGCTAAGGGAAATAGTTCCTTTCTATCCACTTTATCTAGGCCCCTCATAATTTTATACACCTCAATAAGGTCTCCCCTCAGCCTCCTCTGTTCCAAGGAAAACAACCCCAGCCTATCCAGTCTTTCCTCGTAGCTAAGATTCTCCACTCCCGGCAACATCCTTGTAAATCTCCTCTGTACCCTCTCTAGTGCAATCACATCTTTCCTGTAATGTGGTGACCAGAACTGCACGCAGTACTCTAGCTGAGGCCTAACTAGTGTTTTATACAGTTGAAGCATAACCCCCCTGCTCTTGTATTCTATGCCACAGCTAATAGAAACATAGAAACATAGAAGATAGGAGCAGGAGTTGGCCATTCGGCCCCTCGAGCCTGCTCCGCCATTCAATGAGATCATGGCTGATCATCCAAATTCAGTACCCTGTCCCTGCTTTCTCCCCATATCCCTTGATCCCTTTAAGCCTTAAGAAATATATCTAACTTCTTCTTGAATATATTTAATGAATTGGCCTCCACTGCCTTCTGTGGTAGAGAATTCCACAGGTTCACCACTCTCTGGGTGAAGAAATTCCTCCTCATCTCTATCCTAAGTGGCTTACCCCTTATCCTTAGACTGTGACCGCTGGTCTAATAAAGGCAAGCATTCCGTATGTCTTCTTAACCACCTTATCTACATGGCCTGCTACCTTCAGGGATCTGTGGACATGCACTCCAAGGTCCCTTTGTTCCTCTACACTACTCAGTGTCCTACTGTAGGAATAGGTGCATTCCTGACAAATAACGGAGCTTGACCCGGAAGAACAACAAACAGGATTTTAATGTTGAATTAGATGAAATACAGCAAACAACGTAGAGCGATGCAGGAGAGTCGTGGAACAGTTCTTTCCCCAGTGGGGACGCCACGAGGACTGACTAGGCAGTCCGGAGGTTTGTGCGATGACGTCATCGCGTTTGCGTCGCGACGTCATCGCGTTGCTCGCGTTTCCCACGCTTGGGGCGTCGCGTGATGTGCGTGATGGCGTCAGCGCATTTACCCGGCACCCGGCACTGCAGCTGGCTGGTGGCCGTCGCGGGAGCGGAAGGCCGAGCTGGGCCGGCTCGCATCCTTAAAGGGGCAACGCCCCGTACAGGTAAACTGTATGTACAAACATAGTTAAAGGGAATTATGTATAGTAGGTAAGGGACACTCGGTGGTACCACTACACTACCATTTAATGTGTATTCCCTTTCCTTGTTAGCCCTCCCCAAATGCATTACCTCACACTTCTCCAGATTGAATTCCATTTGCCATTGTTCTGCCCACCTGACCAATTTATTAATATCTTCCTGCAGTCTACAGCTTCCTTCTTCAGTATCAACCACACAGCCAATTTTAGTATCATCTGCAAACTTCTTAATCATACCCACTATATTCAAGTCTAGGTCATTGATATATACCACAAAAAGCAAGGGACCCAGTACTGAGCCCTGCGGAACCCCACTGGAAACAGCCTTCCAGTCACAAAAACACCCACCAACCATTACCCTCTGCTTCCTGTCTCCGAGCCAGTTCTGAATCCAACTTGACACTTTGCCCGAGATCCCATGGGCTTTAAACTTCGTGACCAGTCTGCCATGTGGAAACTAATCAAAAGCCTTGCTAAAGTCCATATACACTACATCAAATGCACTACCCTCATCAACCCTCCTTGTTACCTCCTCAAAAAATTCAATCAAGTTTATCCCTGGGGCCAATATTTATCCCTTAACCAACATAACAAAAACAGATGATCTGGCCATTACCACATTGCTGTTTGTGGGATCTTGCTGTGCGCAAATTGGCTGCCACATTTCCCAAATTACAACAGTGACTCCACTTCAAATAGTACTTCATTGGCTGTAAAGCACTTTGAGAAGTCCGGTAGTCGTGAAAGGCGCTATATAAATTCAAGTCTTTCTTTACTTTGGGACGGGTCACAGTTATACTGCAGGAGGTGTGACACTCCTTGGCGGGGGGAGGGGGCGGTTTCACGGTGTACATCAGAGGTCAATAACGCAACTTGCATCTTACTCACTCCCCGCCTCACCCTCCACTCCTCACCCCTCACTCCCTCCTCTCCTCACTGTTCACTCCCTCCCCTCCTCATTCACTCCCCTCCTCACCCTCCACTCCTCACCCCTCACTCCCTCCTCTCCTCACACCTCCTCACTCCCACCCCTCCTCACCCCCCACCTCACTCCCTCCCCTCCTCACTCACTCCCCTCCTCACCCCAACTCCCTCCCCTCCTCACTCCCACCCCTCCTCACCCTCACTCTCTCCCCTCCTCACCCCTCACTCCCTCCCCACCTCACTCCCTCCCCTCCTCACTCACACCCCTCCTTACCCCAACTCCGTCCCCTCCTCACTCCCACCCCTCCTCACCCTCACTCCCTCCCCTCCTCACCTCTCACTCCCTCCCCTCCTCACCCCACTCCCTCCCCTCCTCACTGTTCACTCCCTCCCCTCCTCACTCCCTCCCCTCCTCACCCCCCACCTCACTCCCTCCCCTCCTCACTCACTCCCCTCCTCACCCCAACTCCCTCCCCTCCTCACTCCCACCCCTCCTCACCCTCACTCTCTCCCCTCCTCACCCCTCACTCCCTCCCCTCCTCACCCCTCACTCCCTCCCCTCCTCACCGTTCACTCCCTCCCCATCTCACTCCCTCCCCTCCTCACCCTCACTCCCTCCTCTCCTCACCCCTCACTCCCTCCCCTCCACACTCCCTGCCTCATCCTCACTCCCTTCCCTCCTCGCCCTCACTCACTCCCCTCCTCGTCCTCACTCCCCACTTCGCCCCTCACTCCCTCCCCTCCTCGCCCTCACTCTCCTCCTCACTCCCTCCCCTCCTCACCCTCACCCTCACTCCCTCCCCTCCTCACTCCCTCTCCTCCTGACCCCTCGCTCCCTCCCCTCCTCACACCTCACTCACTCCCCTCCTCACCCTCACTCCCTCCCATCCCCACTCCCTCCCCTTCATCCTCACTTCCTCCCCTCCTCAACCCTCACTCCCTCCCCTCCTCACTCCCTCAACTCCTCACCCTCACTCCTTCACCTCCCCACTACCTCCCCTCCTCAACCCTCACGCCCTAACTCCCTCCCATCCTCACTCCCTCTCCTCTTGGCCCCTCACTCCCTCGCATCCTCACTCACTCCCCTCCTCACTCACTCCCCTCCTCACTCACTTCCCTCCTCACCCCTCACTCCCTCCCCTCCTCACTTCCTCAACCCTCACAACCTCCCCTCCTGGACCCTCACTCCCTCCTCACCCCTCCCTCCCTCCCTTCTTCACACCCACCCCTCACTCCCTCCCCTCATCGCCGTCACTCACTCCCCCTCTTGCCCCTCACTCACTCCCCTCCTCACTCCCTCCCCTCCTCACTCGCTCTCCTCCTGGCCCCTCACTCCCTCACCTCCTCACCCCTCACTCCCTCCCCTCCTTACTCCCTCACCCCTCACTCCCTCCCCTCCTCACTCCCTCATTTCCTCCCCTCATCGCCCCTCACTCCCTCCCCTCCTCACCCCTCACTCCCCTCACCATTCACTCCCTCCCCTCCTCACTCCCTCCCCTCCTCACTCCCTCCCCTCCTCACCCTCACTCCCTCCTCTCCTCACCCCTCACTCTCTCCCCTCCACACTCCCCTCCTCATCCTCACTCCCTCCCCTCCTCGCCCTCACTCACACCCCTCCTCGTCCTCACTCCCCACTTCGCCCCTCACTCCCTCCCCTCCTCGCCCTCATTCTCCACCTCACTCCCTCCCCTCCTCGCCCCTCACTCACTCCCCTCCTCACCCTCACTCCCTCCCCTCCTCACTCCCTCTCCTCCTGGCCCCTCGCTCCCTCCCCTCCTCACACCTCACTCACTCCCCTCCTCACTCCCTCCTCTCCTCGCCCCTCACTCCCTCCTCTCCTCACCCCTCACTCCCTCCCGCCCTCACCCTCACTCACTCCCCTCCTCACACTCACTCACTCCCCTCCTTGCCCCTCACTCACACCCCTCCTCACCCTCACTCCCTCCCCTCCTCACTCCCTCTCCTCCTGGCCCCTCGCTCCCTCCCCTCCTCACACCTCACTCACTCCCCTCCTCACTCCCTCCTCTCCTCGCCCCTCACTCCCTCCTCTCCTCACCCCTCACTCCCTCCCGCCCTCACCCTCACTCACTCCCCTCCTCACACTCACTCACTCCCCTCCTTGCCCCTCACTCACACCCCTCCTCACTCCCTCCCCTCCTCACCCTCACTCCCTCCCCTCCTCACTCCCTCCCCTCCTCACCCCTCACGCCCCCTCACCCTCACTCCCTCACCTCCTCACCCTCGCTCCCGCCCCTCCCCACTCCCTCCATCTTCACCCTCACTCCCTCCCCTCCTCAACCCTCACACCCTCCCCTCCTCACTCCCTCCCCTCCTCACCCTCACTCCCTTCCCTCCCCACTACCTCCCCTCCTCACCCTCACTCCCTCCCCTCCTCAGCCCTCACTCCCTCCCCTCCTCACTCCCTCCATTCCTCACTCCATTCCTCCTGGCCCCTCCCTCCCTCCCATCCTCTCTCCCTCCCCTCCTCACTCCCTCAACTCCTCACCCCTCACTCCCTCCCCTCCTCACACCCTCACTTCCTCAACCCTCACAACCTCCTCTCCTCACTCCCTCCCCTCCTCACTCCCTCCCCCCTCACCCCTCACTCCCTCCCTTCTTCACTCCCACCCCTCCTCACCCCTCACTCCCTCCCCTCGTCGCCGTCACTCGCTCCCCCTCTTGCCCCTCACTCACTCCCCTCCTCACCCCTCACTCCCTCCCCTCCTCGCCCCTCTCTGTAATCAACTCAAGCCATACAATCCCCCAAGATCTCTGCATTCTTCCAATTCTGCCCTATTGAGCTCCCGATTTCAATCGCTCTACCATTGGCGGCCATGCCTACAGCTGTCTAGGTCCTAAGCTCTGGAATTCCCTCCCTAAACCTCTCCACCTCTCTCTCCTCCTTTAAGACGCTCTTTATAACCTAGATCTTTGACCTGACCTAATGTCTCCTTATGTGGCTGGGTGTCAATTTTTGTTTGATAATCGCTCCTGTGACGCGCCTTGGGACATTTTACAATGTTAAAGGCGCTATACGTCGCAGATCAGCATTAAGTGCAGTGGATCGGGAAAATAGCTAATGCTGCCACCAGGGGGTGTTCAAGATAAATAGAGTCTTGTATTTATCCAGCACGTTAATCCCATCACCCGGCCACCTCTCAAAGAGCAGCTCATACAGCTCACTGGATAGTGACCAGGAGCAGAAACCCTGGCTGAATTTCACCCCCACTACCCTCCCTCACTCCTCTCCTCACTCCCTCACTCCTCTCCTCACTCCCTCACTCCCCTCCTCACTCCCTCACTCCTCTCCTCACTCCCTCACTCCCCTCCTCACTCCCTCACTCCTCTCCTCACTCCCTCACTCCTCTCCTCACTCCCTCACTCCTCTCCTCACTCCCTCACTCCTCTCCTCACCCCTCACTCCTCTCCTCACCCCTCACTCCTCTCCTCACTCCCTCACTCCTCTCCTCACTCCCTCATTCCTCTCCTCACACCCTCACTCCCCTCCTCACTCCCTCACTCCTCTCCTCACTCCCCTCCTCACTCCCTCACTCCTGTCCTCACTCCCTCACTCCTCTCCTCACTCCCTCACTCCTCTCCTCACTCCCTCACTCCTCTCCTCACTCCCTCACTCCTCTCCTCACTCCCTCACTCCTCTCCTCACCCCTCACTCCTCTCCTCACTCCCTCACTCCTCTCCTCACTCCCTCACTCCTCTCCCCACTCCCCCATTCCTCTCCTCACTCCCCCACTCCCCTCCTCACTCCCTCACTCCTCTCCTCACTCCCTCACTCCTCTCCTCACTCCCTCACTCCCCTCCTCACTCCCTCACTCCCCTCCTCACTCCCTCACTCCCCTCCTCACTCCCTCACTCCTCTCCTCACTCCTCTCCTCACTCCCTCACTCCTCTCCTCACTCCCTCATTCCTCTCCTCACACCCTCTCACCCCTCACTCCTCCCCTCACCCCTCACTCCTCTCCTCACTCCCTCACTCCTCTCCTCACCCCTCACTCCACTCCTCACTCCCTCACTCCTCCTCACACCCTCATTCCTCTCCTCACACCCTCACTCCTCTCCTCACTCCCTCACTTCTCTCCTCACTCCCTCACTCCTCTCCTCACTCCCTCACTCCCCTCCTCACCCCTCACTCCTCTCCTCACTCCCCTCCTCACCCCTCACTCCCCTCCTCACCCCTCACTCCTCTCCTCACTCCCTCACTCCTCTCCTCACTCCCTCGCTCCTCTCCTCACCCCTCACTCCCCTCCTCACTCCCTCACTCTTCTCCTCACACCCTCACTCCCCTCCTCACTCCGCTCCTCACCCACACTCCCCTCCTCACCTCTCACTCCCTCACCCCTCACTCCCATCCTCACTCCCTCACTCCCCTCCTCACTCCCCTCACTCCCTCACTCTCCTCCTAACTCCCTCATTCCCCTGCTCACTCCCCTCCTCGCTCCTCACTCCCCTCCTCACTCCTTACTCCCCTCCTCACTCCCTCACTACCCCCTCACTCCACTCCGCACTCCCTCATTCCACTCCTCACTCCCTCACTCCCCTCCTCACTCCCTTCCTCACTCCCTCACTCTCCTCCTCACTGCCTCACTCCCCTCCTCACCCTCACTACCCTCCTCACTCCCTTACTCCTCTCCTCACTCCCTGATTCCCCTCCTCACTCTCCTCCTCACTCCCTCACTCCCCTCCTCACTCCCTCATTCCACTCCTCACTCCCCTCATCACTCCCCTCCTCACTCCTCACTCCCCTCACCATTCACTCCCTCCCCTCCTCACTCCCTCCCCTCCTCACCCTCACTCCCTCCTCTCCTCACCCCTCACTCTCTCCCCTCCACACTCCCCTCCTCATCCTCACTCCCTCCCCTCCTCACTCCCTCCCCCCTCACCCCTCACTCCCTCCCTTCTTCACTCCCACCCCTCCTCACCCCTCACTCCCTCCCCTCGTCGCCGTCACTCGCTCCCCCTCTTGCCCCTCACTCACTCCCCTCCTCACCCCTCACTCCCTCCCCTCCTCGCCCCTCTCTGTAATCAACTCAAGCCATACAATCCCCCAAGATCTCTGCATTCTTCCAATTCTGCCCTCCCGATTTCAATCGCTCTACCATTGGCGGCCATGCCTACAGCTGTCTAGGTCCTAAGCTCTGGAATTCCCTCCCTAAACCTCTCCACCTCTCTCTCCTCCTTTAAGACGCTCTTTATAACCTAGATCTTTGACCTGACCTAATGTCTCCTTATGTGGCTGGGTGTCAATTTTTGTTTGATAATCGCTCCTGTGACGCGCCTTGGGACATTTTACAATGTTAAAGGCGCTATACGTCGCAGATCAGCATTAAGTGCAGTGGATCGGGAAAATAGCTAATGCTGCCACCAGGGGGTGTTCAAGATAAATAGAGTCTTGTATTTATCCAGCACGTTAATCCCATCACCCGGCCACCTCTCAAAGAGCAGCTCATACAGCTCACTGGATAGTGATCAGGAGCAGAAACCCTGGCTGAATTTCACCCCCACTACCCTCCCTCACTCCTCTCCTCACTCCCTCACTCCTCTCCTCACTCCCTCACTCCCCTCCTCACTCCCTCACTCCTCTCCTCACTCCCTCACTCCCCTCCTCACTCCCTCACTCCTCTCCTCACTCCCTCACTCCTCTCCTCACTCCCTCACTCCTCTCCTCACTCCCTCACTCCTCTCCTCACTCCCTCACTCCTCTCCTCACCCCTCACTCCTCTCCTCACCCCTCACTCCTCTCCTCACTCCCTCACTCCTCTCCTCACTCCCTCATTCCTCTCCTCACACCACACCTCACTCCCCTCCTCACTCCCTCACTCCTCTCCTCACTCCCCTCCTCACTCCTGTCCTCACTCCCTCACTCCTCTCCTCACTCCCTCACTCCTCTCCTCACTCCCTCACTCCTCTCCTCACTCCCTCACTCCTCTCCTCACTCCCTCACTCCTCTCCTCACCCCTCACTCCTCTCCTCACTCCCTCACTCCTCTCCTCACTCCCTCACTCCTCTCCCCACTCCCCCATTCCTCTCCTCACTCCCCCACTCCCCTCCTCACTCCCTCACTCCTCTCCTCACTCCCTCACTCCCCTCCTCACTCCCTCACTCCCCTCCTCACTCCCTCACTCCCCTCCTCACTCCCTCACTCCTCTCCTCACTCCTCTCCTCACTCCCTCACTCCTCTCCTCACTCCCTCATTCCTCTCCTCACACCCTCTCACCCCTCACTCCTCCCCTCACCCCTCACTCCTCTCCTCACTCCCTCACTCCTCTCCTCACCCCTCACTCCACTCCTCACTCCCTCACTCCTCCTCACACCCTCATTCCTCTCCTCACACCCTCACTCCTCTCCTCACTCCCTCACTCCTCTCCTCACTCCCTCACTCCCCTCCTCACCCCTCACTCCTCTCCTCACTCCCCTCCTCACCCCTCACTCCTCTCCTCACTCCCTCACTCCTCTCCTCACTCCCTCGCTCCTCTCCTCACCCCTCACTCCCCTCCTCACTCCCTCACTCTTCTCCTCACACCCTCACTCCCCTCCTCACTCCGCTCCTCACCCACACTCCCCTCCTCACCTCTCACTCCCTCACCCCTCACTCCCATCCTCACTCCCTCACTCCCCTCCTCACTCCCCTCACTCCCTCACTCTCCTCCTAACTCCCTCATTCCCCTGCTCACTCCCCTCCTCGCTCCTCACTCCCCTCCTCACTCCTTACTCCCCTCCTCACTCCCTCACTACCCCCTCACTCCACTCCGCACTCCCTCATTCCACTCCTCACTCCCTCACTCCCCTCCTCACTCCCTTCCTCACTCCCTCACTCTCCTCCTCACTGCCTCACTCCCCTCCTCACTCCCCTCCTCACCCTCACTACCCTCCTCACTCCCTTACTCCTCTCCTCACTCCCTGATTCCCCTCCTCACTCTCCTCCTCACTCCCTCACTCCCCTCCTCACTCCCTCATTCCACTCCTCACTCCCCTCATCACTCCCCTCCTCACTCCTCACTCCCCTCACCATTCACTCCCTCCCCTCCTCACTCCCTCCCCTCCTCACCCTCACTCCCTCCTCTCCTCACCCCTCACTCTCTCCCCTCCACACTCCCCTCCTCATCCTCACTCCCTCCCCTCCTCGCCCTCACTCACACCCCTCCTCGTCCTCACTCCCCACTTTGCCCCTCACTCCCTCCCCTCCTCGCCCTCATTCTCCACCTCACTCCCTCCCCTCCTCGCCCCTCACTCACTCCCCTCCTCACCCTCACTCCCTCCCCTCCTCACTCCCTCTCCTCCTGGCCCCTCGCTCCCTCCCCTCCTCACACCTCACTCACTCCCCTCCTCACTCCCTCCTCTCCTCGCCCCTCACTCCCTCCTCTCCTCGCCCCTCACTCCCTCCCGCCCTCACCCTCACTCACTCCCCTCCTCACACTCACTCACTCCCCTCCTTGCCCCTCACTCACACCCCTCCTCACTCCCTCCCCTCCTCACCCTCACTCCCTCCCCTCCTCACTCCCTCCCCTCCTCACCCCTCACGCCCCCCTCACCCTCACTCCCTCACCTCCTCACCCTCACTCCCGCCCCTCCCCACTCCCTCCATCTTCACCCTCACTCCCTCCCCTCCTCAACCCTCACACCCTCCCCTCCTCACTCCCTCCCCTCCTCACCCTCACTCCCTTCCCTCCCCACTACCTCCCCTCCTCACCCTCACCCCCTCCCCTCCTCAGCCCTCACTCCCTCCCCTCCTCACTCCCTCCATTCCTCACTCCATTCCTCCTGGCCCCTCCCTCCCTCCCATCCTCTCTCCCTCCCCTCCTCACTCCCTCACCTCCTCACCCCTCACTCCCTCCCCTCCTCACACCCTCACTTCCTCAACCCTCACAACCTCCTCTCCTCACTCCCTCCCCTCCTCACTCCCTCCCCCCTCACCCCTCACTCCCTCCCTTCTTCACTCCCACCCCTCCTCACCCCTCACTCCCTCCCCTCGTCGCCGTCACTCGCTCCCCCTCTTGCCCCTCACTCACTCCCCTCCTCACCCCTCACTCCCTCCCCTCCTCGCCCCTCTCTGTAATCAACTCAAGCCATACAATCCCCCAAGATCTCTGCATTCTTCCAATTCTGCCCTATTGAGCTCCCGATTTCAATCGCTCTACCATTGGCGGCCATGCCTACAGCTGTCTAGGTCCTAAGCTCTGGAATTCCCTCCCTAAACCTCTCCACCTCTCTCTCCTCCTTTAAGACGCTCTTTATAACCTAGATCTTTGACCTGACCTAATGTCTCCTTATGTGGCTGGGTGTCAATTTTTGTTTGATAATCGCTCCTGTGACGCGCCTTGGGACATTTTACAATGTTAAAGGCGCTATACGTCGCAGATCAGCATTAAGTGCAGTGGATCGGGAAAATAGCTAATGCTGCCACCAGGGGGTGTTCAAGATAAATAGAGTCTTGTATTTATCCAGCACGTTAATCCCATCACCCGGCCACCTCTCAAAGAGCAGCTCATACAGCTCACTGGATAGTGATCAGGAGCAGAAACCCTGGCTGAATTTCACCCCCACTACCCTCCCTCACTCCTCTCCTCACTCCCTCACTCCTCTCCTCACTCCCTCACTCCCCTCCTCACTCCCTCACTCCTCTCCTCACTCCCTCACTCCCCTCCTCACTCCCTCACTCCTCTCCTCACTCCCTCACTCCTCTCCTCACTCCCTCACTCCTCTCCTCACTCCCTCACTCCTCTCCTCACCCCTCACTCCTCTCCTCACCCCTCACTCCTCTCCTCACCCCTCACTCCTCTCCTCACTCCCTCATTCCTCTCCTCACACCCTCACTCCCCTCCTCACTCCCTCACTCCTCTCCTCACTCCCTCACTCCCCTCCTCACTCCCTCACTCCTCTCCTCACTCCTCTCCTCACTCCCTCACTCCTCTCCTCACTCCCTCACTCCTCTCCTCACTCCCTCACTCCTCTCCTCACTCCCTCACTCCTCTCCTCACTCCCTCACTTCTCTCCCCACTCCCCCATTCCTCTCCTCACTCCCCCACTCCCCTCCTCACTCCCTCACTCCTCTCCTCACTCCCTCACTCCTCTCCTCACTCCCTCACTCCCCTCCTCACTCCCTCACTCCCCTCCTCACTCCCCTCCTCCCTCCTCTCCTCACTCCCTCACTCCTCTCCTCACTCCCTCACTCCTCTCCTCACTCCCTCACTCCTCTCCTCACCCCTCACTCCACTCCTCACTCCCTCACTCCTCCTCACACCCTCATTCCTCTCCTCACACCCTCACTCCTCTCCTCACTCCCTCACTCCTCTCCTCACTCCCTCACTTCTCTCCTCACTCCCTCACTCCTCTCCTCACTCCCTCACTCCCCTCCTCACTCCCCTCCTCACCCCTCACTCCTCTCCTCACTCCCCTCCTCACCCCTCACTCCCCTCCTCACCCCTCACTCCTCTCCTCACTCCCTCACTCCTCTCCTCACTCCCTCGCTCCTCTCCTCACCCCTCACTCCCCTCCTCACTCCCTCACTCCTCTCCTCACTCTTCTCCTCACACCCTCACTCCCCTCCTCACTCCCCCCTCACTCCGCTCCTCACCCACACTCCCCTCCTCACCTCTCACTCCCTCACCCCTCACTCCCATCCTCACTCCCTCACTCCCCTCCTCACTCCCCTCACTCTCCTCCTCACTCCCTCATTCCCCTGCTCACTCCCCTCCTCGCTCCTCACTCCCCTCCTCACTCCTTACTCCCCTCCTCACTCCCTCACTACCCCCTCACTCCACTCCGCACTCCCTCATTCCACTCCTCACTCCCTCACTCCCCTCCTCACTCCCTTCCTCACTCCCTCACTCTCCTCCTCACTGCCTCACTCCCCTCCTCACTCCCCTCCTCACCCTCACTACCCTCCTCACTCCCTTACTCGTCTCCTCACTCCCTGATTCCCCTCCTCACTCTCCTCCTCACTCCCTCACTCCCCTCCTCACTCCCTCATTCCACTCCTCACTCCCCTCATCACTCCCCTCCTCACTCCTCACTCCCCTCCTCACTCCTCATTCCCCTCCTCACTCCATCACTCATCTCCTCACTCCTCCCCGCACTACCCTCCTCACACCCTCACTCCCCCTCACTCCCTCGCTCCCCTCCTCACTCCCTTATTCCACTCCTCACTCCCTCATACCCCTCCTCACCCCTCACTCCCCTCCTCACCCCTCACTCCCCTCCTCACCCTCACTCACCTCCTCACTCCTTTACTCCTCACAACACTCCCTGATTCCCCTCCTCACTCCCTCACTCCCCTCCTCACTCCCTCATTCCACTCCTCACTCCATCACTCCAATCCTCACTCCCCTCCTCACTCCATCACTCCCCCTCACTCCCCTCCTCACTCCCTCATTCCACTCCTCACTCCGTTACTCCCCTCCTCACTCTGTTATTCCCCTCCTCACTCCCTCACTCCACTCCTCACTCCCTTATTCCCCTCCTCACTCCGTTACTCCTCTCCTCACTCCCTCACTCCACCCTCACTCCCCCACTCCTCTCCTCTCTCCCTCGCTCCCCTTCTCGCTCCTCTCCTCACCCCTCCCTCACACCCTGACTCCATCACTCCCCTCCTCTCTCCCTCACTCCCTCCCTCACTCCCCTCCTCACCCTCACTCCCCTCCTCACCCTCACTCCCTCACTCCCCTCCTCACCCCTCACTCCCCTCCTCACTCATCCCTCCCCTCCTCACTCCCTCACCCCCTCCCTCCCCTACTCACGCCCCTCCTCACTCTCACTCACCTCCTTACTCCCCTCACTCCCCTCCTCACACTCATTCCCTCCTCACTCCCTCACTCCCCTCCTCACTCATCCCTCCCCTCCTCACTCCCCCCTCACCCTGACTCCCCTCCTCACTCCCCTCCACACTCCCTCCCCTCCTCACTCCCTCCCCTCCTCACTCCCTCCCTCCGCTCCTCACTCCCCTCCTCACTCCCTCACACACCTCCTCACTCCCTCCCCTCCTCACTCCCTCACTCCCTCCCCTCCTCACTCCCTCACTCCCTCCCCATCTCACTCCCTCACTCCCTTCCTCACCCTCACCCCATCACTCCCTCACACCCCTCCTCCTCACTCCCCCCTCACCCCTCACTCCTCTCCTCACTCCCCTCCTCACTCGCTCACTCCCCTCCTCACTTCCTCACTCCACCCTTGCCCCCTCACTCACCTCCTCACTCCCATCCTCACTCCCTCACTCCCCTCCTCACTCCCTCACTCCCCTCTTCACTCCCCTCCTCACTCCCTCACTCCCCTCCTCACTCCCTCACTCCACCCTCGCTCCCTCACTCCCCTCCTCACTCCCTCACTCCCCGCCTCACTCCCCTCCTCACTCCGTTACTCCCCTCCTCACTCCACCCTCGCTCCCTCACTCCCCTTACTCCCCTCCTCACTCCCTTACTCCCCTCCTCACTCCGTTACTCCCCTCCTCACTCCAGCCTCGCTCCCTCACTCCCCTCACTCCCCTCCTCACTTCCTTACTCCACTCTCGCTCCCTCACTCCCCTCCTCACTCCCCTCATCACTCCCTCACTCCCCTCCTTCTCCCTTGCTCACTCCCCTCCTCATCCCTCACTCCCCTCATCACTCCTCTCCTCTCTCCTCACACCCTCCTCACTCCCTCATTCCCCTCCTCACCCCTCACTCCACCCTTGCTCCCTCACTGCACTCCACACTCCCCCACTCCCCTTCTCACTCCCCTCCTCACCCCTCACTCCACCCTTGCTCCCTCACTCCCCTCCTCACTCCCCTCCTTACTCCCTCACTCCCCTCCTCATCCTCATTCACCTCCTCACTCCCTTACTCCGCTCCTCACTCCGATACTCCCCTCCTCACGCCCTCACTCCTCTCCTCACTCCCTCACTCCCCGCCTCGCTCCATTCCTCACCCCTCCCTCACATTCTCACTCCATCACTTCCTTCCTCTCTCTCTCACTCCCCTCCTCACTCTCTCACTCCCCTCACCCACACTCCCTCACTCCCCTCCTCACCCCTCACTTCCCTCCTCACCCCTCACTTCCCTCCTCACTCCCTTACTCCTCTCCTCACTCCCTCACTCCCCTCCTCACTCCCCTCCTCATTCCTCACTACCCTTATCACTCCCTCACTACCCTCCTCACGCCCTCACTCCTCTCTTCACTCCCTCACTCCTCTCCAAACTCCCTCACTCCTCTCTTCACTCCCTTACTCCTCTCCTCACTCCCCTCCTCACTCCCTCACTCCTCTCCTCACTCCCCTCCTCGCTCCTCTCCTCAACCCTCCCTCACATCCTCACTTCCTCACTCCGCTCCTCACTCTATCCCTCCTCACCCTCACTCCCCTCCTCCCCCTCACTCCCTCCCCCCACTCCTCCACCCTCACTCGCTCCTCACCCTCACTCCCCTCCTCACTCCCCTCCTCACCCCTCAATCCCTCGCCTCGTCACCGTCACTCACTCCCCTCCTTGCCCGTCAGTCCCTCACCCCTCATTCCCTCCACTCCTCACCCCTCACTCCCCTCCTCACTCCCTCACTTCCCTCCACACTCCTCATTCCCCTCCTCATCCCTCACCCCCCTCCTCACCCTCACTCCCCTACTCACCCTCACTCCCCTCCTCACTCCCCTCCTCACCCTCACTCCCCTCCTCACTCCCCTCCTCCTCACTCCCTCACCCCTCCTCCTCACTCCCTCACCCCTCCTCACCCCTCACTCCTCTTCCCACTCTCCTCCTCACTCCCTCACTCCCCTCCTCACTCCCCTCTTCACTCCCTCACTCCTCTCCTAGCTCCCTCACTCCCCTCCTCAACCCTCACTCCCCTGCTCATCCCCACTCTCCTCCTCGACCCTCACTCCCCTCATCACTCCCTCACTCCCCTCCTCACTCCCTCACGCCCCTCCTCACTCCCTCACTCCCCGCCTCACTCCTCACTACCCTCCTCACTCCCTCACTCCTCTCCTCACTCCCCTCCTCACCCCCCTCCTCACTCCCTCACTACCCCCTCGCTGCCTCACTCCCCTCCTCACTCCCTCATTCCACTCCTCACTCCCTCACTCCCCTTCTCCTCACTCCCCTCCTCACTCCATCACTCCTCTCCTCACTCCCCTCCTCACTCCCCCCTCGCTCCCTCACTCCCCTTCTCACTCCCTCACTCCCCTCCTCACCCCTCACTCCACTCCTCACCTCCTCACTCCCTTACTCCTCTCCTCACTCCCCTCCCCACTCACTCACTCACCTCCTCACTCCCCTCTTCACTCCCTCACTCCTCTCCAAACTCCCTCACTTCCCTCCTCACCCTCACTCCCCTCTTCACTCCCTTACTCCTCTCCTCACTCCTCACTCCCTCAATCTCCTCCTCGCTCCTCTCCTCACCCCTCCCTCACATCCTCACTCCATCACTCCGCTCCTCTCTCCCTCACTCCCCTCCTCACTTCCTCACTCCCCTCCTCACCCTCACTCCCCTCCTCACTCCCTCACTCCCCTCCTCACTGTATCCCTCCCCTCATCACTCCCCTCCTCACCCTCACTCCCCTCCTCACTCCCTCACCTCCTCACCCCTCAATCCTTCGCCTCATCACCGTCATCACTCCCCTCCTCGCCTGTCAGTCCCTCACCCCTCATTCCCTCCACTCCTCACGCCTCACTCCTCTCCAAACTCCCTCACTTCCCTCCTCACCCTCACTCCCCTCTTCACTCCCTTACTCCTCTCCTCACTCCTCTCCTCACTCCCTCGCTCCTCTCCTCACCCCTCCCTCACATCCTCACTCCATCACTCCGCTCCTCTCTACCTCACTCCCCTTCTCACCCCTCACGCCTCTCCTCACCCTCACTCCCCTCCTTACCCTCACTCCCCTCCTTACCCTCACTCCCATCCTCACTCCCTCACTCCCCTCCTCCTCCCTCTCTCACTGCCCTACTCACCCCTCACTCCTCTCCTCAATCCCCTCCTCATTTCCTCACTCCCATCCTCATCCCTCACTCCCTTCTCACTCCCCTCCTCACCCCACTCCCTTCCTCACTCCCTCACTCCCTTCCTCACTTCCCTCTTCACTCCCTCACTCTTCTCCTAACTCCCTCACTCCCCTCCTCAACCCTCACTTCCGTCACTCACTCCCCTCCTCGCCCGTTAGTCCCTCACCCCTCGTTCCCTCCACTCCTCACCCCTCACTCCCCTCCTCACTCCCCTCCACACTCCTCACTCCCCTACTCGCCCTCACTCCCCTCCTCACTCCCCTCCTCCTCACTCCCCTCCTCCTCACTCACTCACCCCTCCTCACCCCTCACTCCTCTCCTCACTCCCCTCCTCACTCCCTCACTCCCATCCTCATCCCTCACTCCCCTCCTCACCCCTCTCCCCACTCTCCTCCTCACTCCCTCACTCCCCTCCTCACTCCCCTCTTCACTCCCTCACTCTTCTCCTAACTCCCTCACTCCCCTCCTCAACCCTCACTTCTGTCACTCACTCCCCTCCTTGCCCGTCAGTCCCTCACCCCTCATTCCCTCCACTCCTCACCCCTCACTCCCCTCCTCACTCCCTCACTTCCCTCCACACTCCTCACTCTCCTACTCACCCTCACTCCCCTCCTCACTCCCCTCCTCACTCCCCTCCTCGCTCGCTCACTCCCCTCCTCCTCACTCCCTCACTCCCCTCCTCCTCACTCCCTCACCCCTCCTCACCCCTCACTCCTCTCCTCAATCCCCTCCTCACTCCCTCACTCCCATCCTCATCCCTCACTCCCCTCCTCACTCCCCTCCTCACCCCTCTCCCCACTCTCCTCCTCACTCCCCTCCTCACTCCCTCACTCCTCTCCTAACTCCCTCACTCCCCTCCTCAACCCTCACTCCCCTGCTCATCCCCACTCCCCTCCTCGACCCTCACTCCACTCATCACTCCCTCACGCCCCTCCTCACTCCCTCACGCCCCTCCTCACTCCCCACCTCACTCCTCACTACCCTCCTCACTCCCTCACTCCTCTCCTCACTCCCCTCCTCACTCCCTCACTACCCTCCTCACCCTCACTCCCCTCCTCAATCCCTCACTCCTCTCCTCACCCTCACTCCCCTCCTCACTCCCGCACTCCCTCCCCTCCTCACTCCCACACTCCCTCCCCTCCTCACTCCCTCACTCCCCTCCTCACCCTCACTCCCCTCATCACCCTCACTCCCCTCATCACTCCCTCACTCCCCTCCTCCTCACACCATCACTCCCCTCCTCGCCCCTCACTCACTCACTCCCCTCCTCGCTCCTCTCCTCACCCCTCTCCTCACACCACTCCTCGCCCCTCACTCCTCTCTTCACTCCCCTCCTCACTCCCTCAGTCCCCTCCTCATCCCTCATTCCCCTCCTCACTCCGCTCCTCACCCCTCTCCTCACTCCCCTCCTCACTCCCTCACTCCCCTCCTCACTCCCTTACTCCCTTCCTCACTCCGTTACTCCCCTCCTCACTCCCTCACTCCACCCTCGCTCCCTCACCCCATCATCACTCCCTCACTACTCTCCTCACTCCCTCACTCCCCTCCTCACTCCCTCATTCCCCTCCTCACTCCTCTCCTCACCCCACTCTCACTCCCTCACTTTCCTCCTCACTCCCCTCCTCACCCTCACTCCCCTCCTCACTCCCCTCCTCACTCTCCTCCTCTCTCCCCTCCTCACTCTCTCACTCCCCTCCTCACTCTCTCACTCACATCCTCACTCCCTCTCTCCCCTCCTCACTCCCCTGCACACCCTCACTCCCCTCCTCACTCTAATCCTCACTACCCCTCCCCTCCTCACTCCCCTCCTCACCCTCACTCCACTTCTCACACCCTCCCTCCCCTTCTCACCCTCACTCCCCTCCTCACTCTAATCCTCACTACCCCTCCCCTCCTCACTCCCCTCCTCACCCTCACTCCACTCCTCACACCCTCCCTCCCCTTCTCACCCTCACTCCCCTCCTCACTCACCTCCTCACCCCACTCCTCTCCTAACTCCTCACACTCACACCCCTCCTCACTCCCTCACTCCTCCCCTCCACTCCCTCACTCCCCTTCTCACCCCACTCCCATTCTCACCATCACTCCCCATCTCACTCCCTCACTCCTCTTTCACTCCCCTCCTCACCCCTCACTCCTCTCCTCACTCCCCACCTCACCCCTCACTATCCTTCTCACCCTCACTCCTCTCCTCACTCTCACACCCCTCCTCACTCCCTCACTTCCTCCCCTCCTCACTCCCTCACTCCCCTCCTCGCCCCTCCCCTCCTCGCCTCTCACTCCCCTCCTCACTCCCTCACTCCCCTCCTCGCTCCCCTCCTCGCCCCTCACTCCTCTCTTCACTCCCCTCCTCACTCCCTCAGTCCCCTCCTCCTCACTCCCTCACTCCCCTCCTCACTCCCTCACTCCCCTCATCACTCCCTCACTCCCCTCCTCACCCTCACTCCCCTCCTCACCCCCCTCCTCTTCACTCCATCACTCCCCTCCTCGCCCCTCACTCCCCTCCTCACTCCCCTCCTCACCCCTCTCTTCACTCCCCTCCTCACTCCCTCAGTCCCCTCCTCATCCCTCATTCCCCTCCTCACTCCCCTCCTCACCCCTCTCCTCACTCCTCTCCTCACTCCACTCCTCACTCCCTTACTCCCCTCCTCACTCCATTACTCACTCCCTCACTCCACTCTCGCTCCCTCACCCCCTCCTCACTCCCTCACTCCTCTCCTCACTCCCCTCCTCACTCCCTCACTCCTCTCCTCACTCCCTCACTCCCCTCCTCGCTCCTCTCCTCACCCCACTCTCACACCCTCACTCCCCTCCTCACTCCCCTCTACACCCTCACTCCCCTCCTCATTCTTACTCCCCTCCTCACTCTCTCCTCCCCTCCTCACTCCCCTCCACACCCTCACTCCCCTCCTCACTCCCTCACTCCCCTCCTGACTCCCCCTCCCCTCCTGACTCCCCCTCCCCTCCTGACTCCCCCTCTCCTCCTCACCTCTCATTCCCTCGCCTCGTCACCGTCACTCACTCCCCCTCCTCACTCCCTCACTCCACCCTCACTCCCTCACTCCCCTCCTCACTCCCTCACTCCTCTCCTCACTCCCTCACTCCCCTCCTCGCTCCTCTCCTCACCCCACTCTCACACCCGCACTCCATCACTCCCTCACTCCCCTCCTCACTCCCCCTCCCCTCCTCACTCCCTCACCTCCTCACCCCTCGATCCCTCGCCTCGTCACCATCACTCACTCCCCTCCTTGCCCATCAGTCCCTCAGCTCTCACTCCCTCCACTCCTTACTTCCCTCACTCCGCTCCACACCCCTCACTCCCCTTCTCACCCCTCTCCTCACCCTCACTCCCCTCCTCACTCTCCTCCTCACTCCGTTACTCCCCTCCTCACTCCCTCACTCCACCCTCGCTCCCTCGCTCCCCTCCTCGCTCCTCTCCTCACCCCACTCTCACACCCTCACTTCATCACTCCCCTCCTCACTCCCTCACTGCCCTCCTCACCCTCACTTCCCTCCTCACTCCCCCCTCACTCCCTCACTCCCCTCCTCACTCCTCACTCCTCTCCTCACTCCACTCCTCACTCCCTCACTCCCCTCCTCACCCTCACTCCCCTCCTCACTCCCTCACTCTCTCACTCCCCTCCTCATTCGCGCGGTATTGTGAACGGCCCGCGCAGCCCCTTAAAGGGGCCACGCGGCACCCCCCCCCCCAAAAAAATAACCGGGAATACTGCCGCTGTGTAAGTCCAAGTTAATAAAGCTGGTGCAACGTGGGCTGGCATCCAAAAAAAATAAATTACCCTGAAGCTGTCATAAAAAACCCCAACTAATGTCCTTCAGGGAAAGAAACTGCCGGCCTGGGCCTACACCAGACTTCCATCCCACGCTGCACAGTTGACTCTCTTGACAACTGCGCTCCGAGGTGACCAGGCCGCACTTTGAACTTCTCCCTCCCTGTCCACCGGTCCCACAACCGAACCTCCCCCTGATGTAACCTTACGATCGGCCTCAGCCCAACCATACTAAGGCAGCTGACACACCCACTCAATGTATGGAATGCTCCCGTTCAAAGATTGTTTACTTATTGTCTGACAAGACTCAGGCAATGGATACCGAAACTTTATGCCTGAGTGGAAACGTAATTGAGAGGGGAAACAGGAAAGACTATTAGTAGCTGGCACTAGATTTGTTCATTTGTTCTTCATAGATTCCTCATACAGTACAGAAGGAGGCCATTCGGCCCATCGTGCCTGTACCGGCTTTTTGAAAGAGCTCTCCAATTAATCAGACTCTTCCCCGCCCTTTCCCCTATAGTCCTGCAAATTTTTCCTTTTCAAGTATTTATCCAATTCCCCTTTTGAAAGTTACCATTGAATCTGCTTCCACCGCCCTTTCAGGCAGCGCGTTCCAGATCACAACAACTCGCTGCGTAAATAAATGTTTTCCTCATGTCGCCTCTGGTTCTTTTGCTGATTATCTTTAATCTGTGTCCTCTGGTTACCGACCCTCCTGTCACTGGAAACAGGTTTTCCTTATTTACGCTGTTAAATCCCCTCATAATTTTGAACACCACTATCAAATCTCCCCTTAACCTTCTCTGCTCCAAGGAGAACAACCCCAGCTTCTCCAGTCTCTCCACATAACAAAGTGGAAAACTGCCCGGGTGTGTCCTGTCCACAAAAAGCAGGACAAATCCGACCCGGCCAATTACCGCCCCATCAGTCTACTCTCAATCATCAGCAAAGTGATGGAAGGTGTCGTCGACAGTGCTATCAAGCGGCACTTACTCACCAATAACCTGCTCACTGATGCCCAGTTTGGGTTCTGCCAGGACCACTCGGCTCCCGACCTCATTACAGCCTTGGTCCAAACATGGACAAAAGAGCTGAATTCCAGAGGTGAGGTGAGAGTGACTGTCATTGACATCAAGGCAGCATTTAACCGAGTGTGGCATCAAGCAGCCCTAGCACAATTGAAGTCAATGGGAATCAGGGGGAGAACTCTCTACTGGCTGGAGTCATACCTAGCACAAAGGGAAATGGTTGTGGTGGTTGGAGGTCAATCATCACAGCCCCAGGACATCGCTGCAGGAGTTCCTCAGGGCAGAGTCCTAGGCCCAACCACCTTCTGCTGCTTCATCAATGACCTTCCCTCCATCATAAGGTCAGAAATGGGGATGTTCACTGATGATTGTACAGTGTCCAGTTCCATTCACAACTCCTCAGACAACGAAGCAGTCCATGCCCGCATGCAGCAAGACCTGGACAACATTCAAGCTTGGGCTGATAAGTGGCAGGTAACATTCACGCCACACAAGTGCCAGGCAATGACCGTCGCCAACAAGCGAGAGTCTAACCACCGCCCCTTGACATTCAATGGCATTACCAATGCCGAATCGCCCAACATCAATACCTGGGGGTCACTATTGACCAGAAACTTAACTGGACCAGCCACATAAATACATAGAGGCTGGGTATTCTGTGGCGAGTGTCTCACCTCCTGACTCCCAAAAGCCTTTCCACCATCTACAAGGCACAAGTCAGGAGTGTGATGGAATACTCTCCACTTGCCTGGATGAGTGCAGCTCCAACAACACTCAAGAAGCTCAACACCATCCAGGACAAAGCTGCCCGCTTTAAACATTCACTCCCTCCGGCACCGGCGCACCGTGGCTGCAGTGTGTACCATCTACAAGATGCACTGCAGCAACTCGCCAAGGCTTCTTCGGCAGCACCTCCCAAACCCGCGACCTCTTCCACCTAGAAGGACAAGGGCAGCAGGCGCACGGGAACGCCACCACCTCCAAGTTCCCCTCCAAGTCACACACCATCCTGACTTGGAAGTATATCGGCCGATCCTTCATCGTCGCTGGTTCAAAATCCTGGAATGCCCTCCCTAACGGCACTCTGGGAGTACCTTCACCACACGGACTGCAGCGGTTCAAGAAGGCGGCTCACCACCACCTTCTCAAGGGCAACTAGGGACGGGCAATAAATGCTGGCCTTGCCAGCGACGCCCACATCCCGTGAACGAATAAAAAAAAAAAATCCCTCATTTCTGGTACCATTCTGGTAAATCTCCTCCGCACCCTCTCCAAGGCCTTGACATCATTCCTAAAGTGCGGTGCCCAGAATTGAGCAAAATACTCCAGCTGAGGCCTAACCAGTGTTTTCTAAAAGTTGAGCATAATTTCCTTGCTTGTGTACTCTATGGGGGAAAAATTCAGTTGGTCGGCGCCTCCCATTAGCACCTCCGGGGGGCGCTAACGGGGCACTAGGAACTTAGCGCCCGAGCACGGCAATTTTAGCGCCGTTCGCGAAATTGAGCAGTCGTTTTGCGGCGGCGCTAAACACTACCGCCACAATCTCCTGCGCCTGCAGATTGTGATGTCAGTCGAGCGTGCAACGCCCCGGTAACGCCCCGGACCGGATATTGAGTCGCGCCCCCTGCCTTAGCGCCTGCCTCTAGGAACGACAGGTAGAGGGGAACGTTTTGCAGTCGGGAAGGGGCTGGGGGAGCGCTATTTAAAGGCGGGCGCTTCCTGCCTTTTCTTGTCGGCAACATTTTTGGTTTTAACGCTGTCCTAAGGAGTTTTGGCCCTCGGCACCACTTTTGAGGTTCCTAAGCGCCGAGCTCTTTCCCTGGGCCTATCCATTAGTGCTTCCAACACAATTGCTTTCGAGGTCTCTCCAGACCGAGATTCAAGGCTGCAATGAGCAGGGTGTGGCTGGCCAGCAGGATGGCCCCTCCCCTTTATGAACTGGACTGCACCAGTCTGTCTGGCTTCCATGGTAACGGTCATCGCCTGAGCTTCGGTAGCGCTCTGAGGTAGCGCCTCGCTCCCTGACGTTAGTGCCTTAAGAGAGGTGTGTAGCGCCTGATTTAGCGCTCAAATCAGCTCCAGGGGCGATAGAGGCGAATTTTGCAGTCGGAGGCGATAATTAGTGCCGGGCGCTAAACTTTGCACCCGGCCGATATTAGCGCCCCAAAATGGGCGATACCCAATTTTTCCCCCATATGTCTATTAATAAAGCCAAGGATCCCATGTGGCTTTTTATCAGCCTTCTTAACTTGTCCTGTCACCGTCAAAGATTTGTGTACATACACTCCCCAGGTCTCTCTGTCCCTTCACCTCCTTTAAAATTATACCATTCTTATCGTTGAAGGATAAAGGCAGTTATTTGCCACATTTGCCGGGAAAGCTTGCCGCTAAAACCGGGCAGCGCCGCCCATGGTTTTCAGCCTGCCCATCACCTCGCGGGCTCGGATCCTGCCCCCGCCCGACCTCTCCTCGTGCACCCCCCACCGCGACGCCCGGGAGCGGGAAGAATTCCCAGCCGATGGTTCCTCCTCATCCCATGTCCGGAGGGGTGTGTGTGTGTCGAGGGCTATTCTGGCGCCTGCTCCGGCTTTGACCTGTTGGCTCGGCCCGGGGATGTGGATGTGGAACCCCCCCCACACCCCCCCATCCCCAACCCCGGCGCACACGGGAGGAACAACGCACCGGGAGGGGGGGCGTCGACAAACGCAGCCCGCGGCCGCACCCACTCGCTGTACGGCCACCTCAACAACACCTTGCATTTATCTAGCGCCTTTCACGTTGTACAACGTCCCGAGGTGTGTTATGAAACAAAATTTGACACCAAGTCACATGAGGAGATATTAGGGACAGGTGACCAACAGCTTGGTCAAAGAGGTGGGTTTTAAGGAGCGTCTTAAAGGAGGAGAGAGTGAGAGGCGGAGAGGTTTAGGGAGGGAATTCCACCCTACGTAAACTTAAGCTCATCCTAACTCGCACCAAGTCCCGTTCGCCCATCACCCCCTGTGCTCGCTGCCCCGTGTCCTAACTCGCACCGAGTCCCGTTCGCCCATCACCCCCTGTGCTCGCTGCCCCGTGTCCTAACTCGCACCAAGTCCCGTTCGCCCATCACCCCCTGTGCTCGCTGCCCCGTGTCCTAACTCGCACCAAGTCCCGTTCGCCCATCACCCCCTGTGCTCGCTGCCCCGTGTCCTAACTCGCACCGAGTCCCGTTCGCCCATCACCCCCTGTGCTCGCTGCCCCGTGTCCTAACTCGCACCAAGTCCCGTTCGCCCATCACCCCCTGTGCTCGCTGCCCCATGTCCTAACTCGCACCAAGTCCCGTTCGCCCATCACCCCCTGTGCTCACTGCCCCGTGTCCTAACTCACACCAAGTCCCGTTCGCCCATCACCCCCTGTGCTCGCTGCCCCGTGTCCTAACTCGCACCAAGTCCCGTTCGCCCATCACCCCCTGTGCTCGCTGCCCCGTGTCCTAACTCGCACCAAGTCCCGTTCGCCCATCACCCCCTGTGCTCGCTGACCTACATTGGCTCCCGGTTAAGCAGCGCCTCGATTTCAAAATTCTCATCCTTGTTTTCAAATCCCTCCACGGCCTCACCCCCCCTCCCTATCTCTGTAATCTCCTCCAGCCCCACAACCCCCCCCGAGATATCTGCGCTCCTCTAATTCTGCCCTCTTGAGGATCCCTGATTATAATCGCTCCACCATTGGCGGCCGTGCCTTCAGCTGCCTGGGCCCTAAACTCTGGAATTCCCTGCCTAAACCTCTCCGCCTCTCTACCTCTCTCCTCCTTTAAGCCGCTCCTTAAAACCTACCTCTTTGACCAAGCTTTTGGTCACCTTATGTGGCTCGCTGTCAATTTTTGTCCAATAACGCTGCTGTGAAGCACCTTGGGGTGTTTTACTATGTTAAAGGCGCTGTATAAATGCAAGTATTGTTGTCTCAGCCTAAATTTTGTGCTCTGGAGCGAGGATTGAACCCATGGCCATCCTGACTCAGAGGCGAGAGACAGAGAGAGGGTGCAACCCACTGAGCCGCGGCTGACACCCGGCTCGAGCGCACCACTTCTGGATTGCTAATTAGAATCACTGCCCCCACCGCCGAGGAAATGGGCAACGAAAGGGGGGGGTGGGGGCCTCCCTCCTGCAGGTCTGTGCCCCTGAGCGGGCTCCAGCCCTTCGCAGAGTCTCGCTGGCCAGCACCAGGCTGGGAACGGGAGCGGAATCTCCCAGCAAAGAGCTGGCGAGGGCTTCACTCCGCTCCGACTGACCTGCCAAAGAAAAAAGAAAGAAAGACTTGCATTTCTATCGCGCCTTTCCCGACCTCAGGACGACCCAAGGCGATTTGCAGCCAATGAAGTACTTTTTGAAGTGCAGTCACTGTTGTAATGTGGGAAACGCGGCAGCCAAATTGCGCACAGCAAGCTCCCACAAACAGCAATGTGATGATGACTGACATGAATCTTGTCATTCATGTGGGAATGACTTATGAAATAATACTGAGCGGCCTGCGGGTGGCGCTGTCCAGGGAGAGTATAAATACTCAGGCACGGGCCCAGCTTGCTCAGGACATTCTTATCAGGAACTAGTGAAGGACACAACTAGACCTCCATGTTGTAAAACAGTTGATTAAAGCCTTGCTTAATATTCAGGCCAAGTGCCTAGTAGTTCTCTTATGTTAATGACCAGACAATCTGTTTTAGTCGTTGTCGTACGTGTCTTCACACTGTTCCCATTGGGGAACTGTATGAAGTGGTGGAAGGATTTCTGGCCGCGATTAACGCTCCTTCCGTGACCGTAACCATCTTCGTACCAGCCATTAGGGTGGTTAGTCCTATGGCGGGAGGGTTTTACGGGCTCCCACAACCCATACGAGGGGGGGGGGGCCACCCACACCCATGGACGCAAGTATCCCGCTGGATGTCAACCCAGAATTTAGAGCCGGAGCTCCGACTCCACTTGCCGGGACTGTCTGGAGCGGGGTTCGAAACCCTACGCCTTCTGGCCCAGCGGCGGGGATGCTACCGCTACGCCAAAGGCCCACCCCCATCTGTTTTAGTGATGTTGGTTGAGAGATAAATATTGGCCCCAGGACACCGGGGAGAACTCCCCCCTGCTCTTCTTCGAAATGGTGGCCGTGGGATCTTTTACGTCCACCTGAGAGGGCAGACGGGGCCTGGGTTTAATGTCTCATCCAAAAGACGGCACCTCCGACAGTGCAGCGCTCCCTCAGTACTGGCACTGGGAGTGTCGGCCTGGATTATGGGCTCAAGTTTCTGGAGTGGGACTTCGAACCCACGACCTTCTGACTCAGAGGTGAGAGTTGAGTCACGGTTGACACTAGCTGTCTGAGCCACGAATTTCCCCAAAACATTTCCTATGGGAATAAAAATATCTCGTTGCACAATCTTTAATGAGGAAATCTGCCGATAAAATACAATCCAATTCAGAGGAGTCTGTTTTCAAATTGAGTGTTGGTGGATCATTGGCCCGTTATACATCAGGCCCAGAGTCAATGGAAAGCAGAATTGGGCGGGGTGTATAACGGGAAGCCTCTCCCAAACCGACAATTTTCCACCCTCGCCCCACCCTGCCCCCGCGACCAAAAGCTTGGTCAAAGAGGTAGGATTTAAGGAGCGTCTTAAAGGAGGAGAGAGAGGCGGAGAGGTTTAGGGAGGGAATTCCAGAGCTTGGGGCCCAGGCGGCTGAAGGCACTACACAACCTTACAACCGTATAAACGGATAGATGTGAGGACCGCCTACTTCACAGGGAATATTTAAAATAATGGAGACAAAATCCATGGAAACAGTTAAATGTTGTGATGAGGAGAGGCCCTATCAATATTTTGTTCTGGGTGTGTGAGATGTGACAGGGTGAATGGCCTTCCTCAACCCGATTTATCTTGTTTACTTGAGGTCTTGAGCATTGGGCAGAGTTCCTAGTGCAAGGTCACATGGCTCATACAGTAATGCCACACATACCCTCACATACAACCCCTCACACACAACCCCTCACACACAACCCCTCACACACACACACACTCACACACAACCCCTCACACACAACCCCTCACACACGCACACACATACCCTCACATACAACCCCTCACACACAACCCCTCACACACACACACTCACACAACCCCTCTCACACACATTCACACAACCCCTCTCACACACTCACACACACAACCCCTCACACACACATTCACACAACCCCTCTCACACACTCACACACACAACCCCTCACACACACATTCACACAACCCCTCACACTCACACAACCCCTCACACACTCACACAGAACTTCTCACACACACTCACACACAATCCCTCACACTCACACACAATCCCTCACACTCACACACAACCCCTCACACACACATTCACACAACCCCTCACACACACTCACTCACACAACCCCTCACACACACATTCACACAACCCCTCACACACACTCACACACAACCCCTCTCACACACTCACACACACAACCCCTCACACACACATTCACACAACCCCTCACACACACTCACACACAACCCCTCACACACACTCACACACAACCCCTCACACACTCACACAGAACCTCACACACACTCACACACAACCCCTCACACACAACCCCTCACACACAACCCCTCACACAACCCCTCTCACACACATTCACACAACCCCTCACACACTCACACACACAACCCCTCACACTCACACAACCCCTCACACTCACACAGAACCTCTCACACACACACTCACACAACCCCTCTCACACACTCACACACAACCCCTCACACACACATTCACACAACCCCTCACACACACTCACACACAACCCCTCACACACACTCACACACACTCACACAACCCCTCACACTCACACACACAACCCCTCTCACTCACACACACAACCCCTCTCACACACTCACACAACCCCTCACACTCACACACACAACCCCTCTCACACACACACACACACAACCCCTCACACACACAGTCACACACAACCCCTCTCACACACTCACACACACAACCCCTCACACACACATTCACACACAACCCCTCACACACACATTCACACACAACCCCTCTCACACACTCACACACAACCCCTCACACACACATTCACACACAACCCCTCACACACACTCACACACAACCCCTCACACACACTCACACACAACCCCTCACACACACTCACACACAACCCCTCTCACACACTCACACACAACCCCTCACACACACATTCACACACAACCCCTCACACACACTCACACACAACCCCTCACACACACATTCACACACAACCCCTCTCACACACTCACACACAACCCCTCACACACACATTCACACACAACCCCTCACACACACTCACACACAACCCCTCACACACACTCACACACAACCCCTCTCACACACACTCACACACAACCCCTCTCACACACACTCACACACAACCCCTCACACACACTCACACACAACCCCTCACACAACCCCTCACACACTCACACAGAACCTCTCACACACAATCCCTCACACTCACACAGAACCTCTCACACACACACACACACAATCCCTCACACTCACACACAACCCCTCACACTCACACAGAACCTCTCACACACACTCACACACAATCCCTCACACTCACACACAACCCCTCACACTCACACAGAACCTCTCACACACACTCACACACAACCCCTCACACTCACACACAACCCCTCACACTCACACAGAACCTCTCACACACACTCACACACAATATCTCACACTCACACCCAATCCCTCACACTCACACAGAACCTCTCACACACACTCACACACAATCTCTCACACTCACACACAATCCCTCACACTCACACAGAACCTCTCACACACAATCCCTCACACAATCCCTCACACTCACACACAATCCCTCACACTCACACAGAACTACTCACACAGAACCTCTCACACACACTCACACACAATCCCTCACACTCACACACAATCCCTCACACTCACACACAACCCCTCACACTCACACAGAACCCCTCACACACTCACACAGAACCTCTCACACACACTCACACACAATCCCTCACACTCACACACAATCCCTCACACACTCACACAGAACCTCTCACACACACTCACACACAATCCCTCACACTCACACACAATCCCTCACACTCACACAACCCCTCACACACTCACACACAACCCCTCACACACTCACACAGAACCCCTCACACACACTCGTGAAAGCCCCGGTCGACGGTGGTAGACCCAGCCACGATGGCAGCAGTCAGAGCTTGCGTGGCCTCCAGCTGAGACTGCATGAGAGCAGTCTGAGATTGAATGGCACCAACCATAGACTGCATTACAGCATTAAGACGTTGCGTTGCTTACGGCTGTGCTGCAGTGAAATCTGCCAGATCTCCCATCACACGCGGCATCAGGTCTGGGTTGCCACGGTCCCTCTGGGAGTCAACCATCCTTTCCAGACTGGAAATGATGGGCTTCATGGTGTGCGCAGAGCTTTGTGCAATGTTGGAGGCGGACTCCTCCACGCTCCTTACCATTGCCGATAGACTCTCGGGCACCCTTGCCATTGCACCTATCATCTCCGTGTGCATGCCCATCGCTCTTCTTCTAAAGGCCTCCCCATCGGGGTCCTCATCGGTGTCCTGTGCAGCAGAACCCGCGCGCGAACTCGCCCTCCGGGGAGCTGACCCCCGAGCTACCCTTTCCCCCCGGCCTTGCTGCAGCCCGCTCACCCCCGGTGCATCACCCTGTGCAGATCCCGCTACTATACTAGCCTCTAAAGAACGCGTAGTGCCAGAATCTGAGCTGGTGCCTGCGGGTGAGACATGCAGTGACACGGTGTGTTCTTCCTCCTCCTTTTCTCCCGCCTCGCTCTCTGCGGTGCCCTCAGGGACAGGCTGCTCAGGTGCTTGCTCATTATCTGAAAGCATAAAGGCACAAGAGTCGGGTTAAGATGAGGGGAGGGGGGCAGGAAGGGAGAAATGCATGCATACAGCATGATTAGCTGGAAAGGGCGAAAGGCTTGTGGTGCGGGGGAAGTGGGATGTGAGAAGGAGCAGGGATGAACATACCGTTGTTGTCCCCAAGGGGGTCAACGTCGCCGGTGGCCACGGCGCCTACCACCTGGCGCCCAATAATCTGCAGCACTCGATTCTCCAGCTCAGCCAATGGTTGGGTGTCGGCTTGTCCCCCGTCTGTGCGCTCCTGCTCCCTTCTGTTGTGAACCACCTTAGCCTGCAAGAGAAAGGAAAGTGTGCGAGTGAGTGTGGAGCAATGTGTTTGGGTGATGTGCCTGCCATAGTTGAATAGCTGTCATTGTGTGCAAGGTGTGAGATGTGGGTGCGAGTGCTGGTAGGTAGAGATTATTGGTGGGTGTGGTGCTGGGGGTGTGGTGCTTTGGCCAGTGTGTGCAGACTGTGGTTCAGACGGTGGTATGTAGCATTCGTTGAGGCATTGACTCACCCTGACCACCCGAGTGAGGTCGCTAAATTTCTTCCTGCACTGTGTGTGGGTCCTGGGGACCACAGTGCTGCCCGAGACCTGATGGGCAACCTCCCTCCACATGGCGCGGAAGACTTGCAGCGAGGACCTCCTGCCACTTGCCGGGATCTCCACAGCGGACACCAACTCCTCCAATGCTTGGTCGGAGAATCTGCGGGCTCTCTCCCCGAGGCGTGGATCTGCTATCATGAAACCTGCTTGAGTTGTCCGGCTCCTTGGGCTTGGCCTGCTCCTGCTTGCTGACACAGGTTCACAGCCAACAATGCTGAGAATGAGGTTCTGCAGCATCAATGAACCTCCCCTTTAAGAACTGGAAAGAGCCTGTGACAATGATGACTTGCGATTAGACTGCACCTGATATTAGTTAGCGCATTGAGTCTAACACCACTGAGCTAGGCCATTAGCGCTTGATTTCGCACTCCAATCCTTTCTTTGAGCAATGATACGTAATTTTGCACGCAGCATGATTCATTAGCGCCTGGCGCTAAATCTCAAACTTTTCTGAAGTTAGCGCCCATTCCTGGGCTATAATGAATTTCTCCCCCATAGAATCTTACAGCATCAACCGTGGATCAGTGGGCAGCACTCTCGCCTCGGAGTCAGAAGGTCGTGGGTTCGAGTCCCGCTCCAGAGGCTTGAGCACATAATCTAGGCTGACACTCCAGTGCAGTG
Organism: Somniosus microcephalus; assembly: GCF_052327205.1. Classification (NCBI taxonomy): domain Eukaryota; kingdom Metazoa; phylum Chordata; class Chondrichthyes; order Squaliformes; family Somniosidae; genus Somniosus; species Somniosus microcephalus. Next base: position 33,854,130 of record NW_028225182.1, read on the forward strand.
CTGAGGGAGTGCCGCACTGTCGGAGGTGCCGTCTTTCGGATGAGACGTTAAACCGAGTGCCCCGTCTGCCCTCTCAGGTGGGCGTAAAAGATCCCACTAAAACAGATGCTCTGGTCATTATCACAATGCTGTTTGTGGGAGCTTGCTGTGCGCAAATTGGCTGCCGTGTTTCCCACATTGCAACAGTGACTACACTTCAAAAAAAAAGTACTTCATTGGCTGTAAAGTGCTTTGGAGGACAGAAGGAGGCCATTCAGCCCATCGTGCCTGTGTCGGTTCTTTGAAAGAGCTCTCCAATTATTCCCACTTCCCCGGAGTCCCTGGAGGCAGGAGCAGGAATCCCCAGCTGATTTTCCCCGCTCCCTTGACCGAGGGCAAATTGGGAGACCTCCCCGACTGAGGCCAGCTAACCCAACCCGAGCTGGGGATCGAACCTGGGCCTACCTGGTCTGTGTGTCATCAGGCTCGGGATTTGTTGCTGCCACTGAGATGCGTGACGAAAGAAAACTACTCGGCACTTGGTCTAAGCGTTAAATAAAGCTTTAATCAACTGTTTTACAACATGGAGGTCTAGTTGTGTCCTTCACTAGTTCCTGTTAAGAATGTCCTGCGCAAGCTGGGCCCGTGCCCGAGTATTTATACTCTCCCTGGACAGCGCCACCCGCAGACCGCTCAGTATTATTTCATAAGTCTTTCTCTCATGAATGACTGGTTCATGTCATTGGGTTTGATGTCTCCCTCAGAGTTGGGATTAGCTCCTGGCTTGCGTTACATAAAAGGTTAAACTATGGGGGAACAGGTCGTATAAACAGGGCATCTATTCCCTTGAGTATAGGAGATTGAGGGCTGATCTGATGTTTAAAATGTTAAAAGGATTCGATAGGGTAAATAGAGAGAAACTATTAGCTCTGGTGGGGTGGAGGGGAGTCCAGAACAAGGGGGCATGAGATGAGGAGGAATTTCTTCACTCAGAGGGTGGTGAATCTTTAGACTTCTCTACCCCAGAGGGCTGTGGAGGCTCAGTCGATATTCAAGACAGAGATCGATAGATTTTTGGGGGAAAAAATTCGGTTGTTTTGCATCTCCTGTTAGTCCCCTAAGAGGGCGCAGAGCAATTAGTGCCCGGGCGTGGTGGCGCCCGCGCCTCCCGCGAAATTCAGCGGGAGGTTAGCGGCGGCGCTGCGCCGCCAGCGATGACATCATCGCCATGCGCAGCACCCCTCTCGCGCCCTAACCGCGATCTTCGGGACAGCCCCCTGACTTACCACTGGACGCTATGTCCGACGGGGTCAGGAGGGCCTACCTGCGGCCGGGGAGGCGCTATTTAAAGGCGAGGTGCGGGGCGGCCATTTTTGTTGCTGGCCGCCTGCCAGCACGTGCCTGCGCTCCCGTCCCCGGCCTTCTGAACCGCCTCCTCCCCCCTGCGGAGTGCCGGCTGCTCTCCGTGAGCCCGGCACTCCCAATCCCCGGGGGCCCAGCTGGGCCCCGGGTCGCGCTGCGCAAGGCCCCTCCTCTTTAAGAAGGGGAGGAAGGCCTCCAATACCGCGGCATGTAGCAACGCGATATTCCCTCGCAGCGCCCTAAGAGGGAGGCGGGGCGCTTCCAGCAGTACCCCCGCTTCCCTCTTGGGGCGCAACCACTCAATTTCCGGCGCGGGGGCGCTAATTTTTCTGGGGCGCTAAACCCGGCGAAGTTAGCGCCCCTCAATTTTTAGCCTTTGGACTCTAAGGCAATCAAGGGATGTGGGGATAGGGCGGGAAGGTGGCGCTGAGGTAGAAGATCAGCCATGGTCTTACTGAATGGCGGAGCAGGCTCGAGGGGCCAGATGGCCTACTCCTGCTCCTATTTCTTATGTTCTTATAATCTTAAAATTAGAGCCAGGCCGTTCAGGGGTGACGTCTGGAAGCACTTCTTCATACAAAGGGTCGTGGAAATCTGGAACTCACTCCCGCAAAAAAGCTGTGGATGCCAGGGATCAATTGGCGCTCGATAGATTTTTGTTGGGTAAGGGTATCAAGGGATAAGGATCCAAGGCGGGTAGACGGAGTTAAGATATGGATCAGCCGCGGTCTAATTGAATGGCGGAGCGGGCCCGTGGGGCTGAATGGCCTCCTCCAGTTCCCCAACGTTCCTTCTTAGCCTCTTGAAAAATGGATTACGGGACATGACGTAAGAAAACTACCAGGCACTTGGCCTGAGTATTAAACAAAGCTTTAATCAACTGTTTTTCAACATGGAGATCTAGTTGTGTCCTTCACTAGTTCCTGTTAAAGAATGTCCTGAGCATGCTGGGCCCGTGCCCGAGTATTTATACTCTCCCTGGACAGCGCCACCAGCAGGCTGCCCAGTGTCATTTCATAAGTCATTTCCACATGAATGACAAGATTCATGTCAGGACACTTACGAGGAGGCTGGAAACGAGGAGTCGTGCGCAGTGATGTCACATGCGAGTGACGCACTTCAGCGCATTTTACCCCAGCGTGAAAAAACGCTGAGGTCGCCCCGGGATGTGGCGGTTAAAGGCTGTCCTGTCTTGCTCTGGTGGGCGGGAAGTCTCAGAGGATCAATCCCTGCCTCCGTCCCTCCCACCACCCCCCCCCCCCGGTAAAGTCCAGAGTGTTAGCTCATTCCAATTGGTCCTCTAAAATTGACCTCAGGACCCCCCGGTTCACTGCCCGCCCCCAACAACTGGCGTGCAGCAGCCCTCCTGGCTCCGAAGTGTGCGTCAGGTCCGGTGAGGACCTGATCGGTCGAATAGCCTCGCTGACAGCTGCGATGGCTCGCAGACAAATAAACGGCTGATTGGGCAGAATACTCAAGGGAAGGGGGTGGTGTTGGGTGGGAGTCAGCACGCGGGGGAGGGGGGAGCAATCAGCACCCGCGTACCCCAACACTGCCCCCCCCCCCACCCCCCACCCACCTAAACCCGCCAAAGCGTTTTTTTTGTGCCGGAGACGAGTGTCCCTTTAATTGAAAAATAAAGCAGCAAAATACACTGGGAAATGACTGATGTAAATAAGCTTATTGATTCCCGCAATGTCCGGGGCGGGGGTGGGGGGTGAATCAAAGGGGATTTCCTAGCCTGTGATATAGACAGAAGCAGGAAGTGGCTTTGTGTGTTTAACGTGGGTTGATCCAAGAGTAACAGTGTGCGGGCAATCCATGCTGCCAGTCATCCCACACAACACTCTCTCATCAGGGAATGACCGAGCACCAGATTTTCTGGCAGTTTTATTGCCAATGTTCAACAGCAAAATCAACTTGTTTTTATACAGTGTCTTTAAATAGTAAAACGCCCCTAGGTGCTTCCCAGGAGCGTTATCAAACAAAATCTGACTTTTAAAAAATAATTCGTTCACGGGATCTGAGTGTCGCTGGCAAGGCCAGCATTTATTGTCCATCCCTAGTTGACCCTTGAGAAGGTGGTGGTGAGCCGCCTTCTTGAACCGCTGCAGTCCGTGTGGTGAAAGTACTCCCACAGTGCTGTTAGGGAGGGAGTTCCGGGATTATGACCCAGTGACGGTGAAGGATCAGTGATATACTTCCAAGTCGGATGGTCTGTGACTTGGAGGGGAACTTGGAGCTGGTGGTGTTCCCATGTGCCTGCTGCCCTTGTCCTTCTAGGTGGAAGAGGTTGCGGGTTTGGGAGGGGCTGCCGAAGAAGCCTTGGCGAGTTGCTGCAGTGCATCTTGTAGATGGTACACACTGCAGCCACGGTGCGCTGGTGGTGGAGGGAGTGAGGCCTAGAAATTCAGTGGGCTGCGCCACCCGTTAGCACCCAAAGAGGGCACTTAGTGGGTTTAATGCCACTGGCCACGCCTCCCGCTGCCGCCCCGATCGCGAAATTTGGTAGCGCCCCCTGCTTTAACGCCGATCGCAATTTGCGACCGGTTCAGGGGGGGCCTACCTGCGGCGGTAGAGGCGCTGAGGTACGTGGCGGCTATTTTTTTTGCTGGCCGCCTGCCAGCACCTCTTCGCGCCACCGTCCCCGGCCTCCTGAGCCCCTCCCCCCCCGCCGCGTTGCGCCGGCTGTGTCCCAGGAGCCCGGCACTTCTCCTCGGTGCCGGGCTCTTTTGCCGGCACTCGCGATCACCGATCGCGCTGCAGCAGGCCCCTCCCCTTTAAGAAGGGGAGGAAGGCCTGCAGTACCGCAGTGCGCCGTGCCGCAGCGTGTGACGCTGCGGCACGTTGCGCTGCGATTTTCAGTTGCAGCGTCCCAAGAGGGATGCGGGGCGCCTCGAGTAGCGCTGCGCTTCCGTCTGGGGCGCCGAAACTGAATTTCCGGCGGGCGGTTGCAACTCCTACCGGGGCGGTACTTCCGGCGCCCTGGCGAGACTGACGGGGCGCCAGTGAATTACTAGGCCTGAATGTTTATGGTGGTGGATGGGGTGCCAATCAAGCGGGCTGCTTTGTCCTGGATGGTGTCGAGCTTCTTGAGTGTTGTTGGAGTTGCAACTCATCCAGGCAAGTGGAGAGTATTCCATCACACTCCTTACTTGTGCCACATAAGCGGTTATTAGCGACAGGTGACCAAAAGCTTGGTCAAAGAGGGAGGTTTTAAGCAGCGTCTTAAAGGAGAGAGAGAGAGGCGGAGAGGTTTAGGGAGGGAATTCCAGAGCTTAGGGCCCAAGCAGCTGCAGGCATGGCCGCCAATGGTGGAGCGATGATAATCGGGGGATGCTCAAGAGGCAAGAATTGGAGGAGCGCGGAGATCTCGGGGGAGATTGTGGTGCTAGAGGAGGTTGCAGAGATAGCCGGGAGCGGGGGGCGGGGGCGAGGCCATGGAGCGATTTGAAAACAAGGATGAGAATTTTTAAATCGAGGCGTTGCTTAACCGAGAGCCAATGTAGGTCCAGTTAATGGCCGTGATGCTTTTCGGCTCCCCAATGTAGGAACAAACTGTTCCATCCTCAAGGCATTCCAAAACGCATCACAGCCAATGGATTACTTTCGAAGTCACCGTTGTCACGTGGGTGAAGGCGGCAGCCATATTGGCCGCACAGCAAGAACCCACAGACAGCAAACGAGATCATTGACCCACTAATCTGTTTCACCGCGGTGTTGGCTGAGCGAGGAACGTTGGCCCAGGACACCAGAGAGAACTCCCTGACCTCGGTTTTAACATCTTCTCCGAAAGACGGTGCCTCCGACAGCGCAGTGTTCCCTCAGGCCAGGTTCAGGAACATTGTGGAAACGTATAAAATTCTGAGAGGGCTAGACAGACTGGATGCAGGGAGGATGTTTCCCCTGGCTGGGGTGGGGGGTCTAGAACGAGGGGGTCACAGTCTCAGGATACGGGGTAGGACATTTAGGACTGAGATGAGGAGAAATTTCTTCACTCAGAGGGTGGTGAACCTGTGGAATTCTCTACCACAGAAGGCTGTGGAGGCCAAGTCACTGAATATATTTAAGAAGGAGATAGATAGATTTCTAGACACAAAAGGCATCAAGGGGTATGGGGAGAGAGCGGGAATATGGTATTGAGATAGAGGATCAGCACTGATCATATTGAATGGCGGAGCAGGCTCGAAGGGCCGAATGGCCTACTCCTGCTCCTATTTTTCTATGTGCAAGCAGGTGGTGTAGTATGAAGCTGCCTGTATTGTACAGGCTTAGCGAACATAGCCTAGCGATCGAAAAAGGCAGACACAGGCAGACCAGGCTGCCAAGAGAAGACAGGATATACTCTCACTGCAGTCAGGGAGTAGTAGAGACAGAGATGCACTTCCTCACAGCCTGTGGAAAATATCAGGACATCAGGGAGAATTTCTACCAAAAATTCTCACAAATATGCCCTGAATTCACAAATCTGAATGACAACCAAAAACTCCCATTCCTACTGGGAGAGGAGAGAAGCTGTGTAACACTGGCGGCACACTATGTTACAGCTTGCCATGAACAGAGGGACAACCAGTAAACTAAGAAAAGAATATATATAAACAATGCGAATGTATATTTATACACTCAGGGATATACCTGTTTATACACTGTATGAATAGAACTGCGTTTATGTGCTCAACCATAAATGTATTTTGATGCTTTGGCAACATAAGATGTAACTTATCATGCCAATAAAGCGATTTGAATTGTGAATTGTGAATTGTATTACTGTAAATTCAAACTTCCACCTACATTGTTCAAAAAATGACAAAAGCACGCAGTTATGTTTAATATCCCGATGACTTTTCTCCCGGGTATTGCTCGCAGCTGTGCCCTGGAGAGCAATCTTCGGTTCCTGGAGACTCCAAGCTAGTCCTGGAGGGTATCTTGGCAACCTCTACTCCTGGGCCAGATTTAAAGTGGGGAAAGGTGGCTGTCCTGCTGCTCGGTGGAGTTTTATTCAGCCGGGGGGAGGAGGGGGGCGAGTGGTCCTGCGTGTTGCACAATCGGCGGCGGGGAGTACTCCAGGGTGCTGAACTGAACGGCCCGCAGGTCGTGAGAAAACAGGCTGAAAACTTTCCCGGAAGGTCGAGAGCATTTCTGGTACTCCCTGCCCACCATATCCTGGAACTCTAATCAATGCCGCAATTTGCTGGAGGGATGCCACGTGTTTCTTATTGACTGTAAAAACCAACCAGTGACTAATTTAATCCTGGGAAGCAGGCCTGCTCACCCACCTCCCCCTGCCCCGAAAAGCTTGGCATCCCTGGCATGGCCACACTTATTGCCCATCCCCGAGGGGCTCTGAGGAGATGCTGGGGGGGGGTGGAATTCGGTTGGTTAGCGCCTCCCGAACGCCTCGTGGCGGTAGTGTTTAGCGCCAGCGCAAAACGGCAGGCCAATTTCGCGAGCGGCGCTAAAATCGCCGCGATTGGGTGCTAATGGGGAGCTAGCAACTTAGCGCCGGAGCGCGGCGATTTTAGCGCCGCTCGCGAAATTGACCTGCCGTTTTGCGCTAGCGCTAAACACTACCGCCACGATCTCCTGCGCCCGCAGATCGTGACGTCATGCAAGTGTGCAATGCCCCGGTAGCGCCCTGGACCGGATATTGAGTCGCGCCCCCTGCCTTAGCGCCTGCCGCTAGGAACGACAGGTAGAGGGGAACGTTTTCAAGTCAGGAAGGGGCTGGGGGAGCGCTATTTAAAGGCGGGCGCTTCCTGCCTTTTCTTGTCAGCAAAAGTTTTGGTTTTAACGCCGTCCTGAGGAGTTTCGGCCCTCGGCACCACTTTTGAGGTTCCTAAGCGCCGAACTCTTTCCCTGGGCCTATCCATTAATGCTTCCAACACAATTGCTTTCGAGGTCTCTCCAGGCCGAGATTCAAGGCTGCAATGGGCAGGGAGTGGCTGGCCAGCAAGGTGGCCCCTCCCCTTTAAGAACTGGACGGCGCCAGTCTGTCTGGCTCCCATGGTAACGGACATCGCCTGCGCTTCGGTAGCGTTCTGAGGTAGCGCCTCGCTCCCTGATGTTTGCGCCTTAAGAGAGGTGTGTAGCGTCTGATTTAGCGCTCAAATCACCTCCAGGGGCGATAGAGGCGAATTTTGCAGTTGGAGGCGATAATTAGCACCGGGCGCTAAATTTTGCACCTGGTCGATATTAGCGCCCCAAAATGGTCGATACCCAATTTTTCCCCCATGATATCTCACTAGGCCACTTCAGAAGGCATTAATGGTCAACCACATAGGGAGGATCCGAGTCACGTGTAGGCCAGACTATGGTGGAACCACACTTAGAATGCCGTGTACAAAAGCAGCAAATGAAAGGGCACAGAAGAGGGTGTATGGATGACAGGTGAGTATGGGATCGGGATGCACACAACCCAGGCTGTGCCTGGTCCGTAGTGCTCAGTATCATATGGGGATGGGGGGTGACGGGGGGGGGCAAGGGGCAGATATTTCCTCTGGTAGCATTTGTAACGGAATCATAAACAATCCTTCACGGTCGAATAGTCTGCTCGCACTTGCTGTCTAGTTTCAGGCATAACGGAAGATTTATTATCGGAATCTTCATGGCCTCGCCGCCCCCCCTCCCTATCTCTGTGACCTCCTCCAGCCCTACAACCCCTCCGAGATCTCTGCGCTCCTCCAATTCTGGCCTCTTGTGCATCCCTGATTATCATCGCTCCACCATTGGCGGCCGTGCCTTCAGCCGCCTGGGCCCCGAGCTCTGGAATTCCCTCCCTGAACCTCTCCGCTTCTCCGCCTCTCTCTCTCTTCCTTAAAACCTACCGCTTTGACCAAGCTTTTGGTCACCTGTCCTAATATCTCCTCGTGGCTCGGTGTCAAATTTTGTCTGATGATCGTTCCTGTGAAGCACCTTGGGCCGTTTTACTACTTTAAAGGTGCTATATAAATGCACATTGATGTTGTTGTTGTCCAGAACACTGAACTGATGAATTATTTTTGAAGCGTAGTCGCTGTTGTAATGTAGGGAAACGCAACAGTCAATCTGCGCACAGCAAGCTCCCACAAACAGCGACTGAGAAACACGACTGGAGAATCTGCTTTTGGAGGTGGCGGCTGAGGGTGGAATATTGGCCATGACAGTGGGGAGAACTCCCCACTGCTCTTCCTCGAAATAGTGCCACATCCACCCGAGAGGGCAGGTGGGGCCTCGCACGAAGCGCTCCCTCAGTACTGGCCCTGGGAGAGTCGGCCTGGATTGTGTGCCCGAGTCGCTGGAGTGGGGCTCGAACCTCCTGACCTTCTGTGAGGCGAGAGCGTGATGTAAGATTCGAAAATTTTCATTAAATAATCACACAAGATAACAGGATTAATAATACAGCTTTATTGACCAAAAGAAGCTTGTACAGATAAAACCTTTGATAAAAGGGCATACAAAATGGCCGCCGGACCTCGTGATCAGCTTCTTGGATCATTTGATTTCTGTTACTGCAAGCCAGACAGGCTTGTGGATTGAGAACAGTAAGCCCGCGAAAGCCAGTATCGGGAAACCGAAACTCAGGGAAATGGGCATACATATTGATGTGCCTCAATAAATCCGAGACTCGATGTTAGCGAAACAAAACAAGGCTTTTATTGACTTAGAAGGTAACACACAGGAGAGAGGTATCTTCCATCCAGAGCTCTGCCGTACTGGATGTGCTGCAGGCTGGGCCAGCTTACATAGGGGCCAGGTATGGGCGGAGCCCTACACATAGTACAATACAATGGGCCAGGTATGGGCGGAGCCCTATGTGGTGTATGTAACCGTTCCACCTTTAAGAGAACTATTTTAAGAGTTGCACTACTTTATCTTGGCTGCTGTATACTGTAATACCGGTGGTGACCACACCGGTATGTAAGTGCTGTGTAATGATTTATTGGGCAGTTCTGCCCTGACCTTCGACTAGTAAAGTCCTGTTAAAATTTACTCTTGTGGTCTGTGTAGTAATTCTCACTATAACACACAGACTTAACAGTGGCGACGAGTACGATCTTACCCTGCGGCAGAGATACATCCAAGGCAGTTGACGGGCGTTGAGAGGAGGCATCCGCCCTCATCATCCTGCTGAGAAAAGACGCAGGTCTGAAGAGCAAAGGAAGAATCCTGACACGAAGTCTTCCATCAGCAACAGGCAGTGATCATCCCTTCTATCACGGTGGTGGGTAAGCCGATCAGCGACGAGCAGCAAGTCGGCCATGTTGGCTGTGAAGTAGGGGAGGGAAAAACGGAGGATATAAGGGCGGAGAACTCGACCACGGCCGGGGAAAAGAGCCGGACAGAAGTCGGGGCCAGAGGCGCTGAGACTGGGGCAGCGTAAGGCACAGGAGCCGCGGTGAATGCAAACGCAGCCGGTGTAAAAGACCGGGCTGCAAGCGGGCTGGGAGACGCAACAGCGTCGAGAGAGAGCTCGACCGCGACCGGTGAAAAAGGCCGGGCAGCTACTGAGGCCGCGAGGCGCAGCGACCGGGTCAGCGTAAGGCGCGGGAGAAATTTTTTTTTTTTAAACCGCGGAGAACTCAGCCGCAGCCGGGGGGGGGGAAGGACCGGACTGCAAGAGGGGCTGGGAGGCACGATTTGAAAACCACTGGGGAGGGCGAACACAGCAATACGGCAATCGCCATTACAGCCAGCGGGGGAGAAAGGCAAACGCGGGAAGCCGCCATTTTCGTAGGCAGGGGAAGAAGACAAGCGCGGGAAACCGCCATTTTGAAAAAAAAAATAAAAGAAAAATTTCTTTTTGTTTCTCAAGAAGATTGCGAGGATGCCTAAGCGTGGTAACATCAACGATTTCGATCCCGATGTTGAAGATTGGGCCACGTATGTAGAACGCATAGAGATATACTGTAAGGCAAATAAAATATCAGATGAAGATAAAGCACTAACCTTACTAAACTCAATGGGTGCGAAGACATACGGGCTATTGAAGCATCTTCTATCACCAGCTAAACCGGCGGATCAGACTTTCGCTAAAATTGTTGCTGTCCTGAAAAATCATTTGAACCCCACACCGCTGATGTTAGCGGAACGATTTAAATTTTATGCGAGAACGCAACTGAAAGAGGAAAGCAACGCGGAGTATTTAATTGAACTGCGTAAGCTAGCGAAATACTGTCAGTTTGGGGAAAGTCTGACAGAGGCACTGAGAGACAAATTCGTGTGTGGATTGTCGAAAGAAGGAACACAAAAGCGGCTGCTTGAAGAGAATGATCTTACACTTGATAAGGCTGTCACTATTGCAGCATCGCACGAAGCCGCAGCGAGAGGCACTGCGGAAATGCAGCTGAAGGCAGCGGTACTCAGCGTAGATCAAATGGCTTTGGGTACAACGAAATGTTATCGTTGTGGAAAGACAACACACGATCAGAACCAATGCTGGTTTAAAAACCAGGAATGTAGAAAATGTGGCAAGCTTGGTCACATAGCTAAAGTATGCCGGTCAGGAAAGAAGACCAGCAACAAAAAGTCACCGCAGGAAAAGTGCAGAAAGGTACATAAGGTGGCTGAGAAGAGTTCGGATGAACAGAATTCGGATTCAGACTCCAACAGCAAGGAACTGGGTAGTCTGAGAATTCACAATGTGAGTAAGGAAGCTGACCTACAAACTATCTGGGTCACACTGCAGATAGCAGGAGTCCAAGTGAAGATGGAATTGGACACCGGATCGGCGTTGACGGTCATGAATAAGCAAGATTACAAAAGGTTATTCACACATATTCCCCTACGGGATACGGAGATAGTATTGCAGACATACACGGGGCAAAGAGTATACCCCATCGGAAAGATAAAAGTCAAGGTGATACACAAGGGCAAAGAACACCAAGGAATGGACTTATATGTACTACCTGAGGGAGGTCCACCACTTCTGGGACGGGAGTGGATCAGGAAAATAAACATGGACTGGCACTCCCTAAAAGCAATGACAGTAGATTCCGGAAAAAAAAATGTCAAACCTGAACGATTGTCCAGAATATTGGATGAGGCTAAAGAGGTGTTCCAACAGGGACTGGGAACACTAAGAGGAATTAAGGCAAAAATCAAGATTGCAGAACATGCAAACCCAACATTTTTCAAAGCCAGACCGGTACCTTATGCGATACGACCTGCTGTGGAAGCTGAGCTGGAAGGGCTAGAACGTTCAGGAGTACTGTCTAAGGTGGACTGGAGTGAGTGGGCCACGCCCATTGTTCCCGTCATGAAGCGTTCATCGAGTAACAAGCCAGGGGAACCGGGGAAGGTCCGCATCTGTGGAGACTTCAAGATCACAGTTAATCCGGTGCTTCACACGGTGCAATATCCGCTTCCGCGGATTGAGGATATCTTTGCTTCATTGTCTGGCGGGAAACACTTCACCAAGATAGACCTGGCGCAAGCGTACTTACAGATGGAAGTTGAGGAAGAGTCGCGCCAGTATCTCACAATCAACACGCACAGAGGCTTGTATCGATATAATAGACTGGTTTTTGGAGTGGCTTCGGCTCCAGCAATTTGGCAGAGGGCCATGGAGCAGGTATTACAGGGAATTCCAAACACTCAATGTTACTTGGACGATATCCTGATTACAGGAGATGACGATGAGGAACACCTTGCAAATTTGAAACTGGTGCTCACCAGATTGAAGGAATATGGACTTCGAGTTAATCGCCAGAAATGTGAGTTCTTTCAGAAACGGATCTCGTACTGTGGTCATGTCATTGACCAGGAGGGGCTGCACAAGTCACCTGACAAGATCGAAGCTGTTGTGAAGGCTCCCGCTCCGGAAAATGTATCCCAGTTGAGGTCGTTCCTAGGGTTGATTAACTATTACCATAAGTTTCTGCCAAATCTATCCACGGTGCTGCACCCGCTGAATGCTCTTTTGCAGAAAGAAGTACCATGGAAGTGGAGCGAGGACTGTAAGAAGGCCTTTCGCAAAAGCAAGGCATTGATCACCTCAGAGGAAGTGTTGGCCCATTTCAACCCAACGCTACCTATTCGTTTAGCTTGTGATGCTTCTCCTTATGGTATTGGAGCAGTACTCTCACACAAGTTGCCAAATGGCTTGGAAAGGCCAGTCGCATTTGCATCCAGATCATTGACCTCCGCTGAGCGCAACTATGCTCAGATAGATAGGGAGGCTCTCAGCCTGGTGTGGGGAGTAAAGAAGTTTAATCATTACCTGCAGGGCCAGAAGTTTACACTGCTGACAGACCACCAGCCGTTGGTATCCATATTCAACCCTAAAAAGGGCGTTTCCATTATGACAGCGCAAAGGCTACAGAGGTGGTCCCTTTTCCTAGGGGCACACCAATATGACATAGAATACAAAGGATCAAAACAGCATGGGAATGCTGACGGGTTATCGCGCCTACCGTTGCCAACGGTAGAAGAGGCGCCTACAGTGGACCCAGTGGAGATGTTCCACTCAACCATAGTGGAATGTCTACCAGTAACAAATTCTACCATCAAAAAGGAAACGAGAAATGACCCGACTCTCTCACGAGTCTACGATTTAACGGTGAAGGGATGGCCAGCACATGGCGAACCACTGTTGCCAGCATTCTCGCAAAGAAGAGAGCAGCTGTCAGTGTGCTGAGGAACTTTGATGTGTGGATCCAGAGTGGTGATTCCACCCAAACTCCAGCATAAAGTGCTAAAGGAGCTTCACGAGGGGCATCTGGGTGGAGTGAAAATGAAGAACCTAGCCAGAGCGTTTGTGTGGTGGCCAGGTATTGATGGAGACATCGAAGAAATGACCAAGAGCTGTCTAGGATGCCAGAAGGTCCAAAACGCCCCACCACAAGCCCCTCTACATCCATGGGAGTGGCCCTCATCTCCATGGCAAAGGGTACATATCGACTTTGCTGGTCCATTTATGGACTCAATGTTCTTAATCGCGGTGGATGCACACTCCAAGTGGCCGGAGGTAATAAAGGTGTCCTCCACCACCACGGAAAAAACCATCACAGTATTAAGGACCATATTTGCCAGGAATGGGCTGCCGGAACAGATCTGTTCTGATAATGGACCGCAATTTGTGTCCGAAGAATTCAGGAAGTTCTTAAAAAACAATGGGGTTAAGCACTACACGTCCGCCCCATACCATCCCGCCACCAATGGATTAGCTGAAAGGTTTGTCCAGACCTTCAAGAAGGCCATAAAGGCCATGGGTAATGAAGACATAAATCTACAACATAAGGTAGATAACTTCTTCTTGGCGTACAGGAATGCAACACATGTGGTTACAAACCAAACTCCCGCCATGATGTTTTTCAATAGAAGACTAAGATGCCGGCTGGATTTGATCAAGCCAAACATCAGAAGGGACGTAGAGAACCAGCAATTTCAAGGCATGAATGAAAGGCCAACTAGAACCTTCCAGATAGGTCAACAAGTTTTGGCCCGGGACTACCGTACCGAGAAATGGCAGCCTGGAACTATTTGCACACGACTAGGACCGCTGATGTATACCGTGGACATTGGTGAAAGCATAATAAGGTGCCATGTTGACCAGATCATAGAGTCATCCAAAAAGGGACAACCTACTCCACAACTCTATACGCCTAATGATGAAGCTCCGATCCGATGATACTGGAATCAGATGGACCCGACACTGGCATTCAAGCCGAATCGACCTTGCCAAAAGAACCTACTACACCACCGAAAACTACTACACCACCGAGGCGTTATCCGGACCGAGTCAGGAAGCCTCCAGAGAGACTGAATCTGTGAACTGTTTTTACATGAAGTTGTGTATATATGTTGTTATGTTATGTTAATGGGGAATATATACTGTTAAGCTAAAAAGGGAGGATTGTGGTGTATGTAACTGTTCCACCTTTAAGAGAACTATTTTAAGAGTTGCACTACTTTATCTTGGCTGCTGTATACTGTAATACCGGTGGTGACCACACCGGTATATAAGTGCTGTATAATGATTTATTGGGCAGTTCTGCCCTGACCTTCGACTAGTAAAGTCCTGTTAAAATTTACTCTTGTGGTCTGTGTAGTAATTCTCACTATAACACACAGACTTAACACCCTACACATAGTACAATACAATGGTGAGGAAACGGAACAGAGGTAAGGGAAATGAAACTGAAACCAACCACAGTCACAGGCAGTGATGAATGGAATATTTCATCACATTCACCCCTTCTATAGATTTAGTCTGTTCGGGGGTTTGATAGTCCTCTGCGACCGACGTGGCTGTTGTGGTGCCGCGGGTGTCGGCTGGGTGTCCCCGGTGGCCTCCTGGGTCTCTGCCGGGGGTGCCGCCAGGGTTGTTGAAGGGGTAGTTGGTGGGGGTGCCGTTGGTCGATGTTCTTCCGGGGGTGATGAAAGAGTAGTGGGTGGGTAAGAGTTGCTGTGACCGTTGTTGCTTTTATTGTTGTGGTTGTTGTCGTTACCGGCTGGGGCGACGTCTTTTATGGACACGGTGCCCTCCCTTCCGTCGGCGTGCCGGACATACGCGTATTGGGGGTTGGCGTGGAGTAGGTGCACTGGCTCCACGAGAGGGTCCGTCTTGTGGCCCCTCACATGCCTTCGCACGAATACCGGACCTGGGGTGGAGAGCCATGACGGCATGGATACGCCTGAGGTGGATTTCCGGGGAAAGACAAACATTCGTTCATGAGGCGTGGCATTAGCGGCAGTACACAATAGCGACCGTATCGAATGGAGCACATCTGGGAGGACTTCCTGCCAGCGGAAGATAGGGAGGCCCTTGGTCCTTAGAGCTAGAGTGACTGCTTTCCATACTGTCCCGTTCTCTGTCTCCACTTGACCGTTACCCCGGGGGTTGTAGCTGGTGGTACGGCTCGTGGCGATCCCCCTGGACAGCATGTACTGGCGTAGCTCTTCACTCATGAAGGATGCCCCCCTATCCGTATGGATGTAGCTCGGCATACCGAACAGGCAGAACAGGCTGTTGAGGCATTTAATGACCGTGGCGCTGGTCATGTCTGGGCAGGGGAAGGCGAATGGGAACCGGGAGTATTCGTCCACAATGTTCAGGAAGTAAACATTGCGGTCGACAGACGGGAGGGGGCCCTTGAAATCTAAGCTGAGCCGCTCAAAGGGCCGTGTAGCTTTGATTAAGTGGGCCCTATCTGGGCGGTAGAACCGAGGCTTGCACTCAGCGCAAGTGCGGCAGTTCCTGGTCAGAGACCGAACTTCCTCAATCGAGTAGGGTAAGTTGCAGGACTTTATGAAGTGGAACAGCCGCGTGACCCCTGGGTGGCAGAGGTCGTTGTGGAGGGTCTGTAGCCGATCCCCGGTGGCGCTGGCACACACCCCTCGTGAGAGGGCGTCAGGGGATTCGTTAAGGGCCCCTGGCCGGTAAATGATGTCATACTGGAAGGTGGAGAGCTCGATCCGCCACCTAAGAATCTTATCATTTTTGATCTTCCCCCTCTGTTTATTATTGAACATAAACGCTACCGACCGCTGGTCGGTAAGTAGGGTGAAGCGTTTGCCGGCTAGGTAGTGGCGCCAGTGGCGCACTGCCTCCACGATGGCTTGGGCCTCCTTTTCCACGGAGGAGTGTCTGATCTCGGGCCCTTGGAGGGCCCTCGAGAAGAAAGCTACGGGCCGCCCCGCCTGGTTGAGGGTGGCCGCCAAGGCAAAGTCAGACGCATCACTTTCCACTTGAAATGGAGTGTTCTCGTCCACTGCCTGTAGCGTGGCCCGCTCAATATCCTGCTTAATGCTTTTGAAGGCGGCGTGGGCCTCAGCAGAGAGCGGAAAAGAGGATGCTTTCAAGAGGGGGCGGGCTTTGTCGGAGTAGTTGGGGACCCATTGGGAATAATAAGAAAATAACCCCAGGCACCTTTTCAGGGCTTTGGGAGTGTTGGGCAGGGGCAGCTCCCGTAGGGGGCGCAATCGGTCGGGGTCTGGTCCGATTTCCCCATTCTCCACCACGCTGCCTAGTATGCAGAGGCGCGTGGTGTTGAAAACGCACTTGTCCTCGTTGTAGGTGAGGTTGAGTTTTTGTGCGGTTTTCAGGAACCTCTCGAGGTTCGAGTCATGATCCTGCTGGTTGTGACCGCAGATGGTGACGTTGTCGAGGTAGGGGAAGGTTGCCTGCAAGTGGTGGTCATCGACCATGCGATCCATCTCCCTCTGGAAGACCGAGACCCCATTCGTCACCCCAAAGGGGACTCTGAGGAATTGGTAGAGGCGTCCGTTCGCCTCGAAGGCGGTGTACGGGCGGTCCTCTGGTCTGATAGGGAGCTGGTGGTACGCTGACTTGAGATCGATGGTGGAGAACACCCGGTATTGGGCGATTTGGTTCACCATTTCTGATATGCGGGGTAGCGGGTAGGCGTCTAGTTGGGCGTACCTGTTGATCGTTTGGCTATAGTCGATCACCATCCGTTTCTTCTCGCTACCCCTTACCACTACCACTTGGGCGTGCCACGGGCTGTTGCTGCGTTCAATAATGCGCTCTTTCAGGAGCCTGTCTACCTCGGTCGCGATAAACCGCCTGTCCTCCCAGCTGTACCTCCTGCTTTTGGTCGCTATTGGCCGGCAGTTAGGGGTAAGGTTCGCGAATAGCGAAGGCGGCTTTACCTTCAGGGTAGCCAGACCGCACACTGTGAGGGGCGGCTGGGATCCACCGTACTTGAGCGTGATGCTTTGGTGGTTGCACTGGAAATCCAGGCCCAAGATCACGCTCGCACATAGATTCTTCATGATTAATACTTTAAAATTATCGTATACAGTTCCGTTAACGGACAATTGTACCGTGCAGTAACCCATAATGGTCGATGTCTGGGTTTTATCAGCCATAGAGATGGTACCCCGAGTAGGGACCACCTTTAGGGAGAGTTGTTGTGCCAGTTCAGGGTGGATAAAACTCTCCGTGCTTCCACTGTCAATTAAACATTTAACCCCGCACCCGTTTACCTCGATGTCCACCATTGATTTGGATAGCGGGTGCGGCCTGGTCTGGTCCACTGTGACCGATGCCACTGTAGGGCCCTGATCGAGACAAGATGGCGTCCACGCTGTCTGCTCATAAGATGGCGGACCCCACGAGGTCGGGCAAGATGGCGGCCAAGATGGCCGCTCCCACGGCACACACGCGGCGGTGGCGGGTTTTCCGGCGGGGTTCCCTCTGCACACCTTCCCGAAGTGCCCCTTCTTACCGCACTTAAAGCAGGTGGTGCCTTTCGCCGGGCACAGGTTTCTGGTGTGCTTCGGCTGCCCGCAGAAGTAGCAGTTGGGTCCCCGACGCGTCGCGGCTGTCGTAGGGCTTCTGGGGGGAGAGCGGGGCCCCGACGGTGTCGGGCTGCCGGGCGGGGAAGATGCCTTCCAAGATGGCGGCGCCCTTGGTGCGCACGTGGCGGCGTGGACGGCGCGGGCTGAAGAGTAGGCGTCCGAGTTTCTCTGGGCCACATCCAGGGATCGCTCTGTGTCCGCAGCCTGTTTCAGGTCCAATCCCGTTTTTTCCAGCAGTCTCTGCCGGATGTAAGTGGAGCTGAGGCCTGTGATAAAGGCATCGCGAACAAGCTCGTCAGTGTACACTGCGGCTTTTACATCTTGGCACTTGCAGTCTTTGCCAAGCGTTTTCAGGGTGCCTAGGAACTCCTCCACCGATTCCCCAGGTCGCTGTGCGCGAGTAGCGAGCAGATGCCTAGCATACACCTCATTCGTAGGCTGCTGGTAATGCGCCTTTAAGATGTCGCAGGCGGCCGGGTACGTGTCGGCGTCTTGGATGAGGGGGTAAACCCGGTGGCTTACCCAATTCCGCAGAATTCCGAGTTTCATACTCGCAGCGTCCGTAGCGCCTTTGACGGCTGCGGAATTGTCCAGGAAGAATTCCATACACATAAACCAGTGTCCGAAGCGTGCCGATGCGTCCGAAGCATGCTGGTCCAAATCCAAACGTTCGGGTTTCAAGAGTTGATCCATTGTGTTGAAAATTAAGTCAATAAAATTGATGTGCCTCAATAAATCCGAGACTCGATGTTAGCAAAACAAAACAAGGCTTTTATTGACTTAGAAGGTAACACACAGGAGAGAGGTATCTTCCATCCAGAGCTCTGCCGTACTGGATGTGCTGCAGGCTGGGCCAGCTTACATAGGGGCCAGGTATGGGCGGAGCCCTACACATAGTACAATACAATGGGCCAGGTATGGGCGGAGCCCTACACATAGTACAATACAATGGTGAGGAAACGGAACAGAGGTAAGGGAAATGAAACTGAAACTAACCACAGTCACAGGCAGTGATGAATGGAATATTTCATCACACATATTCAATTGGATTCTAAGTACAAGACAGTTTCAGACAACAGGATGGGGCCCATCAAGATATGGGCAGACAATGAATGAACACTTAAACCCATTTAATGTACAAAGGAAAAACCGTTTAACAGCCATCAAGGGAAATCTCCAGACCGATCAATATGCGAACCGAGTTACGGTGACAAAGTAAAAGACATTATCGGCCAGGAAGGCAGTTAAGCTATCACCGGCTCCCGTTACAAGACAAAGCGCCCCTGCAGAGATTTCTGCCCGCCAAAAATATTACAAAGACTGGACTATGATCTGGCGGGAGATAAGACTGTCCCAAAAGGGTATAACTATGAATTGAAAAGGTCCATGAGTAGGATTTTGATGGCGATTTCGTAAGGCGCTTCACCTCGACGGCTACGATTCATTCGTAGGACGATTCACTTCTTCGGTACAATTCGTAACTTCGGTGACGACGAGAAGACTTTTGGCTGGGAAGCCAGCTCGGCCAGGCAAGGCTCAACCACGACGGGAAGACGAAGGAGGGTGGCCCGGGTACCTTTGTCGGGAGATCATCGACGACCCAGGCCGAAGGAGAAGACACCCTCTGGAAAAGCCTAAGCCAGGCGGGAAAGAGAAATAAACGAACTCTCCCATGTGCATCCAGTTATTCAGCATCACATCTGTGGCAGAGTCTCCCATGCATCCAGTTCTTCAACAACTTTAACGGATTCAGCCATGACGAGCGCTCATCGAGGCTGTGTCCACTGCCTCATCGCCTGAGAGAGAGAGAAAAACAAGCTGCGCCAGAAGTTTCCAAATCCACGTGACGACGGAAAGCTGTGCCAAAAAGGCTGCGAACCCCCCTCTTTTGCGAATCTGAAAGTGGTGAGCATGATCCCGAGTTCCTCAAGTCGAAACTTAGTTTAGGTCTAGGGGAGGGAGAGGGTAAGGGTAATCATAATGTGTTTCCCCTTTTTCGATGTGCCGTGTGTTTCCCATTTCCATGGAATCAAGTTTATAGATATGTGCATGCTTGTAGTCGCTCTGATTTGTGCTTATGATATGTATTTTATAATGCTACAAACTGTTCAATAATAAAAGCCTCCATTTCGTTCTATTCAACCTGGTCTATTGAGTCTTTCTCTGCACTACAGTTCCCTGCATCTAAGTCCAAGGTCTAGAACCGTAGGGGAGAGTGGGTCGAACCACTCAAGGGCAATTATTGCACGAAGCCTGGTAGGAGACCAGAAAGAGCAAGAGAAACCCCCTACAGTGAGCACTAAGGTGAGGTAATGGAGGCTCACTCGTGACTGTAGAGCTTGTAACCCCCCAGCAAGAGTCAGTGCCTTCAAGAGAGGAGAGGGGAGGGGGGGAGTTGACATGGGAGGGGGAAACTGCCTTGCGGCGGGGAGTGGGGGTGGTCAGGGGTGTTAGGTCCCTTGCTGCGGGGAGGGTGGTGGCGGGTGGGGGGTAGCATCCCTTGGGAGGGGGAGTTGCCTTAGGATAAGGGGAAATTGCCTTGGGGGGAGTAGGTCCTTTGCTGGGGGAGGGGGGATGTTACCTTGGGAGGGGGAGTTGCTTTGGGGAGGGGGGGAATTGCCTTGGGGGGAGTAGGTCCTTTGCTGGGGGAGAGGGGATGTTACCTTGGGAGGGGGAGTTGCTTTGGGGAGGGGGCCTTGCGGGGGAACTTGCCGGGGGGGGGGGAATTACCTTGGGGAGTTTCCTTGGGAGGGGGGAGTTTCCTTGGTGGGAGGGGTGTTCCTTTGAGGGGGGGGGTTAAACTTGCCCTTACTCCAAAAAAACCCTTAGATCATCAACAGACATTTTTCCAATCAGACTGCGTTAATAACAGGTTACGTCGCGCTCTGGTAAAGTCGCCTCTCACTGTGACTTGTTGAAAAGTGATACCTCAGTTCTATTCTTGATCTTTGTTAGTTCTGTGCCTTCAGGAAAACCGAGTTTAAAACTACTTATTCATGTAAGTATGGTGGGAGCAGCCTCCGGGGACCCTGCGTGCCACACAAGCCACTCCCAGAACCTCCCATTGCTAATCGTGGAAAAGCTGCCAGCAAACCTGATCAGGATTTATCTTGTTTCCATGGTGCTGGTAATCCAGCCCAAGGCCCATTTGAGGCCCACCGCTCCCCTTGACTTCTGACCCCCCCACCAGGCTTGGCTCCGGGGCTCCATCCATGGGCCTGCGTGTCTGGTGCTGGTAATCCAGCCCAGGGCCCATTTGAGGCCTACCGCTCCCCTTGACCTCTGACCCCCCCCCCCCCCCCCCCCCCACCAGGCTTGACTCTGGGGCTCCATCCACGGGCCTGCGTGTCTGGTGCTGGTAATCCAGCCCAAGGCCCATTTGAGGCCTACCGCTCCCCTTGGCCTCTGACCCCCCCCCCTCCACCAGGCTTAACTCCGGGGCTCCATCCACGGGCCTGCGTGTCTGGCTGAGTCCAAGTCGGGATTCAGCGCTGTTCACTCTCCTCCCATCGCTCCGCAGCCAAAGCAGCGAACGTTATTAAAGAAAGAAAGAACTCGCATTTATATACAGTAGCACCTATCCCGGCCTCAGGACACCCGAAAACACTTTACAGCCAATGAAGTACTTCATTGAGGTGTGGTCACAGTTACGGTGCAGGATATGCGACAATCTGCGCACAGCAAGATCACACAAACAGCAAAGTGATAAAAGACCAGATCAGCTGGGGTTTTTTTCAGTGATGTTGCTTGAAGGATAAATACTGGCCCAGGGACACCGGGGAGAACTCCTCCCGCCCCCCCCCCCCCCCCGGCCCGCTACTCTTCTTCGAAATAGCGGCCGTGGGGATCTTTTACATCCACCTGAGAGAGCAGACAGGGCTCTCAGTTTTAACGTCTCATCCGAAAGACGGCACCCGCCCCCTCGCTACAGTGCAGCGCTCCCTCGGTACTCAGGCCGTTATCTCATTGCTGTTTGTGGGATCTTGCTGTGCGGAATATGGCAGCCGCGTTTCCCACATTACAAACGGTGACCACGCTTCAAAAAAGTACCTCATCGGCTGTGAAGTGCTTTGGGACGTCCTGAGGTGGTGACTGGTGTTCAATAAATGAAGGTTCCTTCTTTTCCTTTTCTTTTAATCGCCTTAGAGTGGCAAAAGAGCAGATTAAAGAAATCCCGGGCCGATTGTGGCGGGGGGGGGAGAGTGGGGGGGTGAAAGAAATCTGGATAAAATTTCTCTCTGAGCCATACGAACCGATAAGACTTCGTCTCTGATCTGGGCCGAGATGGCTTATCTCAGTACGGGGGGAAACAATAGGGGGCACAAGACTTGGCCTGAAGAGGGGGGAAACCATTCAGGGTCCCTGCCCCTGACCACCGTTCAATGACCTCGCCCGAAAAGTTTGTGTGTGTGTGTGTGTTGAGCGCGGCTAAGATTGGGTGAGCCACAATGCCTCTTACAGTTGAGTAGCCTCTCTAGCCTTTGAACTGAGTAATGGGTAATAACCATCTGGGCGAGGTTACCGGGGGTGACGGGCACGGAGCATAGAATTGTAGAATCACACAGCACAGAAGGAGGCCATTTGGCCCATCGTGCCCCTGACGACTCTTTGAACGAGCTCTCCAATTAATCCCACTCCCCCCGCTGCTCCTTCCCCCGTAGCCCTGCTAATTTTTCCCCTTCAGGTGTTTGTCCAATTCCCCTTTTGGAAGGAGTCTACAGGCGGGAGAAAGGGGAGGGGAGAAAATTAGCGAGAGAATAAAGCGGGCCCAGGGATTCCCCCAGTTCGATGTAACTGGGCCCGAACCTGGGGCCCTGGAGTAGGCGCACGCGGGCCCAGCACAGCGGGGCAGGTGAGACGGGGGGGAGGGGGGTGGGGGGGGAGGGGGAGGAGACATTCCCAGTTCTTCCGCCTCCCGTTCATCCGACGGCGCCCAACATGACGATAGCAAAATACTGCAGATGCTGGAAATCTGACATAACAACAGAAAATGCTGGAAAAACTCAGCAGGCCAGGCAACATCCGCGGAGAGAAATTAGAGTCAACGTTTCGGGTCAAAACCCTTTATCAAGACTAAAGAAGCACAGGGAATAAAATAGATTAAGAGGCCAGGCTGGGAGAGAACAAAAGAAGTGAAGAGACATTAAGAGGTATTCAAAACCAGACGAGATGGTGATCGGACTAGTGGAGACAAAAGACGGCTCGGATTAGGTGTGAAATGCGCTGTCAGAATGGGAGACAGCTGCCATGTGGGAGAGAGAAAAAAAAGGAAATGGGGGGGCAGGGAAACCAAAACAAAGGTGTGGATAAAAAATATAAGTAAAAATGTAATAGGGGCCGAGGTTATGATCTGAAATTGTTGAACTCGATATTGTGTCCGGAAGGCTGTAAAGCGCCTAATCGGAAGATGAGACATGAGCTGGCCAGCCGAAGGAGGGCCCCAAAAAACTAGGCCTCGGGGGCCTGGGTCGCGACCCTCCACGGGGTCCACGGGGCGGTTCCAGGTGAACGATATGGGGGCTTTCGGGCCTGCACTTCCTCTCCTGCTTCTACCCCCCGGGAGACTGAAGGAAGCACTGGGACGGCAGGCCAGGGACACCGGCCGCACACCTCCCCTCACAGGTGCTGGGCCTCTGAGCTCGGAGTTGCCAACTCTGCTTGGACACCGTCCTGGAGGATTCATGGCCTCCCGGATCCAACCGCTACATCCGGTCAACCGGCCCTTTTTTTTTTTAACAATTTCCAATATTTCTACAACAAAAGTATTCGAAGAACATGAAACAGTAAGCATAATTTATTTTTACGCCCCTATGACTTGCCTCCCGGGTGTTGCCCGCAGGAGGAGATCAATCTACAATTTCTGGGGACACCAGGGCAAGCCTGGAGTGTTGGCAACCTTGCTCCGAGGGGTCCTGCGAACGTTCAGTGTTGTCATTCATCCCCACCCACACCCCTCCCCAAGAGGGGACCCGCACAGTCCCCACGAGCTTGTCCTTCCTAATCCCAATCCTTTAACATAGAATTCAAATGTCACTCCTTGCATTTTTGAAATGATTGGGAGACCAGCGAAGCCACGAGGAACTTTTTATTTGCGATCGACGACACGGGAGGCAGGTTTTTCAGTTCGATTTTGAAGTGAGGACAAAGAGTCATTAATCCGCCAAACCTGTTCCTCCTGGATCAGCCATCAACCAGTCCGAAACAGGCCAAGATGGAACGCTCTTAAAACTGGCTACTCATTTGTGTATATAAATGGGATTGTAATAGGGTATAGTGTGACAGTCAGAGGTGTGAGGTATATCAGAGTAAAGCTCCCTCTACACTGTCCCATCAAACACTCCCAGGGCAGGTACAGCACGGGTTAAATATAGATAAAGCTCCCTCTACACTGTCCCATCAAACACTCCCAGGGCCGATACAGCACGGGTTAGATACAGAGTAAAGCTTCCTCTACACTGTCCCATCAAACACTCCCACGGCAGGTATAGCACGGGTTAGATGTAGAGTAAAGCTCCCTCTACACTGTCTCATCAAACACTCCCAGGGCAGGTATAGCACGGGTTAGATACAGAGTAAAGCTCCCTCTACAATGTCCCATCAAACACTCCCAGGACAGGTACAGCACGGGTTAAGTACAGAGTAAAGCTCCCTCTACACTGTCCCATCAAACACTCCCAGGGCAGGTATAGCACGGGTTAGAAACAGAGTAAAGCTCCCTCTACACTGTCCCATCAAACACTCCCACGGCAGGGACAGCACGGGTTAGATACAGAGTAAAGCTCCCGCTACACTGTC